>NC_064414.1:49807500-50407500 GCF_023375975.1 Astyanax mexicanus
CAAATATAATGATAGCTTGAATAGCCTAGATTGCTAAATCACCTTCTTTCATTTAAACGTGTGTCTAATGTAGCTTGAGTTAGCATTAGCTGTTTTTCACAACGTTATTACGTCTGTTTCCATGTGTTTATCATAAAAAAAAAAAAAAATAAATGCACAGCCCTAATAGCCAGTGATGGAAGCTATTATTCCACACTAAGAAGCTGAAGCCCTTGAGACTAGAAGAGTACAGTGTGTCTGATAGCAAATGCAGACTACACACACACACACACACACACATACACACACACTCTCACACACACAGAGCAGACCCTTTTGAGCATCTTTTTTTTTTTTTTTCTTCGATTTTGTTTATCATATTCATTATGGGACACCCCCGTCTGCCAGTTTGCCTTATTTATTTGGTGAAGTGTAAGCATCGCTGTGATATAATTTAGCCTGTGTGTGGGTCGAGGACAGCCAGAGCTCATAAAACATGCTAAAAAGGAAAAATCCCAGACAGGCAGCATTGTTTAAGTCGCTCGTAGATTAAAACGCTGGCCTGTAAGTGGAAGGCAGATCCAAATGTTAAGACAGAACACTCGATCGGAGCCACACATCACGCCGGCGCGGTGTTTTTAAAGCCGTGAAGGGCCGGTGTTTAAGCAGGTAAATCCGTTCGGCTGGCCCGGCTCTCCCTGTGCGTTTGAGCCTCACATGAAAAACAGACTAACCCTGCACTCAAGCAATTAGCCCCCTTCACAGCATCATTTTGACTGCCAATTTGTCTGCCATAGAACATAATGCAGAGTGCGGTTGGCAAGCGCCCAACATGCTAATGGGATTGCCAGAGCGTTTTTGTTTCTCTTCAAGTAACCGCGGCCGGCGTGTGCCGTCAAGTCGCTGTTAGGCCGCTGTAATTGAGTGTGTTCTGTAGCTTGTGCCATTAGGAATAACTGGGCACCTCTGGCCTTGCTTAAATCCCTGCCATTCTGTATCTTTATGATGACATGGCTTCAGCCAGGGCTCAGAACAGAGGGCTGTGTGTGTGTGTGTGTTGGGGAGCGTGTGCTGTGTGAGCGGCTGGTGTGGACGAGGTGGAGGCTTCTTTTGGACCTAATTTTAAAGCATATTTTTATTGCCTGCTTTTAAGCTCATGGTTTTCTCCCTCTGATTGACATCTGTTTTAATAAAGCTGTCCGTACTGTTGGAGTATCAGAGCTGAGGAGAATACAGAGCTCTGCAAAAACTCTTCAAAAAAAAAAAAATCTTTGTAAATCAATCCGCTGACTTTTATTGTCCTAGCAGGGAGCTACTCGCAGCATTTTGAAGGAAATCAAGGTGTTGCAGCAATGCTGTAATGGTTTATATGGTTTGGGAAGTGTTTGGGAAATGCTTATTTTTGGCTTTAATTAAAAAAGTATATATTTTGAAGGTGACCCTTATTTTTTATTACAGTTGTGCAATTACAAAAAACTGGGATTGAAAGAGATATTTTACATAAAAGAGACATTTTAGATAAAAAGAGGTAAATATGCTCAAATTAAGGTTTAATGAATAAAATGGAAAAAAAAATATCCATAACCCTTTATTAACAAAGGATCATAGTATTATTAATAGATTAGGATAAATATATATGTCAAACGTAATGGGATAGCAGTATGTAAATTTTACCCCAGGGGATTTTTTTTTGGAATGCCCATACCAGTATGTGAGTTGTGAGGTGTTATCTTGTGAGTAAGGCTGAACACTAGTCAGCGTGCTCATGGCAAAATTACTTGAATTATTGGTTTATATGCTTTTAAAGTGGAAAAAGTTTGGAAAATAGTTATTTTTGCTTTAAATAAAAAAAATCTGAGCAATTACAAAAACTGGGATTGAAAGAGATATTTTCCATAAAAGAGACATAAAAGGACAATAAACAGCTAATAAAAACTCAGTCATTTAGAGCGTTTATTGTATTTGCAGAAAATAAGAAATGGCTGAAATAACAAAAAAGATGCAGAGCTTTCAGACCTCAAATAATGCAAATAAAACAAGTTCATATTCATAAAGTTTTAAGAGTTCAGAAATCAATATTTGGTGGAATAACCCTGGTTTTTAATCACAGTTTTCATGCTTCTCTGCATCATGTTCTCCTCCACCAGTCTTACACACTGCTTTTGGATAACTTTATGCCAGAAATAAAGAAAAACATTGAATGAGAAGCTGTGTCCAAACTTTTGACAGGTACTGTATATACACCTTGGATAAATGTAGTTCCAAATTCTCTGTGTTACCTTTTGTTCTGTGCTCTCACAGTCATTAAATAGATGGAGAGCAGAATATGGTACATTTCACACAGGATTCACATTATGGAAGTGTGAAGAAGATCACTGGAAATACGGCTCACATTAATTAACACCAGGTAACCTTTATTTCGCCTTTCTGTTGGCTTGAGTACAGCAGGTTGGTTGAAGACCATTTAAAGGCCACAGAATTCACAATTTTCTTTTGTTAGAGCGTTCACATTCTAAAATCATTTGTAAGAAAAGACCAATGTGGGATGCCTATTTTTTAATCTGGAGACATACATACTGTATATATTAAAGAAGCAATAAGATTTTTATTACTTTATTGAAAATATTTTAAACATAAATTTGTTCTATTGCGTCACACTCCAGTCCATACAGCACATATATGAAAACTAAAGGCCAGTTTATACTTCTGCATTGAACCTACAGCGTAGCCTACGCTGCAGCTTGACGTGCACCTCTCTGAAAATGTAACTACGCGTTGCGCTGTGCGGACAGCCACAGCTGTGATTGGTTGCCTCCCACACATTTACCGCCTTCGCAGTTTAAACTGCACAGCGACGCAGAGCCGCTGATTTGCGCACACAGAAGTATAAACCCGCTCCCCTGCTTAGCACACTTTTGCTGGATACGTGTGTAGGCTACGCTGTAGGTACAACGCAGAAGTATAAATTGGACTTAAGTCGCAAACAAACCATTTGCAGTTTACTGTATTTTTGATGTCACTACAACCAACTCAGTTACAAATGCTTTAGACTTTCCATTCTTTCAACCCAAAGTAATATAGCTCTGCCAGAGAAGCATAGATAGATATAATATAATAGTTTTATTTATGCAGGATATTTAAACATTTTATATTTTAATTCCATTTATATTATGCCATTCTATTATTATTCTACCATTCTATTTACAGTATTAAAATGGAGCTGGGCTGTATTATAAAAAAAAATAAATATATCACAATATATTTCTTAATTTTTGTTGATAAAATATAATTCTAATGTTGATATGAACAAAAACAGCTACAGGAAAATGCTAATAACAAGCATCTGTACCTAAAACAATTTGTGTAATTCAATACAATGCACACATGACTGATGCTGTAATCAATATATATATATAAAACAGTATAAATGTTTAGTAGTACCTTGATGTGATAACTAGAGGTGGGTGATATGGCACGATATTTCAGGGTATAGTATCAAAAATGTTGGCCATATTATTGCATATGATGCAACATGGCACACCCCTAATACTGACATTGAATTGTTATCCAGCCCTGTCTTAAAAGATAGATAGATAGATAGATAGATAGATAGATAGATAGATAGATAGATAGATTTATTGATCCCCGAGGGGAAATTCTAGAAATGATAATAATATCGTTTATTGCAATTATTTCTACTTCTAATATAATTTAAAATGGTTAATGTGACAGTCCTAGCTTCCGCCATATTCTTTCACTATTAATCCCTGTTTTTTGTTTGTTGGAGGATTTTTCCTCATAGCTGGCAGCAGCCAGATGTCCCCACAATGTCAAAATGCCCAAACCCCACGCAGAGATAAACACACTCAGAGCAGTGCTGGAGGAGCAGGCCTGTGTAATAAACATGATTAGGCCAGCTCTACACGGCTCTGTTTTTCATGTCAGCGGTGGCAGGGACACCCAGACTGCCTTTCAGAGCCAATAAAGTACAGTAGAGGCTCAGAGAGGCTGTTAAGATGAAAGTGATCTCCAGGCTGAGCACCTCCACCGTCCAGCTCGGGTCACTCTGACAGCTTTATCGAGCGAGCTGTGAGGGGACCAGAGAGTGGCTCTCTGCTCTTACTCAGATGAATCCTGCCTGTGTGACAAGACTGAAAATGTACTTGCATGTATTCTTGTTACCAACAGGGGGCGCTGTTTGCATAATGTTGCCTAAGGGTTAGTTATATTAAAGTGGCAGTCTGTATTATTTTGTTTCTTAACTGAAAACAGAAGCATTTCTGAGTGGAGAAGAACATGGATAAAATATAGTGTTTAGTGCTAGCAGTGTGCTGGAACGACCATCCCTGCTAAACCTAATATATTCATTCTAAAAACTGGGGTGTCGGGTTGCTTTTCGTGGGAGTTCTTCTGGCCATATCACGCGTATTTACATACTTAAGTTAAATGTACAGTCTCTAAAAGAGGATCCGGCTCAGTTTTACTGAACGTGAGCGGCTGGTGGAGCAATGGAGACTTCAAAAGAGAAAACTCTGCAGCTCAATAGCTCATTCACTCATAGTAAAAAGAAAAAAAATTATGAAGTGAAGTTTCTGAGTGAGCATGCTCTCTCTCTTTCTCTCTGAGTGAACATAACCTGGAATCGGATTAATCCATTCTGAAAGGAGACCGCATCACACCCGCCCAGTTTAAAATGATTTTTCCATATGCTTGCCCTAAATCCCAAAACTTACGGACATCAGCTTTAAATTAGCTTAGCATGCTCACTGGCATACTAAATTAATCATAATGAGTTACCTCAGGGGATGACCACACCTATATGGGAATGGCCACACCTATAAGTTGTATAAGTTGTGAGTTGTTATCTTGTGAGTGATGTTTAAAGGAGAGGTCCAGTAAACAGTGGATTTGGGGTGTAGTGAAACTTTTGTCAAATAGCTCACCTCCGTTCAACCCCATCATTCTGAAATACAGGGCTTTTAGACGATGCTCCCAACAGGCTTACAATGTTGGTAATAGGGGCTATCACTATTTTTACACCATTAACAAGCTCCACACTTTATTGATAGAATTCGGAGGGCTCTGACATTTAAAACAAGGCACTAAGAGTTTTTAAAGTGCACAGATAGTTTATTATAAACACGTTTTATACACACAGAACCTTCAGGTGGTTCTCTGGGCTCCACTGTTCTGAAGTCAAGTCACTATATGTCGGCTGATGAGCACAAACAAATAGGTAAAATTCAAAATTCCAAAATTACATGAATATTATAGAGATATTTTCAGCAACAGCTGGATATTTATGAATTTCCACAGAATAAGTTTTGCAATCTATGTAATATGTAATCTTTTGTAATCTATCTTTGCATGGGAGTCTGTATACATGTTACATTAATTTTGATATAACAATCATATATTTACATTAACATTAATTTGTATAAATATATGAAATATATTAGCAATTTAGAAGTGTTTGCAGTGTGCATTCTTCAGTTGCTAAATATATATGTATTAGAAGGGTTGTTCACAAACATTTTTGAACATGCAATGTATCACTCTTTTAGAACATCAAGTCAATTTATTTGCCTTATTTTACTATTTTCATTTTTCACTTTCTACTAATGTAAAAATCTTTATTTGTATGTTTCTTTTTTTTTCAGGTCCACGGTTTTCTGCTCATGGTAAGTCTCTGGTTGTATTGACCTAAGCTGGGTTTAAATTCTGGAGCCTTCCATAGATGCAGGTTGGAGGTTATTGGAAATTTGGTGGTGTAGATGGGTGTAGGTAATTTTGTATGAGTGCTACTGGTGTAAGAATGCGTAACTAGAATATGTTATTTAGGGTTGCTTGCAAATGTTGGAAATACTGAAATATATGGAAATTGATTATTTGATCTCTAATTTTGGAAAAACATGGACAGTTTTTTTGTTTTTGTTTTTATTTTAGTAATCAATCTGCATTGTATTCTGATGAGACTGCTGTGGCATTAATTTAAACTTGGTTGTATCTCCATTT
Source organism: Astyanax mexicanus (assembly GCF_023375975.1). NCBI lineage: Eukaryota > Metazoa > Chordata > Actinopteri > Characiformes > Acestrorhamphidae > Astyanax > Astyanax mexicanus. The sequence continues at coordinate 49,813,495 of NC_064414.1, forward strand.
AGTCAGACTTAAATCCAGTTGTTGCTTGAGATAGAATATGCAAATCTGCCTGTTGTGGGGCAATTATTAGAGGGTTTTGGTTGTACTGGGAGTTCATGCTGTTGATACCTACTGGAGAGATGGATGTACATGTGGCTCAAGTGCGTCTCAGGCAATGTTTAGACTGGCAGTTTAAAACAGATTTTTGGTATATGTATTTCCCAATTGATTTTCAATAGTCTAGAAGAGGTGAAAAAAGGCCAGGCGGTTTGCTTTTGCTGTTTTTGCAGCTATATCTGCACAGCTGCACCAAGAGATGTGTGGGTATGTAAAAGGGATCGGATGCGTATTCGATTAAGGACCACATATGTAAGTGACTCAAAAAAAAATCTGATTTGGCACATTTACACAGACATAAAAAAATCAGATTTGAGCCACATTGATAAAAAAAAATCAGATTTGGCACATTCACACAGCCATGAAAAAAAAACAGGTTTGAGCCACATTAAGCAAAAAAATCTGATTTGGCACATTCACACAGACATGAAAACTTTGATTTGAGCCACCTTGAGCTAAAGAAAAAAAGATTTGGCACATTCACACAGACATGACAAAATCAGATTTGAGCCACATTGAGCAAAAAAAAGTCAGATTTCACACAGAAATGGAAAAAATCAGATTTGAGCCACATTGAGCAAAAAAATCTGATTTGGCACATTCACACAGACATGAAAACTTTGATTTGAGCCACCTTGAGCTAAAGAAAAATCAGATTTGGCACATTTACACAGACATGACAAAATCTAATCTGAGCCACATTGAGCAAAAAATCAGATTTAAGTCACTTTAGCCTGATAATGTGAACGGTAGCCTAAGTCTGAATGCTAAGATCAGATTTCAGTGTGTCTTTTGCTTCACTCACAATGCCACACACGTCAATGATCTCATCAAACTCAATCAAAAGTTATGGAGGTTCAGAGTTCTAAGAAGAGCATCAAAGGTAAGTCAAAGATATGCTTGCAATGTTTACACACAAATGTGACACACAAATCTGATCACTTTCAGATAACAGTCTAAACACAGCCTCAGACCACTTCCTGAAGTGTGTATCTGTTTTAAATGTGTAGGTGGGTCTTGCAATTAAATGTGCTTGCAATTGCTTTTTTTATGTGCCTTGTCGTGTGCCTATCCCAGATACAGGTGCATCTGAAAAAAATAGAAGTCATGTAATCTGCTGGTGTTGATCCACTGTGTTTTATTATCGAGTCTAAAGTCAGTGCAGTTTTGTTTTCCCACAAAATCTTACAGCACTTCATGCTTCCCTCTGCTACTGACAACTTTTATGGAGATGTGGATTTCATTTTCCAGCAGGACTTGGCACACTGCCCACACTGCTAAAAACACCAATTGGTCTTATAAAATATTTTAATTTTCATAATCATCAACAATAACAGATACAAACACTTAAAAAAGATTGCTCTGCATGCAATACATCTATATAATATATGGATTTCACATTATGAACTGAATTACTAAAATAAAGTAACTTTTCAATGATATTCTATTTTTTTTAGATGCACCTGTATAATCCTGATACTCCAGACACGTGAAGTGAGCAGATGTAAATGGGTCTAATTGGGTGTATGAGTGGTTGATGATTTACTGTATAATAAAGTTTTAAGTCAGGTTTAAGTGTGTGTGGTTATATGAGACACAGCAGATATAGGCCTTAGCTGTCTAAAGACTTATGCAGAGTGTTGAATGTCAGTGCTGAATGTAAATGTTAGAGTTTGGAAGCACAAATGGCATGATGAGAAAAGGTCACGAGATCCTCCAAAGACTGTTAGCACCCTGATGACCTGATTTATACAGGAGCGGTTTAATATTGAAGGATGAATGTGAACTCTAATCCATTCAGATCTGAGACTGTGGGAATTAGCTTAAATATTTGATGTTATTATCTATTCTCGAGAATTCTTTCAGAGTCGATTATTACTTTCTTTAATCTTACAGGCTCTCTCGAGATGTTGGTTACTTTGTTGTGTAGTTTTTTTGAGTATGTTTGAGGATACTTCTCTAAAATGCTTTTCATGACGCCGTTGGGACCTGAAACATTTTTGCAGCTAATTTTGTGTTTTTTCTCTGAATTCTCTGACTGATGGTCAGTTGAGACACGTACTGTAGAAGTGTACAGTATTTTATAATGGCTTTGAGACACCCTTCTACACTGAAGGGTCTATTTAGGCCTATTTTGACCTATTTACACAGACATGCCAAAAGTCATGGGACAGCACTTTGTGAAATAACCTTAAAGTGTAACCTCAGGAGACAGCTTGGGAATTCCCACACCTGGATACGTTATGAGTAAGGGGTGTGTGATCGATCGGTCCCAAAAAATCTGACCCGACCCAGCCCGAGCCCGTGCACGTTCTGCCCGAGCCCGACCCAACCCGAACCATAAACTGTCACTATGAGCCCGAGCCCGACCCAACCCATGAACTGGCTGTTTTTGGGCTGTTTGGATGAGCGAAATATGATGATATGTTAATTAACACTGTGACATAGAAACATAGAACTATTATTTAATTAAAATGATTTTTAAGAACAGCTACACACAGTGCTGCAAGTCAAACGTGGAGGAGTTCACGTGCGAGAGAGAGACAGAGACACAGAGAGAGAGAGAGAGGGAGATTTGTGTGTTCTGGTGTATGAGCTACTCACAGGTGAAGGTTCTCACACACTGTATCTCCTGTTTCTCTTTTATCTCCTCGTGCTCATATTCTAATCCCATACATAATTCTGCAGCTCCTTCAGTGTTTTCTGTCGTATTTTGGGGCTAGCGCGAGCGCTTACAACTAACATTGCGGACCGCGAGGTGCCGCCGCGCTGCCGCTGTGGTGCCGAATCAGACTCCCTGCTGAATCCAACTCCCGCTTCGCGGCCAGAATCTGCACAAATAAACAGCGATTATAAATAAATTCGTTTTTTCGTTTTTCGTTATTTGGTTCGTTTCTGTTAACAATAATAATTGGTTTCTTAGCAACATTGTGATTATCACGCCAGAGCTGTATTTAAAAATATAATTTAAAAACAGATGCCTACATCTCAGACTATTTTCTCGAGCCCTGGGCCTCGGGTCAGGTTGGGTTCGGGCAGAGAATCTAAGCTCTAGTGTGTGATATTGAAAAAAACTTGATATCGATATTTTCTGTAATTTTGCAGATATCGATTTTAAACAATATATTGCATTCTATATAAATGTTTGTAAAAGTCTTATAATACTTAGAACTAACTTGAACTAACACATGAAATTAAAATAACTGTTTGCACATTATATTAATGGAAACAACTTTAAACAACAAATCAATGAGAGCGTTTTAAACACACTTTAAAATGAATGTACCCAAAATAAATAAGTACTCATCATAACTAAAATACTGAAAAAGTGGCTATTTAAACTCCAGTGTAAATGGACTTTTGTTGTAGTAAAACATGATAAAAAGTTCTTACCTTTGATGAATAGCACACCTCCGTTCTCCCACAGCGTTCAGAGATCCAGAAATATTAACAGTTTGTCCAAACACCCTTCAGACTGGAGCTGAATCTAGCGTTATAGGATGCAAACAGTGGTTTTTAATAAGCTTCTTGTGCACTTTTTTTAAGTTATTAATGCCTCGTTTTAAATGTCAGATCTCTCCAGAATCTAACAAGGAGGTGTGGAGCTACTTTGTGCTTCAGTTTGAGGAAAAAATGATTTATCGGGGCAAATTATGCCCTGTATCTCCCAGTCTGAAGGGTGTTTGGACTGTTAAAACTGTTAAAATTTCTGGATCTCAGAATGCTGTGGGCTATTCATCAAATGTAAGAAATTTTTATCATGTTTTACTACAGCAAAAGTACATTTTACACCGGAGTTCCCCTTTAATAAACTTTGCAATGCGTTTGCTGTTTTGTGATTTCTGCACCATACAGATGAAAAATAAAATACAACATACAAGTCACCAAATCCACACATTCTGATTCAAATATTACACACACAAAAATATGCTTTGTAAACAAACTACCCACTTCACAAGTTTAGTCGAGGAACACATTCATTGTAGAAGACCCTACACACACACACACACACACACACACACACACACACACACAAATCTCACAGGTAAGTGCATGTCCTATTCCCTGGGAAATGGCAAAAGTCATAGAAAACTATTTTAGACTAGTTTCTGTCCCATGACATGTGGCATGTCAGTGTATGAAGAATAAAGGGTGTCTTTTTTTGCGTTAGCTGCATTCATTGTTTTAAAGCTGAATGCAACAATGCTGCACACAGTGACATCACATAATATTTAATGTAGTACAGCAAGGTCACATGCATATCACAAGAGCAATGTTGAAAGTTGAAGTAACTTGGAATTTGCATAATGTGTTTGTTTTAAAATTATGATCATCATCATGATTTTATTAGCATTTTATTTATCTGCTTTAAAAAAAAAATACTTAAAAAAAAGCCTTATTAGTTGCCTAACTTAATGCCCTTTGACTTTAGAGGACTTCAGCTACAGTTCTGGATACTATAATGAAATATTAACTAAAAAACTCCAGTTTTTATATCATTTTTACTTCAGGTTGTCCCCTTGCTATTGGTCATACTTCTTAAAATACATACTGCATTATTTTTTTTTTTGTACAAATGTCTTTGCCTCCCCCTTGTGGTTCTCTAATATCATTGCATTTCTGTTCAATAAACATACCGTATGTCTGTATTATTAGATTTAATGTGACAATAAAAATCAATGCACACAGTTTTGTCATATATTTTGAATTAATTTTATTAAAATCTCTCAAATCTGAGCTAAAAAACAACACTTTTACCACCTCTACCTCAGTTCTCCAAGAAAAAGAAGAAAGCAGCACATACAGAGAGACACTCATACCACACAGTATCTCGCCTTGCCTCCACCATTTGCTGCTGGCTGGTATCCAAAAGCTGCACTGTAAATCTACTCTGTGCAATAGAGCAATAGAGGCCCTCTTATCCAAACACGACTGTTCACCCTCAGTGACACCAAGCAATGGGCCTTGATGGACGGTCTCTAGACGCCCGGCCCAGAACCCTGTGACCCAAACTTGATCCCGCCGTGGTGTGCAGGCCGGCGCGAGGGAGGCCCTGAGGCCTGAGAGAGGTGTATTAAACCAGAGAGGGTGAAAATATGCTAAGGGGACTGGGGGCAGACGTGGAGGTGGAAGGAGAGGCTGAAGGTTTGACCGCCTTTAGCTGCCCACAGCTGAGCCTCCTGCTAGCCTGCCCCAGGCAATGCTCCAGGACACGGGGTCTACCGGGACAGGTGGCGGCTGATTTTGTGTGTGTGTGTGTTTGTGTGTGTGTTTTGTTAGACTATGTTAAGGAGAAATTTTGTTCAGGGATACGCTTTTATATATTTTCATGACTTTTTCAAGGCACATTTTCATGACCACATGATCTATAAGCAACTGTGGACATGGACAATAAAACCAAAAATGAACTAAAACTATAATATTTTTTTTTTTTTATAAAAATAAAAAATATAAATAAAATAAAATAAAATAAAATAAAATAAAAAATATTATTTTCAATAATAAATTGTGTGTCAGATTCTGAGAGCATCATTGTGTAGGGCTATATTGCTGAATTAACTTTGAGCTGATGTATTTGTAAGTTTAAAATAGCTTTTCTCAGCCGATAAATAGAAACACATTTGTGAATTACAAATTTTCATGACTTTACCAAAAATTTCTGTGTATTTTACATTTTCCAAAACTTATCCAGGCCAGGAAATTGCTATTTTCAAATTCCATGATTTTTCCAGGTTTATCATGACCCTATGAACCCTGTGTATAGAATATAATACTAATACTAATGCTTTTATCCAGAGCGAATTACAAATAATGATGTACATTTAGCATTAATCCTGTCTTCAGGAGTTTATTAAAGATAGTGAGGGACGCTCCTGATCTGGTAGTAGAAGGTAGTTAGTTAGAGGTGTTAGGAGAGTAAGTGCTCTTTGAAGAGCTCTGTCTTCAGGAGTTTATTAAAGATAGTGAGATATTCTCCTGATCTGGTAGTAGAAGGTAGTTAGTTAGAGGTGTTAGGAGAGTAAGTGCTCTTTGAAGAGCTCTGTCTTCAGGAGTTTATTAAAGATAGCGAGAGATTCTCCTGATCTGGTAGTAGAAGGTAGTTAGTTAGAGGTGTTAGGAGAGTAAGTGCTCTTTGAAGAGCTCTGTCTTCAGGAGTTTCTTAAAGATAGTGAGAGATTCTCCTGATCTGGTAGTAGAAGGTAGTTAGTTAGAGGTGTTAGGAGAGTAAGAGCTCTTTGAAGAGCTCAGTCTTCAGGAGTTTATTAAAGATAGTGAGAGATTCTCCTGATCTGGTAGTGGAAGGTAGTTTGTTCCACCATTGGGGAACTTTGTATGAGAACAGTCTGGATTGTTCTTTGCTTTGTGTGAATGTTTGGTAAAGCGAGGCGATGTTCACAGGAGGAGCGCAGCGGCAGTGAGGTAACGTAAGCCTTCAGCAGTGAGTTATCAGTTATCATTTATCAATGGTCCTTTTACAGTTAATTTAATTATTAATTACCAAGAGCATTTCCAGCATTATTATGAAAAATAAGAAATCTTTATTATTTAATTGTGTTTACAGTTTGCAATTGCAAGTTAAAAGTTAAAAGTTAAATACATTTTTGTTCATTATTTTTGATAGATCTGACGTTACTTTTTAACTGATAAATTAAACTGTGAATGTGCGTATATCTAAAATGTTATTCATGTATAGATGGATAAATATTTTGCAGCATTTTATTATTAATATCTATCAGAAATGCATATAGTAACACAGTACAAGGATAAACAATGTGAGGGAAGTGCATGTGATTGTCAGGAATGACCCAAGCAGGGTGACGAGGAAAGCGGACACAAGTGCAGGTAAGGGCGAAATAAATAAATAATTTATTAAATAAATAACAAATAAACAAAGAAACAAGAAAATGCGTAACAAAGATAATAAACCAATAACCAAAATAAACAGTGAAACAAAATAACATAAACCTAAACAAACAAGATATACTAGAAATAAACTAACAGGGCTAGGGAAATATATACAAGGGAATAAACTAATAAACACAAAGCAGGGGTATCTACAAGGAGCCAAGGAAGACGGAAATAAACAAGAAACTAGAAACATGAACAAGTGATAAACATAGAAACTACAACGTGAAGAACAGAGGCTATGAAACACTGAGAAACTATGAAACACAGAGAGAGACGAAACAACAGGGGTTAGTGCAAAGACCGACGGAGGACAAGGTGGCAGAGGAGGGCTATTCATAGTAACATAAAACACACTATAATTAGAAACACCTGGGGAAGGGGCGGAGCTACAAATGAGACACAGGTGGAAAAGTACTGAGACAGGAGACACAGGGGAGCACAGGTCACGTGAGGAAAACACACAGAGATATGAGACAGGGCTAAGACATGACAGTGATTATCAAGTTGTCTTAGAAACACATACAACTTGTACACCTACTAGCAATGACTATATATATATATATTTTTTTTTTTCCAGCATTATTATGGACAATTATTGCAATCAAATTATCTCCTTTTTCATAATTTTATTTCTAATGTTTTACCACTTCCTCTCTAATTTACACTGCAGGAAAACGGGCTAAAGAGTCTAAAAGCGGAGAGGGTGCGCATTTCTAGCGCAGAAAAATGGGCCAAAGAGTCTAAAAGCGGAGAGAGTGCTCATTTCTAGCTCAGAAAAACAGGGCAAAAGAGTCTAAAAGTGGAGAGAGTGTGCATTTCTAGCGCAGAAAAGCGGGGCAAAAGAGTCTAAAAGTTGCCGTAATTAAGGAGTTTAATATTAAGAGACATCATGAAATTAAACATCAGTTTGAAAAATCTTAGTTTACACAACACTGTCAAAGATAAAGATAGTAAGTCAAGTAAAATGGTGTGTAAATGAAAGTAATCAGGAAAATGTATTATTTAAAGTGGTATATTTCATTATTTGTACTGCACGTTACTTTAGCCGCTCTATGAACTTTTTTTTGTTTTAACTTCGCTTTGCCCTGGTTAACCCCTCCTCTTTCCGGTGAACTTGAGCTTCTGGAGTGGTGAAGTGAGGCACAATTGTGACAATTTGCGTGCTCAAATCAATTCAGTGATTGCCGTGGACAGGCCAAGTTCCGAATTAAGGACGTTAAACTCTTTTTAGCTGCTCCGGTTTTTGTGGTGCTGCTGCTTTCTCTTTTAGAGCTTAGATTCTCTGCCCGAACCCGACCTGACCCGAGGACCGACCCGAAATCGGGCTCCTATTTTTATTTTATATAGAGGTCTGGTGTGATAATCACAATGTTGCTAAGTAACCAATTATTATTGTTCACTAAAGCGAACGAAATAGCGAAAACTGAAAGTGAAAAACACATTTGTGTTAACTGAATCTAATAAAAACGGTAATTAAAAGGAAAAAACATAACTATCTCGAACTGTATTTTGTGTTTATAAAACTAAATGAAATGAAATGAAATTACTGATGGAATACCCTCATTTTTAGTGTTTAATTTATTTATAAGCGCTGTTGTACAGCGGAGTTGTACAGCGGGCGGTGTTGTGCCGAGCGCGCGGCACCTCGTGGTCCGTTAGTTCTTGTGTAAAGCGCTCGCGCTAGCTGCAAAATACGACAGAAAACACTGAGAAACTGCAGAACTATGTATGGGATTACAATATGAGCGCCAGGCAGATGAAAGAGAAACAGGAGATCACGTTGCTCTGGGCGCACGTGAACGCCTCCGCGTTTGACTTGCAGCACTGTGTGTAGCTGTTCTTAAAAATCATTTAAATTAAATAATAGTTCTATGCTTCTATGTTACAGTGTTAATTAACATAATTCTGATTATATTCCGCTCATTCAATCAGCCCTAAAACAGACAGTTTATGGGGCGGATCGGGTCGGACTCGGGCTCATAATGACCGTTCATGGTTCGGGCTCCGGCAGAACGTGCACGGGCTCCGGCTGGGTCGGGTCGGATTTTTTGGGCCTGATCTAAGCTCTGTTCTCTTTTGGTGAAGCTGTTATATTAATACCATTTTAATGGTCATTAGATTGTTGTTTTTGTCCATTATTTTGTTTTGTTTATATATACATATTTCCTTTGAGTGTGGCTTGGTTTGTTTAATTTCATCCCCAGACGCGTTTTTCCGTTTTTTCCCCTTTTTTTCAGTATTACATGTTTTAGTAATTTTCTTTGGTTGTGTGGAGAATTTCGTTTTATTTTTTTGAAATTCGTTAGATTATGTTTTTGTCAACATTTTGGGTTTATTTTCGTTTGTTATTTTTCTAATAATAATAGTAAATGCATAATTGATTTCCTTTTTTTTAACAGGCGAATAATAAAAAGTAACGAGATAGTTACTTTTACTGGTAACTAATTACTTTTATAGTGGAGTAACTCCGTTAGTAACTCAGTTACTTTTTTGGAGAAGTAACGAGTAACTATAACTAATTACTTTTTCAAAGTAACGTGCCCAACACTGCATCTCACACACTCAGACACACAAATCTGTGCACCCGCTGTGTGCTGTCCCCCAGCCCGAGTGGAGAGCAGAATCTAATCTGCCTCAGACGAAATGGCTGGAAGGCAAATATTCTAGTGCGATATTAATTTTACATATATTCCAGAGCTGCTATACATCTTTTAGCCCTTTAATTATCTTTTCTGTCTGTGATATGATGATGTATTTTACTGCTGTTCTCTTTCTGAGGTCCAGAGTGGGGCTGCATTCATTAGTAAAGCTGGATATTTCTGACCTGGTCAGCTTAGGCACACTGTGTATTTTCAGACATTACAGCAGTTCCTGGACAGTGTGTCGGGCTGTGGTGCTCAATCTCAGTCATGGGGAGGCTGAACAGCAGCGAAAACCAAATGTTTCTGTTACACTGAAAAAAAAGATGCGTAAAATTTCCTTAAAAAAAGTTTTGTAACTTTCTGCATTTGCTTTTTTTTTTTTTTAAGTCAATTTAATTTCATGTAAATTTAAGTAACTTCAACTCGGTTTCAAGACTTAAATGTTACATAGAGTAAATAAGTGAACTGAACTCCAGTCAATCCTTTCTTTTAGTAACTTTACTTAATTTATTTTAGCTGAATCATCCTTTCTTTTAGTAAACTTTACTTAATTTCTGCATACAATATTACCTAATTACAATTACTTAATTATACAATATTATTTTATATTAATATAATAATTAATGTAACACATTATTTTTAATATACTAATAAAGTATTCACAGCTAATCTTTTTAGTATACTAATAAAAAGGATGTATTACATGCCATCCATGTGTTGAGACAGTGTAATATGTGTGTTTTAACTAAAAATATAAAAATTTCTGGAATTATAATATATTATGTATCATAAATTATTTGAGTAATATATAATATTAAGTAATTGTAATTAGGTATTATTGTATGCAGAAATTAAGTAAAGGTTATTAAAAGAAAGGATTGACTGGAGTTCAGTTCACTTATTTACTCTGTGTAACATTTAAGTCTTGAAACCGAGTTGAAGTTACTTAAATTTACATGAAATTAAATTGACTTTAAAAAAAGCAAATGCAGAAAGTTGCAAAAAAAAAAATTAAGTAAATTTTATGCATCATTTTTTTCAGTGTAGTTTCTGGTGGGACAAAACCTTGCATAGGCAGCACAGTGTTACAGTGGTAAGAAAATATTCCTAAATAAGCAAATGCCAGGAATTATGGATTTACTGATCTCAGTTTAACAGAATTTGGCAACCAGTATTCTTCACCACAGGTTTATCCTTTTCATTTGATTATAGCGCCACCACATGGAGTAATAAAGCAGTAACTTTAGAAAATCTAATTGGGGGTCAAGTCTTAGGGAGTTTAGAGTGCCTATATTTCAACAAAAATATCCATATATAATGTCACCTATTGATACGATTAAAATGATAGGATATATCAAGATATTAAAATATTGGGTACCACTTTAAAATAAGACTACCTTTATAAAGGGTTTATAAATAGTTTATAATTAGTTTATTAATGTTACTAATTAGGTTGTAAATGCCTTAAAAATCATTAATAATCAGTTATAACACATACGTAGAAAGGGCAACAATGACCTGTTGTTTGTGTTATAACTGATAATTAATGATTTTTAAGGCATTTACAACCTAATTAGTAACCATTAATAAACTAATTGTAATCCATTTATAAACCCTTTATAAAGGTAGTCTTATTTTAAAGTGGTACCAAATATTGTCCCACCCCTAATACTATGTACTGTTAATGTGCTAAAAGCTATTTGACCCTGTGCTCAAAAATAAATTTGCCATTTTTGACTTATTCACTATTGAAGAAGCAGAAGAAACAAATAATGCAACTGTTTATCAGAATATAAATGTGTAAAATATGGTCCCAGTCAAAAATTTGGACACGCCTCTTCTCATTCAATTTGTTTTCTTTCTTTTTATGACTTTTTACATTGTAAGTTTAATATAAAATCTTTACAGGAACACATGTGAAACTTTCTCTTTGAGGACAGATCTGCACACTCTTGGTTTTAATTTTAATCTCAGTGTCTTCATGAGGGAGAGTCACCTGGAATAGTTTTCTCAGCGTCTTGAAGGAAGGAGTTCCTGGAGGTGCTGAACAATAGTTGCTGCTTTTTCTTCACGCTGTGAAGCTCCAGCTCATCCCAATTAAATCACCTCAAATCACCATCTCAGTTCATCAGGTTTAGATCAGGGGATTAATGTGGAGGGATAACACTTTTTTACTGTTTACTACATAATTCCAAATGTGTTAATTAGTGGTTTTCATGTGTTTAAAATTAATCTACAATGTAGAAAATGAAATAAATAAAGAGATATAGGCTATTCAAGCAATCTCTTTGCAACACTATAGAAACCACCAGGAATACTATAGCAGCTGTAAAGCAACACCCTATCAAAAACAGTCCGGTAACCACTTAAAGCAGCACTAGGTAGGATTTTCTTGATTTTTGATCTTTTTAAAGAGTAAAATTACAGCTTGAAACTCACTGCAGCGCTGCATTGAGGTGTAATAGGAGGAATAGCGCTGCTCTCGTGTCTGTGCCGGAGCTCCTCTGAGCTCAAACCAGAATCTGTAAGTTGTCCGAGGCGGCCACGACCAACGCTCGCGAGAACTGCGACCTGCTTTCCGACCTTTAGTTCTAACAGTTCTACAAGGACTACTGGTTCCTTCTTTACAAACTAACATACAGACACTCTGGCAGAAGCTGGAAAGAGACCGAATATGTCTGTGAAAGCCAGAAAACGAGAAAGAGAAACTAAAATCCGCCTGAAACATTTATTACACTCTACAACTGTAGGGTGAGCCCGCGAGCACAAAATCTCAATCCTACCTAGAGGAGCTTTAATTCACAACTTTTTCTCTTAAGACCATTTTTTAAGATTTTTTTTTTCTTAATACCTTAACTTAACCTTCTATAATGTGTTTTCCTAAATATAATTATTCTTCAAAAATAATTAAGTGCGGAATACATTTTTAGGCACTTTGCGTTAGTTTTATTCTGTCTGGAACTGGCATTGCATTTTTTTTTCAACAGAAGAATGAATGTTTAAAACAAAATCCAGATTCAGTAATATCCCTTATTTAATTTTAAGTGTGACATCTATAAAATTCTCTATTCTCTTTTTTTATATAGTATTTTATTTAGATATGCTTTGTGTCTGAGTGTAATCCAACTTTTTTTTTTCTTTTCTCTCACAAAATAAAGCACTGTGCAGGCCTGTGTGTGCCACTAGGGGGCATGATTGCACAGTAAAAGTAAAAGACTGCAGGTACTCAAAGGGACAGCGGAAAAAAGCATGACCCTCTGACTCTGAAGTCGAGATGAACAAACACAAGGACCTGTAATTTTTTAATATCAACTCTATGTGATGTTCCTCTTTCCTTTTCCCCTTTTATGTATATTATGTATATTTTTGGAATTAAAATAAAGCAAATCCATGTGGAAACTATTACAATAAAGCGTCTCGAAGTTACAAGAGAGTTCCCATATTTAATGAAATTAGAGGCTGTAGAAGAATCCGCAGCACTGCTGGAATATGAATAAGAGAACAGAGCTGGATTAAAGCTGGAGAAATGTTCAGACAAAAACTTTCATTCATCAGAGTGATACAAATTTTCTGGGAGGCTTTAGAAAAGTACACACAACAAAGTGCTCGTTATGTATCGGCAGATGACTTAAACATGACTGACCATAAGTTATTAACCTCCGTTTAAATGTGTGATGGGTTTTTGAGCTGGTGAAGAATTAATGCGGTTTGTGTCGATGCAGTAAAACTTTATAAAAGTAAATGTTTTTTTTTTGGTCCCAAAGTAAGTAAAAGTGTGATTCATTATAGAATCACTCTGCACACACTACAGAACTTTAGGCTCTGTCAGATCATTATTTTTTAGTTATAATAGTTAAAATATTTAAGATATTTAATTTTATTTGTATTATTGGTCTCGACTGACAGCAATTCAATACAAACCAGAAATTTACCAGATAGAAAAATAAAAAAAGGCTAAAAATATGTGTGATAATACACACTAAGAAAAGTGAGTACAGATTTGTACCTAAAAGAGTACAAAGCTTGTCTCTGGGGCTGTATCTTATATTGAGGTACAAAAAAGTACCTTTCAGGGAAAGTCCTTTTTTGTACCCATATTTTTGTGCCAGTAAAGATTATAAAGATTATAAACATTATCATCAACTGAATATGTGTCAAGAACTTGATGATCCAAAATTGTCTGGCTTTCAAATAAAAAATGTGCAATTTAAATATATACTGTTCATTAGTACAGTGATGCAGAATACTGAATGTACCTTTTGGCTGCAGGTTAAATGGTACAAATTTGTACTTATTGCTGTTAGAAAACACTTTGTACTTCAGAGGGAACAAATCTGACCCTGTAAAGACCAGTATTGTACCATTGAGGGTACAATTATAAAGAATGTACCTTTGAGAACAAAAAAGTACTCATATCGTACCTCTGTTTTTTAGAGTGTAGGATCTAAGACAATATATATGTATATATATATATATATATATATATAATATAATACAGAGAGGTAAAGCTGTTTCTACGCAGTATTATAGTACTATACTATTTGTTAGTATTAATGCAAACAAATAAACAAACAAATCATTTTTTTATTGTTTTAGGCTCAAATTAAATGAAAAAAAAAAACATTGTGCATTGTGATTTGATGCCTGTATGAATTGCTTTTTGCTGACCCATGAACACTTCATGTATATACTTTATGAAATAATAAACAAATTTATGTTTTAACTTAATTTGCCCTAAGCTGTGAATCTGATAAACAGGAATCACTTTTGTTAAATGTCCTTTGAAGATTTATTAGCAATTAGTATCAACTGGCATCACCCATAGAACAAAAAGACATTTTGGTTCAGAGGTGGAAAAAGTACTGGAAAATTGTAATTAAGTAAAAGTACCTTTACTTTGCTAAAATTCTACTTAAGTAAAAGTAAAAGTACCCATCTAAAAATCTACTCGAGTAAAAGTAAAAAAGTACTCAATTTAAAATGTACTTTTGAGTAAAAGTTACATAGTTACTTTGAATTATTTGATGTAAAAAAGTAAAAACAAATCATAAATTAAATCGTTTTTAATTAATTATTATTCCACATAATAATTTGGATCTTTCAGGCAGTATTTGTTCAGACCCCCCCATAAAACATTTACAACAACAAGTGGCATAGGTTTCTAAGATTCATTTGTTTTCTTTACTATTAAAAGGTTATGGTCATACAGGTGATTATAAACCATATTTTTATAGTTTTACAGGTCATGTTTATTTGTAACTTGCCATTGCTGTGCTTTAACTGCTATTTACATGTTTTTTATAAACATTCAAGCAGATTGTTTAATGATAAAAAAAATACTCACCACCACATGCTTTCACAGGTTTGATGTGGAAGTTTTGAAAGCTGACAGCTCTGTCCGGTGGGGCAGGGCACATTTTGTATTGCATGAGGACGTTACTGCCTCATTATTCCACGCACAAGCATCCGTGCGCCGGCGCATCCGGTACATTTTTCCCAGCATTTTATTTTTTACTCAGTAACGGGGAGTTTTCCAATGTAGTGAAGTAAATTACTTGTGTCAAAATGTACTTGAGTAAAAGTAAAATTACCTATTTTAAAAACTACTTTAAAAAGTACAAATTACTCATAAAATCTACTCAATTACTGTAATGTGAGTAAATGTAATTCATTACTTTCCACCTCTGTTTTTGGTTTTATGTCAAATGAGCATGATCTGTTATCTCGGGACAGTTTGGAAACACTCATACCTGTTTAAGTTGTGAGGAGTTATCTTGTGAGTAAAGTTGAACACTGGCCAGTCATGGCAAGGTGACATGAATTATGGGAGTTGGTGCATGGCCTGATAATTGGGGCGTTGTTGTAGGCATTAGCACCCACAGTGGACAGCAGGGAAGCGGATGGTAATGATCATGACCGACGGCATCTGGCTCGAATTGTCCATGTGTACATCACACCTACATTCAATACAGGAGATCACACACTTATGTCAAGTCTTATGTCATGTCTTATTTGTTCATGGTTAATGTCCTGTGGTATCTGCCATTTAACACCTTAACTTTACCAGTAAATCCTGGAAAAAGTCCTGGACGCTGTTAGGTAGGGCTATGATGAGTATCTGTGGGTCTTGGATGCCCAATGTCCATATAAACTAGGGGTGGGCGATATGGCCCTAAAATAATATCACAATATTTCATGGTGTTTTCGCGATAACGATACTTTTGGCGATATGACAAAACACTGAATAAAAAATAAATAAAAAAATACACTACTGCAGCAAAATGAAACTTACATTTTATTATTGCATACGATATGATATAGCATACCTCTAACTGAGATATTAAAAATACAAGAATTTTATCAGATTTATAACAGAAGTCAATGATCCAGAATGTCATGATACTAATAATAATGCACTCCAAATATTTCCATTTATCCAGGATTTAACTAAAATAAATGATACTGGACAGATATAATCTGTCTCTAGTAGATATGTAATGAGAAATGAGAACAGTGTGAATTTTTCTTTTGCTAAAAACAGTAAAAAAGTAGAACCCTGATGGGATAATTAAAAAAAGTAGTACTCTAATGTGATAATTAGGGGTGGATGATAGGGCACGATATTTCAGGGTATAATATTGTTCACGATATTCAAACATGTTGGCGATATTATCACGTTTGATACAATATGGCACACCCCTAATATAAACTAATATCTACATTTCATATAATGTCATTGATTTCCATATTATACTCTGCGACCTGCAATCGGCTTAAGCCGACCCCCACATTATACTCAGCAACATTTGGCCTGTGCCAATTCCCATATTATACATGGCAACCGATGTGTCGGCACGTTTGGCTGGAGCCGATTTCCACATTATACTCGGCAACCGGAGTGTTGACACATACTGTTCAGGCTGAATTCCATATTATACTCAGCAGCCGGGGTGTTAGTAGAGTAGATTTGGCTCAGCTCGATTCGCATATTATACTTGGCAACAGGGCAAGTGCAAATGCATTGCTTGGTAAAAAATTGTTTTAGAAATAACTTAAGAGATTTTACCATCAGAGTTTGGAGATGTTAATTCATTCCAAATTATTTTAAAACAATTATATTGGTCCAATTATCATTAAATGTGGACAAAGTGTAAGAAATAACTGAGAGATTATTTTGAATTATGCCTATTAGTTAAAATAATATATATACACTGCTCAAAACTAAATCTTAGCAAGTGAGATTTTCTAAATCTTATTTTCTTCTCTGATAAGACTTTTTGTCTCACTAAGCATTGTGTAAGTGTTAGATTATTTTCTTTATTTTAGGGATAATTATCTTAATCATTCTTACTTAGAATTTGTACCTTATTTTAAGTCATTTGAACTCAAAATAAGCACAATCAAGCAGCACAAAGGTATTCTGATTCTTGTGTCCAAAAACTGTGATTTTTTTTTTGCTTGATTTAGGTGTTACGTCACTCATTTTGAGACTTTGCCATTGCTTTTTGTAAGAAATCTAACTAGGAAAAATTTGCTTACCCTATGGGCAGTTTTGCTTAATACACATATACACATTTTTTTGTTATTTGCATATATTTTGTATAGTTTTTGCCAATGGATTTTTAGCAGTGTATTATATATGTGTGTGTGTTTGTAGATACTTGGACAAGGTGATCATGCAACCATTTTTGTATGTGTGTGTGTGTGTGTGTGTGTGTGTGTACAGCTGTTGGCTGTTGTGTTCATATTACTTGCTGTGTAAAGCATTCTAAGGGTAGAAGGTGAAGGTACGGTAAGGTGAGGTAGACTGGGGAAAAATGCCGTGTCCTTAACAAGCTGTCACAGCCAGAGGGACAGGAGCGTTTAAAATCAAAAGTAGATCACCCCAGGTACAGCTCAGCCTTTCTCCCTCTCTCTCTCTCTCTCTCTCTCTCTCTCTCTCTCTCTCTCTCTCTCTCTCTCTTTCTCTCTCTCTTCCACATGCACACGCTGCACTAATAGGGCGCGCTGTTCTTGCCTAATGGAACCTGAGCTAAAGAGAGTTTTCAGCTCAGGTATATAGGGCCCTCAAGGCAAAAAGGCATTAGCCTATTTTGAGACGGTGAATTCTAAATGATGTTATTAGGGATGAGTCTCGCCACCTTTAGCTCTGCTGCTCAAGGAAGCGAAAAAGGCTCTTTTGTTCGATGGCTCACACGGCCTTCCTCCTCTGTAAAAAAGGCCCTGTAGTTATAAAGAAAGCCAGCTTAACAGGTACAAATCAAGCAGTTAGTTGGGTTGGGTGTTGTTTGAAATACAGGGTTCTGCTCAAACTCCCTTATAGAGGCGCAGCAACTAAGGACAGGTACATTAGAGCAGCTCCACTCCTCCTCAATGCCATTACTGTAACAGCCATTTGTTTTTATGTACTTTCTAGAAAGCTGTTTTCTGCTTCTGCTACGGTACAACTCTAAAAACTAGTTCACTGCGGGTAAAATGAGCTGTTCCATGGGAAACGCAGACTGCAGAGCAGCATTATCTGTGATTGGAATGAGGTTTTGCCTCGCAGGTGCACTGCTCTGAAATGTAATGGCGAATGAAGGCTTTCAGGATGGTGCCTGGTGCTTTAATACCAATGATTCTCCTGAGATGTTGAGAACCAGGCTACTAAAGTGGACCCAGCAGATGTTGGGATGCTGTAGATTGGAGTAAAACAAAAAATAAAATGTAATTTAAAGTACAAAAGAGAGTAATGGATGTCCTTTTTAATTTTGAGATCAGACCCAGGAGTATGTTTATGTGTATACCAAATAACACGTACATATTAACACAATACACTTACATTCCAAAACACTTGGACATACATTGTGTCCCATGACTTTTTCCAGGTCCTTTGGTTGCTAAAAATGTTTGCATGGATCTGTGGGTTATGCATTAGGGGTCTCCTGAATTGAATCTAGATGTGATTTCTGGTGATTCCCTAAATGTACATAAGTAAATCTTTAGACAGTGATAGCAGGTTGTAAAACCAAATATTGAATTTAAATCACTTTAGATTAGACGGATCATGAATGTGTTAAAGTTTCACAACCTACAAGATTCACTACATAGGAAAGCTGGAGTGATTTGAGACAAGGCATCACAGTGTAAATACTGTGTCATGATTTTTGGATCAATGAAAGAAAAAGAAATGGTGATTTGGATGTTATAGGATTGTGATTGGTGAAGAGAACTTAACATGTAACTAAAAGTTGATTATTGCTATAAATTTGTTTTAATATTGGCTATTGACGCATGTTTTTGTAGGTAATGGTAATACATAAATTGAGTAGCCACTCCCATCTCAGGTCAGTTTCCTTTGGGCAGAAGTGTTGGACATGTCCAGGTAGCTACACCCCTGAAATAGCAATCCGCCAATTTCAGAGCACACCTGACTCTTAAAGAGAATGGCAAGTGACATACTGATTAGTTTGCTTTTTAAAATATCTGAAACACACCCATGATTAATTAAGAGAATTAGTACATGCCTTTTGTGTGTTTCGAGCCAAGAAACACACACTTTTTTCATTGTGACCACAGCAAAGGCACACTGACATGCCCTAAATGTTGCTGCATGGTGCATGGTTGACTGCTCACCTATAGATGCATCTTAACACTTATATTTGGATACAGATATCAGTCCAGTCAGCCCTGGATGCACGAAATGAGCAAATAAAGCTAGACTCCTAAAAAAAGCATAGATCTGATTGGTTGTTCTGATTTAGTCTGTTTTCAGACTCGTTGTTGTTTATCAGCACTTCTGCTCCGCAGACACTTTCTTCAGAACTGAAGCGCTTGGGAAGTCGATTAAGGTAATCACAGGGTAGCAGAGTTAGAGTGGGACAGCTCGGGGGTCTCAGCACTCTTTTGGCTCTTTATCCTTCACAGCTTTTGACACTGAGAATATTAATAAAGTCTTACACATAACAAATCACCCCGTAACATTTCCTCAGCTCCTATTTGGGGCTTTGGGAAGCGCACAGATGCTTTTTATCCTTCGGACGTCCGACCCGATTGGGTCTGAAAGTGCACCGGCCCTGATAAGACACCTAGTGCACGACATTATGCCTAGTTTCAGCGCTCGCGGTTTCACAAACCAGTAAATATTTCTTCTCCTCAATAATTTAGCGCACGGAATTATTTATCTAATATGTATTTATTATTCATATTTAAACAAGGGGCGGCCTTTTGGGACCAGGTCTCATTTTCAGTCTCTTATTTTGTAAACACACATCCACAAAAGCGACAGTTCCCCTGATTTAAGGAGACAAGTGGATGTTTGAGTTTGAGGACTACCTTGAGCTGAAATGGAACGGGATCAATATTTAATAGTCGGCATGATTTGCATCGAGTCCCGTCAGATTCCCGTCCTCCCTCTCGAAAATGGACAATGGAGTATGCGCGTTTGCGCTGAGAAGTGGAAAAAGCAAGCTAATGCACGAAATCCATCAGAATCACTAACACCCTGAAACTGGGCTACTGCACTGTATGTCTATGAGTGCAAATCCTGGTAGGGCTTTTTACAGTAAGATACCGTCTGTAAAATATTCATCAGGGTTCCTTTTCTCTGTCTGCTCTGGAGATATATGCTCAGTTATGAATGCATATCAACTTTATTATTAAGCTCTAATAAGGAGCAGATATATAGATATTCCCTGACTGTTAAGAAGATATGTTTTAGATGGCCATAGAAAAGCACTAAGTTGGAGTAATTTGCTGTAGGGCGCTGTGATTTCTGCGATGTGGAGAACCAAGGCGGAATTGCGGAATTAAAGACAAAAAGGCATACCACAAAAAATCAAAAAATGAAAACGAGGGGAATGTCAATGTCTGATTTTGTCGTGTTTTTTCATTGTTTGATGTGAGGCTGCACAATATTGGAAACAAAATTGCGTTGCAGTATTTGGCTGCTCTGCAACATATATATATATATATATATATTATGTTAATAAAAAATGCAGGAATTTTCATCAGATTTCCACAGATGTCATTGATCCAACATGTCAAGATGTTAATAATGCAATCTGTGTATAAAAAAAAATCATAATATTAGGTAGATATAATTGTTAATCTGGTTCATATTGTCATTAAAAATTGACTAGAGTACATTGTGATATTAATGGTAAAACTATACATGTTGTCCAGCCATAGTTTGATGCATAGACCATAGAATAAAAACTGTTCCAAAACATACACTGTTATGCCAATAGTCATGGCACAGGAATGCATATAATGTTGCATTCAAGTGAAAGAGAGAAGGACTGCAGAACTTGGATATATGCATCTACAGAGTTTTCTGTACTGGACATGTGTGTGATTGGTTTCTGCCAGAGTCTGTTTGCACTGACAATTCTAGCCAGACACTGCTGGTAACAATCATTACCAACTGTGAGTGGTAATATTATCCCTCTATACCAACTTCAGAAATGTAACAACACATCCATCTGGGCCACCTAGAAGGCCTCACTTTTACTCCCATAATTATGTTGCCTTGCCATGAGCACGCTGGTCAGTCACAAGATAACACCTCACAACTTACACAGGTTAGTGCACTTCCAAGATGTTCCATAAGATAACAATTCATGCTCAAAGCCCTGCCTTTAGAGGGAACGCATGTGGCTGCAGGATGTCCTGCACATATTGCTGAGGTGTTAGTGTCCCCTGTATCACTACTAGGGGTGACTGACTGTCGTATGCAATGGCTCCCCAGATCATCACATCAGAACTTGGTGCAGTGTGTTGCTCGAAAGAAAAGGCTCAATTGATGCCCTCACTATGAGGCCTTCATACTTAAGCCTGACTGTCATCAGATTCAAAACTGAACCTGAATTAATTGCTTAAAAGGTCTGTAGTAGTCTAGGATTTATGTTCATGAACAAAATATAACACCACTGCATACAACAATTGTGCTCGTCTTACTCTAATGATGTGCCCCTCTTAAGCCCTATCTGAACGGATAAGTTTCGCTGGGGGTCTTGGGGTAATTTTCTCTTTTATGAGGGGGGGTCCCCTGTGATTTTATTCCCATCCAGAACGATCATGTACGTGTTTTTCTCAGACTTCCTCTGAGAAAATTACAGGCTCAATTATTTGCTGTTTTTCTCTGAACTCTATGGTCTTCCGGTAATTTTAGTCCCGTCCGGACGCACATCTCTAAGTTTTGTCTCCTCATGTTTAATGAAATAGATATTTATTCACTGCTACACACCATAATTACACTTCACTGAGCCTCTTGTTTTTTCAATTGCAGTCCGGATGCAGGAGTTTTATCACTGAGTAGAAGTGTAAAAATATTTTTTGCAGACGTCCCTCTAAAAAACTAATCCCATCTGGATAGGGCCTTAGTCTGTCAACTAGGCAGAAAATCTTTGAATTAGTTGTAGAGGCATGTGTAGCAGTCAGTGATCTCTCACCAAGTGGTACACTACCCAAATGTAGCCTCTGAATGGCTTTTTATAAAGCAGCTGGGAAAAGCATTTTATGCCATCTTGTGGCAAGACTCAGCATCTAATCAGAACCCTTCTGTAGTGATTTACATATCTACCTAAGACATGGGTAAATAGATGGATGGATTGATGAGTATTTGGTAAATTAGCCTTTGTTATTTAAAACAAAAATGGTTTTAAAATGAACACTGTGGGACGGAGTAGTGAAATGCAAGAGTATTGATTGGGACTCAGTATGGCCCTTAAACAATATCACAATTGTATAATATATTAGAGTATTTTTGCAATAATTATATTCTTAGTAATATTAAAAATATATATTTTACTCATTTCAAGAATATACTACTTCAATAAAACAAAGGTTATAAGATTCAAGATTTAAGTTTTATATAGTAAATTATATAGTTTTACACTTTGGTACCACTTTACATGGATTGCCCATTGTTGCTGCCTTATAGATGCTTAACTTACATTTAACTAAATGTTCATCAAATGTAATTAAAGTAGGGATCAGGTTTAGGGATTATTTGTATTTAGCTGAGAGTTCATATGCTTTTAAGAGATATTCAGATGAAAGTTAGTTGAGCATCTATGAGTCACCTATAGTAAACCATCTAAGTAAAGTGCTACCCAAACTTTTAGTAGAAACTATTTAATAATAATGTAATAAAATACATAATATAACGTAAATAGAATGTAATATAAAAAAAAAAAAAACTACCAACATGCTGAAGTGCAGAATATTCATTGGGGACATATAAACTGTAATCATAAATAAATATACAGTAAATTCACAGTAAATAGCAAAACAAATACAAAATAGTCTGCTTTCAATACAGAATACAATTGCTATCATAATATGTTTTTTTTTTTTCAAAACACAATATTGCTGTGTCACTGGCAAATATGTAACTAAACACAAAGCAGTGCAAACTGCTTAGAAGTGGTAAGAGTTTGATATTGTTAGAGAAAAAAAAAAGTTTTAGAGGTTAATGTTAAACCTAACATAACCAACGTACCGCTCTGGAAACCCTCACATTTTACTTTACTTTACCACAATGTGTAATTTTACCAAGAATCCCAGCTGTTTCACTTCTTCTTTCAACATGTGTATCTTTCTCCAGCACACACTGTGAGGCAGCCTGTTGGCATGTAGTGAAAGTGAATAGGCTGTGGCATGTATGTGCAAACTAACCTGTGTCTCTGCGTGCGTCTCGGCCCTCTCATCACTTATTCGTCAGCTCCCTGAAAGCAGCGACACAATTGCATTTCAAACAGAATAATGTTGAACAACATGTCAACTTTTTGATATATTTATATATTTATATATATATATATGTATAATGTTTTCCTTTCTTTCTTTCTTTCCTTCGTTCTTTTTTTCTTTCTTTCTTTCGCCGGCATTAAATTTAAAGGCCGCATTCTTAAGGAGGATGTCAAAGAAAGGAAAACTGTGTTGGAACTCAAAGTCGAGGGAAAACAGACAGACTAAAGTTATGCAAATGAAGCCAACGCGCAGGAATCAGAGTGAAGAATTGATGAGGACATGAAATTGAGTCTGTATTTGATGGCAGAAATTGGCTGGTGGACGCGTGTCGCTGAGCCTTTCAAGGGGGAGGGAGGTTGCCAGCGCGGTTTCTCTGCTGTTCTACTCTGGCAGCCGGATGTGTGTGTGTGTGTCTACGTCGATGTGTGTGTGTGTGTGTGAGTCGTGGATTAATTTTAATGCCCTACTCTGCGGGTTCCGTGTCATTCTCCCTCCTGTCGGAGGACCCGTCGAGATGACATCGGAACAGGCGCTCTCCTCGGCATGAGGAGCCGGCAGAAGCCTGGGTGCCGAGGAAAGTGTTTATGAAAGATTCATCACAGATGTCGCTCTAATCTGCCATGCATTGTCAGGGAGCTGCTCCAAAGCACACATTGTAAATGGATTCCCCCCCCTGATGCCCCCCTCCCACTCAACACTCGCACCCTCCACTCCACATCAGCCCCCTAACTTAAGTTATCTCTGGCTATCTCTGAGTGGAGTAGTAGTGGATGGTGGCAGTGGAAGTGGAAGTGGAAGTGGAATGGGGGGGGGGTTGGGAGGACTGGGGGGGTAGGGGTGTTGGTGGCCGTGGCGGGTGGGGTGGGTTGGGGTGTGGCAAGTACATGGTGTGAGTAGATGAGATGAGGAGGAGCACTTTATGGGCCGCATTACGGGGAGTCCGCTGAGAGCCGGGGGAATCTCTAATGCACAGCTGGCCACGTTAGCCATGTCAGGAGTGACCCGACGTGAAGCGACAGCGCCTCACCGCCTCCCCCAGGAGGAGAGCTGGTAGCCCAGAGTTAAAGCACTGGCATCTGTATCATCTGTGTTATCTCCATTTACCCATCAGCGCTTGTGAGGAATGTGGAAGGACTGGAGGGGTTAGAATGAGTGGAAATGCAGATAATAAAAGGAGATGTGAAGAAGGTGCAAAATGGACTTTTGTTGTAGTAAAACATGATAAAAAAAGTACTTACCTTTGATGAATAGCACAGAAATTTTAACAGTTTGTCCAAACACCCTTCAGACTGGGTGATACGGGGCATAATTTGCCCCATTGAATCGCTTTTTCCATCGTTATCCAGCTCAAAGTAGCTCCACACCTCCTTGCTAGAATTTGGAGAGCCCTGACATTCAAAACGAGGCATTAATAACAATTTAAAAAGTGCAAAAGAAGCTTATTAAAAACCACAGTTTACTAGGGCTGCAGCGATTAGTCGATATAATCGACAATGTCGATTATTTAAATTTGTCGACTACAAATCGAATAATCGTTCATTTGTAACAGTAACGCAGTACACAAAGTGCTGAGGACTGAAGCGCAATGGAAGATGGGTAAATATCTCCCTCACACAGTTTGCACTCAACTTAGTCTTTGTCTCCAAAAGTGCCCTAAAACCTCAAAAGTACATATTTACTCTCTAAATATTAGTACTTTTCCATGTTTAAACAACATCCACACATTTAAATGACTTTAAATCTCATGTTCAGCTGTTTTTATCACTTTTGGAGAGGGAGGACATGGTAGAAATAATCGTTGACTAATCGACTAATCGAAAAAATAATCATCAGATTAGTCGACTACCAAAATAATCATTAGTTGCAGCCCTACTGTTCACATCCTATAACGCTAGCTTCAGCTCCGACCGCCGCCATTACTGAACTAAAAATTAAAGACATTTTCTTAAGTTATTAATGCCTCGTTTTAAATGTCAGGGCTCTCAGGATTTTAGCAAGGAGGTGTGGAGTCAAATAAAATAATAAAATGAAATGATCAATTGAGATGGTGATTTGAGGTGATTTAGGATGAGCTGGAGCTTCACAGCGTGTAGAAAAAGCAGCAACTATTGTTCAGCACCTCCAGGAACTCCTTCTTTTAAGACGCTGAGAAAACTATTCCAGGTGACTCTCCCTCATGAAGACATTCATGAGATTAAAATTAAAACCAAGAGTCTGCAAATCTGTCCTAGTACTTTATACATGTCTGTAGAAGCTACTCGTACATACAGACCTAAAAAAAATATTTAGTTTTTTTCCTATTTTCTAAATAAGTAATTACAGATGTTTAAGCTGGTATTTTACAGCTTGTATTCAGAAACAGATTAAACTAACTTTCCTGCATATTGGAGGGAACTACTTGACACAGCCACTTTTCCTCCAATGTAATTTCTTAATATTTAAATCATTTGAACTTTATATGACCCTGTGTGTCTGCCTCAGTAGACTCTGGTTCCGTTTAGCTGTGAATTTTCTGCTTTTGGTGTGAAAGCGCAGCTTAAGCTTTCAGAGATCATGCACGATTTTGGAAGAAATTAATATAGAGTACAGAGAGAAGGCTCAGTCCATGTTGTATCTGTATCAGAATCCATATCTGTGTTTAATTATGAGCAAAAATGAGCCTTTAGACGCAGATTTTCTATAAATTTACTCACTACATTATAAATACCATTAAGACAAAAGACAAAGAACTACACAGCATGTTACCTTTCAAATGTATGAAATCCACAGTTATTTAAGCCTGTTGTGTTAATTACAGTTTCTTATCGACTTATTGCACAATATATAAACATGATCGTAAAATTTTTCGCTGATTTTGATATCGTCCAATGTGAATATGAATACATATGATTAAGGAGTGGCAATCACAGGGCATCTCACAATACAAATTATTATGTTACATTGCCTGCAATATCAATAATATCTCAATAGTATTGTGATTCTCACTGTAAAGAAACTCAATATGTCACAAGACAATTCTCTACAATACTTCACAGCACCTGTGTTACTGAAGAGGATACAATACTCATAAATAAGCAAATACCAGCAAATACCAGAATTATGGATTTATTGGTGTCAGTTGCACAGAATTTGAAAAACAATATACTTTATCACAGGTTTACCCTATTTATGTGATTCTAGCGCCACCATGTGGAGTAATAAAGCAGTAACTTTAGTAAGTCTAATTAGGGTGCAAGCCTGATGAAGTTTAGAGCACAACAAAAAAATATTGATATTTAAAGCACACTACGCATTAATGTAATATAAAATGATTGAAACGATACGATATATTCAAATATCGGTAATATTTACTTTACCAATATTTTAATCAGCCACGCAATGACCAACATATTGATAATTGTGCCTCCATATGCATAGAATAGACTTTTGTATGTGAAAAAGTATATATTTGTGCTTATTAATTATACATAAACACTATTCCAAGCTGAAAGACAATAATTAAAATGTCCCTTAAAAGAGTGTAATTAATAGCATGATTATGCTTGTCATAGTTGCAACAAGTAGGCAGAGGTGGATGTAAATGTAAGTAGTTTAAATGAAATAAGAAACATAAAATAAAAGAAACAAAAGTAACTAGACTTGAAGAATCTGAGAACAAACATTTTAGACCAGACAAAGAAACATTAAAACAAAGGGGCTATATAAACACTGGGACAGACAAGGAACACCTGGGGGGGATAACAAGTGGGCTGGGTAACAAATGAGATACTGGTGGGAACACTAATGACAAGGCGGGGCTTAGGTGGAGACAAGGGCGGAGAGAAAACAGAAACAAAACAGAGCCGTGAACATGTTTTGAGGAAAAGCACAGAGACAGACCAGAAAAGGGAGAAAACAGAACAGAAGTGTGACAATCATATTATATTGTCATTATAACAGAGGCATTAAATGTTCCTAAAATTACAACAATATTGTTGGTCACAGCCATTTCTGAGTCAATATATCGTCCAATCAAAATCATACCCTTGTATACAGTAACGTCTTTTTGGGCTGTTACGAAACATCTCCATCGAAACATTGTGACTGAGTGTTGAACCCCATAGAGACCCACTCTTTAAACCCTCACATGCAGGGATATCAATCTCTCAGCTTTTAGTGCGGCTTTTGAAATATATAAAATCTTGCTGAAGAGGAAAAAGGAGAAAAAAAAAATCTGAATGTTTCTTTACAGCACTTTCTCTTCTCCCCCGGCTTTTAACGTGACGCCTCTCGGGTTCCGGGGCCTTCCCCTCTCCATCATCGGGGTGATAATATTAAGCATGACTTATTTATCTGCTGTTTTGCGAGGCCCCGAGTGATGAAAGAGAGGGAAGTGACAGCGAGGTGAATCGGACCCGTCCCAGTACCTGGAGTCAACACTCGGCACATTTTGTACCGCTTTGATCTCCGGCCCCGCGCTCTCGTCTTCCCTCTCTCGCTCCTCTCTCCTCTCACACTGATAAGAATTTACTCTCTCGTCTTCTTCCATCGCTCTTACTCTTCTTCTTCTCTTACCTCTTCCTTTTCCTGCATCACGATCATATCACAAGGGAAGTAAACAAGACGCCTGTGCTCTAATGAGTTACCCTGACGTTCTACTGCTTCCCCTCTATCACTCGCTTTAAAACAGAGCAAGAGAGAGAGAGCGGATTCTTACAGTTTAACACTCTCCCCCAGTTTAGTCTACTGTTTAGTTTTTATTCTTCTACAGACATTCAGGTTAAGTTTGAGAAAATAATTTGTATGAAATGCGATATAGAATCATTAAATCTGAATTAGGTCTACAAAAAATTAGGAAGTTCCTTGAAAACCTTATAGACTTTTCAAATTTAGTATTGATAGATTGAGCTTATATAACTAAGTAAATACTTAAATTGGACTTTCAATGTCTCCAAAATATAGCATGGATTCTTTGTTAAAGAAAATAGACTTAGTCCAGTTTTCTTGTTCATGACACCCTCACAAACAAAGGTGACATGGCAGGCAATCTATTGAAACTACTCCCTCTCAAAATCTGACAGCTTGGCAACCTGTCATAGGGCCCTATATTACACACTGCTCAAAGCGTATCTCAAGTTCTCATTGCTATCTTACTCCCAATCAACAGTTTTTGGCCATGCCTTGCACCTGCGTCGTTTAAATGGCAAAGACACTTACAAATATATCAACACTGATGGGTGTGGTGGTCTCGAAATGAGGTGTTTTCTAGTAAATTTGTGGCGTATGGCTCCCTTGGTGGCGAAAAACGCAGGTGCTCCATTGACTGGTTAAAACCGTGACACAACAGTCATATTGCCAACGCAGGTGCACCACATGCACAGCCCACATTCGCCCCCGCCTCCCCCCGCTCATGCAGACATGCCGCAGTGCGCAAACTCAACTTTTACATCAAGAATAAAAAAATTATCAATAAAATTACTTTGATGTTCCCTTAAATGTGCTGCTAGCGTACCTTCACAGCGTGAACATGCAGCTCAGTTTCCTCTGCTGAGAAGTGCAAAAGTGCTGCGCTGTTAAGTTACAAATGTGCCAAAGTCAGAGCACACCTGGCTCTTAAAGGAAAAGGTTTTTTTCCTCTGTGTGTGTGTTCTTGAGCAAAAGTCTTTTTCCCTAAATTGGATGATTAACTGTTTTTATGAATTTTAGAAGCACTTTTAAGAAGTTTTGGGTGAAAGTGGTTCCTCTGTGGAATTGAGCTGCCAGCCTCTCATTGGCTGATCATGTGACCTTTAGTATTTGGAGTGTTCTCATTGGTTGTTTTGTAATCATGTGTGTTTTAAAAGCTGGAATGTTATCAACTTTTAACCCTTTTAACCCTGATGAAGGCCTGAGCGCCGAAACGCGTTGGTTATTCTTGTATTGCTAATAAATCAGAAATTCTCCAGTCAACAAGTGCTGCTGGTTTTTACCATTTTTTGATTAGTGATTTTATTGCCAGGCACGTCCCCTAAATCAAGCTGCATGGTGTGCGATTGATGGCTTGCCTATAAATCACTAAAATAGGGCCCTTAAAATGCATCAAAGAAGCATGTATAGCAGTCAAGCAGTAATCTTTCACCAGGAGGTACACTACCCAAAAGTAGTCTTTGATGCCTTTTTTTTTATTTGGTAGTGGTAAATGCGTTTGTTGTGGCCCCACATCTATAATCATTTACTTAATTTTTTTGCTTTAATTTGTGTTGCATTATTTTTTATCTGTGTACTGTACATAGGTCCCATACTCTTTGCAATAAAATTAAAGTCAAATGCAATTTAAGAAACACTGCTTTTTATTTTTATTTACGTTTCCCGTACTCCCATACCGTCTTAACTTGTTCTGATTTGAGGATTGTAGACCACAGAGAAAAGCAAAGGCCAATATTACGCTGTACGAGGAACAGGTTCAGCCTCCCGATCTCAACTTGAAAAGAAATGACAGTTACATTTACGCCAATCCATAAATTATGTGGAACTCTTCTCGGCGCTGGTGCAGCCAGACAGAAAGATGTGGTTGTTAGAATGCACTGAGTGGTTTGGGTGCCGACTTTCATGTCAGCTTTGAGGGGGAAGTTTGCCCGGCCAGATTTTTTGAGGTTTAAGTCGTGTGACGTTGCTCTTAAAAGATTGAAACGGATGACCTGAGATATTTCCCCTATGAACTGTTAGATGGGGAAGAAATGTGCTTCAGGTTACGTCACAACATCCTGAATAAGAGAAAATACAAGCTGAACTGGATAACACTGGAGCTACATCTCGGCACGGTTGCTCTTGTGTAGCTCTGTACACTCTACACTCTTGATGTTTTAGTTAAGATACAGGTTAAATGTAGTGGAGAACATGTTTTGTAACACCATGCAGAGGATCTGTTGACTCCCGAGGACCATATTTTCATGTCAAGTTTGTGTAATGTACTCAGCGAACACTCTTATTAGGAACATTAAAACTGGGTTGGACCTTCATTTGCTCTGAGAACAGCCTCATTTCTTCATATAATGGATTTCATAAGACGTGGGAAACATTCCTTTGGGATTCTGGTCCATGTTGACATGGTTGCATCATGCAATTTCTTCAGATTTCAGAAGAACTTTCATGCTGTGTATCTCCTATTCTACAACATCCTAAAGGTGTTCTATTGTAGGATTTCTTCTTGTTGATAAAGGTGTGTAAAGTGATATCTTGTCTATGTGGTTTATGGCCTGTCTGGAATAATGCTTTTCTGACCTTTCAAACGAAGCACAGAGAACTTTAAAAGTGCACAGGTATATTATTAAAAACACTATTTATACACACAGTACATTCAGGTAGTTCTCTGGCACTGCCATCTTGAAATGAATGCTATGTTCACATTACAAGCCACATTTGCTCAAATCAGATTTTTTACTCAGATCAGATTTTCATCTAATCTGTTCACATTCACAAATGTAAGTGATCTGTATCTGCGTGTAATGTGAACAAATCTGTCCCTAAAATGCCATCTCACATGCGCACATTGATACATAAATGTATAAACGTCTCCTTCTTAACCAACAACAAAAAAACTCATATTTGAGAGAGGACTGGTAGCTTTATAAAGGGAAATGGATGCGATTGTTAGCAGCTCATATGTGGAGCATCTTTTGCTTGAGTAGAGAGTAAACAGCTGGTCTGAAGTTCATGCTCAGGTTGAGGAGGTGAAAAAAGGACAGGCAGTGTGCTTTTGCTGTTTTTTACATTATTTTACATTACTTTACATTACGTTTGGCAGACGCTTTTGTCCAAAGCGACTTACAATAGTCAAGTACAAAAATAATAGAAGTTAAAGGTAAAGTTGGGTGGCCTGTTGGTCTAATTTTTCTGATGTTATAAAGCGTGAAGCAGCAGGATCGAGCAACTGAGGCCACGTGGTGCGTGAAGGAGAGCTGGTCATGAACCATAACACCCAGGTTCCTAGCAACCTTTGACGGTGAGAGAGAGAGAGAGTCGATACTTATAGAGAGGTTGTGTTGAAAAGATGGTTTTGCTGGTATGACCAGAAGTTCAGTCTTTGAGAGATTTAATTGAAGGTGATGCTCCTTCATCCATGAGGATATGTCAGAGAGACACGACGATATCCGTGCAGAGATTGAGTTATCTTCAGGTGAGAATGACAGGTATAGCTGGGTGTCATCAGCAAAGCAATGGTAGGAAAATCCACGTGAGTGGATAAACCTGACCAAGAGACGCGGTGTATATTGAGAAGAGAAGGGGACCCAGTACCGAACCCTGGGGAACCCCAGTGGATAAAGAGTGGGCTGAGGACAGCTGTCCTTGACACGACACCTTGAACGAGCGCCCAGTGAGGTATAGCTATAGCTGCACAGCTGCACCAAGAGATGCAGTGTGGGTACGAGAGAGAAGCCAGTAGCGCTAATGCTAATGAGTAAAAGCAAAAAAGATGCATGAATTCCGATTTGACCATGAACATTCATGTCACATGTTAATGGATTGGATGCATATTCTATTTAGGACCACATATGAAAGTGCCTCAAATCAGAATTAGCACGTTCACGTAGCCATGAAAAAAATCAGATCTGAGCCACATTGAGCAAAAAATCTGATTTGAGTCACTTCAGCCTGGTAATGTGAATGTAGCCTTAGTCACGATAAGTCGACTGAGGAGCACAAATAGATTGGTAGGATAGGGAAGTGCAATGTGTATAAACATTGTTTTTTAATAAACTATCTGTGCATTTTTAAAAGTTCTCAGTGCCTGTATTTAAATATCAGGACCCTCAGAATTCTCCCAATGAAGTGTGGAGCTACTTTGAGTTTCTTAATGTTGTAAAAATTAAGAAACTTTTCTTTGTATGAGTAACTCTATGCCCCCATCACTAGCATTGTAAGACTGTTGGGAGCATCAGCTAAAAGCGATGTATTTCAGAATGCTGGGGACGAACAGAGGTAAGCTATTTAACAAGAGTTCATGCTCATTATTACATTTCATTACACCAATCAGTCCATTTTACACCAGTTTTCTCCTTTAACTTTGAAACTTTGCTAAATGCAGTTGTATTTGATATTATATTTGGATTATATTGGTCTCTTTCAGTGCTCTCACCAAATAATATTATAATAAAATATGTCAATTAAAATTTGACTTTTTACTGTTGGTTCACTCCTTCTGGGTAGGCCTGTCACAATAAGTGTTTTGAAAGGTACGATATATTGTCCCAGAATTTATTGCGATAATCAATATTTTTTCATTTTAAGACCATTTTATCATTTTATTCTGCTAAAATAAGATGGGATTCTGGCCGATTTTAGAAAACATCTCTGTATTGTATGATTTTTCATTTATGTCATTATCATGACAGGCAGGCCTAAATCTTATATAAATCAGATTTATTTATTAATAAGCACACAAAAAGTTGGTGGAATTTACTTCCGGTGCAGCATAACAACATAACATGCTCACACTTCTTTGTCAAAACAAACAATGATATAGACAATAAATAGGCAACTACCAACAGAAACTTCAGTTAATCACCTGGTTCAGTGACCGTACAGCAGAAGGGAAAAAACTGTTTTTGAGTCTGATTTTGACGGTAGGGACATGAAGTGTCTAACAGAAGGCATGAGTGTGAACAGATCATGTGCAGGGTGAGAGGGGTCAGAGGTGATTTTTATAGCTTGTTACGTGATGTGTTTATAAAACAATGTGTCAATTGATAGGAGAGTGTTTCCCCTATGATTTTTAATTATTTGTCTATTGTAAGTTGTAGTTTTTTACGTGAATAGGCATCCAAATTTTCAGAACAGACTATTATGGATGAGGTCAGTATGCTTTGAATGATGGCGGTGTAAAACTGAAGGAGGAAAAATAGAATAAAATAGTCTTTTGTTGGCTTTTTTGCAAATTTTGTCTGAATGCTGAAATAAAATCAAGTAGTATAAATATTGTGTTCTAAAACTGAGTTGACTCTTCCTGATAAGTACAATTATTGAGGGTGTTTTATTGTATTTATTGTACTATAAGTCGATAATGTATTTATTGGGACAGGCCTACTTCTGGGTGCAACTAGAACATTTTTTTTTAAATAAATGTTTTATTAAAACAAAAAACTAACAAAAGAACAACAGTACAGATTATTCCTCTAGTTAACAAAGTCATGAATCTCAGCCTGTCAAACTTTCTTAACTTCAGTTCGTCAAATCAGAATCTGTGTAGTAGTTAACTAGCGTGAAGTTTGTCCTGCACAGACTAAGTAACTAAGCTTTCTTTAGCTGCCATCAATAATGTCCCAGCATGCAAGTTAATCAGCTGAACTTTTCCTCGTTTCAAAGCTCTGCTGCCCATACAGCTCCTCCGCCAATCACAGCCTGATTAAACCGGGAGCCTGTCTCTCTGTATAATCTCTCCCGCTCTCTCACCGCGAGGCTGATTGGATGGGACACTTCTCACTCGACCTAACTCAAAGAGCACTGTTCCTTCACTTTGACTCGAATCTAAAATTCACTTTCTCTCTTCTTCTTCTTCTCTTACTCTCTCTCTCTATCTCTCTTTCTCTCTACTCGTCTAAAGCATGTGCGCTGGATTTGCATCTCTCCGTCGCTGCTCAATTAAAGAAAAATGAGTGGGCTGGAGAGAGAAAAAAAAACACGGAGTCAAACGGAAAAAAAGAAACACATAATGCGGTTTGTGTGTCAGGTCCAATTTACCGTGCTGACTTAAAGTTAAACAGACTGGATGAATTATTTGACAGGAAGGGGCGGAAAAGAAAAGACGAGCAGAAGAACGAGGGGGAGAGAGAGAGAGGGAGGGAGGGAGGGAGGGAGGGAGGGATGGAGGGAAGGGGGGTAAGAAGGAAAATGACATTGTTATTCATCTGTCTCTTTGTCACCGAGTTGGGAACCAAAAGACGCGCGAAGAAAACTTCAAGCGCAGCCCCGGTCCCCCTCCCCGTCCCCCCCGGGGGCGCCAGCTACCACGCTTCAAACAAAGTAAACAACTCATTTTTCTCAGATGCTCACTTTAGTGTTGCTGCAGGCAAAAGTTGCCTTCCTTTGGCAGCTGGTGCTGTGACACATTTAGCCGGGGGGGTTGGTGGGGGGATACGAGGGGTACAGGGAGGTGTGGGAGAAAAACTCGAGGCGCTGGCACGCCGTCCCCGCCCCGCGGACACCTGGGAAAACTCCGCTGGATGATTTGTGAGAATTCGTGCTGGTTGGATGGCGCGCGCTCACCTGTGCAGCGATTAGCAATGAAAGGATCAGGTGCTGGAGAAAGTCTGAGCGGCGTGTTTTACAAAACTACCGACAAACCACGGCTTTCCTGCTGCCAGTGCGTGGGTTTGCACTTCCGCTTTCTATTTTTTTTTCCTTTTTTTTTGCCTTGAGATTTCAGTATATTTGCAGAGGGAGCTGAATGATACAGTATGTACTGGGATTTGTAATGTATTCAGTGTTAGATAGAAGAACTTCTGGATGTCTCTTTATTTTTACTTACTTAACCCATTTAAAGGTCTTGGCACTTATACAGTGTAGATGATACTAAACCCTTTTACTGTACAGTAAAATAACTTTGAGGGCTTTGAAGACTCCTAAAAGTTGCTTGGGGAAGCTGCGTGTTTTCTCTCTACTCCACTTAATAATTCCAGCTCAGTAACAGGAATCACCCCCTAATTCTGCAGGTTTGAAAATATGGCCCTATTTTAGTGATCTATAGCACACTGGTCATTTTCGTATCATGCAGCTGGATATCGGTGTGTCTTTGGGATCGTGAGGGCGAAAAAAATATACCTTTTGTGAATCGACATGCACAAAAAGTATTTACTAATTCACTTAATTAATCACAGGTGTGTTTTGGGCGTAACGTGCAATAAACGAATCAGTGTGCCACTTGCCAATTCCCTTTAGGAGGCAGGTGCACTCTGACTTTAGCGCATTTGTATCTTAACAGCACAGCACTTTGTGAGTCTCAGCAGAGGATACTGACCTGCGTGTTTACACTGTGAAGATACACCAGCAGCTCATTTAAGGGAACAGCAATGTTATTTTATTCTTATTGTTGAGTTAAAAGTCGGGTTTGTGCTCTCCAGTGCATCCGTGTGTGTGTGTGTGTGTGTGTGTGTGTGTGTTCACCTAAAGGAATGTATTCTGATAATTGACTGTTGTTTAGGTTCATCTCAGTCAGTGGATCTCCTGCGTTTTCTGCTGCCAAAATAGAAACACACCAGAAATGTACCTGAACACACCTCACTTCCAAACCACCACACCCATCAGTGTAGATTTATATCTATTCCTAAAACGCAATTTTAACAGCATGGGCGCAGAGTGTGAAGCATCCCGATGTGCCTTGCACAGGGTGTACAATAGGACCTTTTAAACTTAAGGCTCATTTATACTCTTAGATCTAGGGGTTTGTATGGAGATAAACCTAAATACTGCTTGGAAAAATTCTTTGTAATAATGTACGTAGGAACCTAAAACTAAACGTCACAGTCCTCTATATAGATACAATACCAGTCAAAAGTTTGGACACACCTTCTCATTCAGAGTTTTTCTTAATTTAATTTATTTTCTACATTGTGGATTAATATTAAAGGCATGAAAACAATTAAGGGACATACGGAATTACGTAGTAAACAGTAAAAAAAAAGTGATTTGGGATGAGCTGTAGATTTTCTGAGACACTGATATTTGGGTTTTTATTGGCTGTAAGCCATAATCATCAACAATAAAAGAAATAAACACTTAAAGCTCCACTAGGTAAGATTGAGATTTTGTGCTCGCGGGCTCCCCCTACAGTTGCAGAGTGTAATAAATGTTTTAGGCGGATTATTTTCTCCTTCTCGTTTTCTGGCTTTCACAGACATATTCGGTCTCTTTCCAGCTTCTGCCAGTGTGTCTGTATGTTAGTTTGTAAAGAATGAACCAGTAGCCCTTGTAGAACTGTTAGAACTAAAGGTCGGAAAGCAGGTCGCAGTTCTCGCGAGCGTTGGTCGCGGCCGCCTCGGAAAACTTACAGATTCTGGTTTGAGCTCAGAGGAGCTCCGGCACAGACACGAGAGCACCGCTATTCCTCCTGTTACACCTCAATGCAGCGCTGCAGTGAGTTTCAAGCTGTAATTTTACTTCTATAAAAAGATCAAAAATCAAGGAAATCCTACCTAGTGCTGCTTTAAAATAGATCACTCTGTATGTAATGCATCTATATAATGTATGAGTTTCACATTTTGAACTGAATTAAATACCTTTTTATTATATATATATATATATATATATATATATATATATATATATATATATATATATATATATATATATATATATATATATATATATTTTTTTTTTTTTTTAAGATGCACTATTATATAACTCATTCTATATATTATAACTGTGGGTGTGATCTATATTAATCTTCCTGTACTGCAACAGAAATTCCAACACAAACTAAACACACATAATTAGGTGGATAGACGGGCAGCTAAACCAACCCATAGCAGACCTTATGATTCTATTTGGTTTTCTAGCTAAACAGCATGACTACAGAAAAACTCACCCAAACAGTAGTAGTGTATAGTGTGTGCTTTCGCTGGAGTTCTCCAGCCAAACACATTTGATGTGTTTTCACATGGGGAATTTTCTCTCAACCAGGTAAAGAGAATACAGACTTTAAAGTTTAAAGCCTGCAGACTCACCCACAGTATTGTTTTCACGACTTCAGGGAAATTACAGCTGACTGTAGTTTTGTGTGTAAAACCATACCTTACTACAGAACAGTCACACGAGAAATGAGGTAGAGTACAGTAAACTGTTATATCAGAACAGAAGAGTGATAGGGTCATCAGCCTAAAACAAACATTTTAAAACACACAGAAACACTTTGTATAAATGAATCTATCTGTAATAATACATCTACTGTAAAAACACACTTCGATAGCAGTATATGATTATATTAGCCACATTTATCTTTGAGGACAGATCTGCACACTCTTGGTATTTTAATCTCAGTGTCTTCATGAGGGAGAGTCACCTGGAATAATTTTCTCAGTGTCTTGAAGGAAGGTGTTCCTGGAGGTGCTGAACAATAGTTGCTGCTTTTCCTTCATGCTGTGAAGCTTTAGGTCATCCCAATTAAAGGTTTAGATTGTCACTTTTTTTTTTACTGTTTTTTTCTTTGTTCTAGGTGTGTCACGATTCTCTACATCCTCGATTCGATTTTATTTCTGATTTTA
The DNA here is from genome assembly GCF_023375975.1 of Astyanax mexicanus. Taxonomy (NCBI): domain Eukaryota; kingdom Metazoa; phylum Chordata; class Actinopteri; order Characiformes; family Acestrorhamphidae; genus Astyanax; species Astyanax mexicanus. The sequence continues at coordinate 49,851,086 of NC_064414.1, forward strand.
GGGTCATGATTCAATTCTCGATTTTCTTTTTCTTTTTTTTTTACAGCAGAGAGGCCTATGCCAGTTTTAGATTAGTCTATGGTCATTCATTGGTTTGATTCATCAAATTTACAATATCTTATTTCAAAAGGTGGGCTTGATATAAGTGATGCAAAGTGATACAAGTGATCTGTAATACACCACATTAGGCAGTAATGGTCAAATTTAAATAATTTAATTAAGATATATATGTAATGCCATCTAGTGGCTTTTTTTTGGTAGCAGCAGTGTGCACTATTAAAACAGCAATGCGCAACATAACAAAATAAATAATACAAAAATACAGGAACAGTCATGTACAAAATAATAGAACAATTAGAGCCTTAACAAACTGAACTCTATCCTACTATTAACAGTTAAACATGAAAAATAAGACTTTAAGACTTTTTCGGTCCCTGAGAATGACACGTTTTTTTCTTTAATAAAGATCTATTATTAACTTTATCTGAGAGAAAGATGCTCCGTAAGGTATCAAAACTATTAACATATTTGAGGCTAGACAAAACAACTGTTATTTTTATATTTTCAAGTTTTTCTTTAAGAAGATGAGAATGTCCTCATTCTCTGGAGAAAGGGCTGCTCTTTGAACAGTCACAATGTCCGCGGCGTCGGCTACAGTGTGCTGCGACATTTGCGTAGCGCACTACGTGTGCTCGCGTAGCTTAGAGGGAGGCATCATCGATCCTCTTTTTGACTTCGAGACTCGAGACCATGACATAATTTCAATCGATTTGGATAAAATATCGAAATCGTGACACCCCTACTTTGTTCCATATGTGTTCCTTAATCGTTTTCATGTCTTTAAAAATAAAGAATTAAAACTTCAAATGAGAAGGTGTGCCCAAACTTTTGACTTGTACTGTATGCAAGTAAGTAACCCTAACAAACCCTCCAGTCTATAGAGGAAGAACATGGGGCAGAGATTTACCCTCATTTATTGACCTCGCCCTGTGGGCTCCTCGAAACCCTTAAACGAGATTTTCCTCTGAGCATCTGTTAGTCAGACTGTGTGCTCCAGCAGATGCCCAGACTGAGAGGGAGGAGCCCAATCATCCTGCTTATGGACTCTGGGGAATGGGCTCCCCTGGGAACTGAACTTGGCATCACATACTATGAAAATGCAGGGTTCATGCAAGTGCTTGAAATCCTTGAAAATGCTTGAATTGTAATGTTGTGTTTTACAGATCTAAGAAGTGCTGGAATTGTGGTAAAAGTGCTTGGAAATGCTTGAAAACAAGCAATTTGACTTAATATTCCATTTATTAGATGGAGAAAAGTATAATAATGTGGGAAATGTAGGAGCTGACTCGTATAGCTACTCATTTTACCACTTCTGCATTAATGGCTTAAGATTATATATAAGGGTGTATACTGATTTATAGCTGGTTAAGGATTATATATAATTGCGTATAGGTGCCTACTGGTGTATAGCTAATTATTAGTAGTTAGTAGTTAGTAGTTTATATGTAGTTGCATAAATAAATATAATTTAACACAGGTAAATTGACTGGAAAAACTGAGAAACTGAAAAGTGCTTGAATTTGTCCTTGGAAAAAGTTTATGAACCCTGAAAATGAAGAGGGCTGCAGACTGCAGCTTGAACAGCACTGTAAACTCTGTTTAATATCGAGAAAGTCTGTTTTTGTATTTGCTAGTGGTGTAAATTGATTAAAATATGTATTCAGATTAATCACATCAATATAGTATGGTACAGATTGCACACTGGCTTTAGTAAATCTTTTACATTTTATTATGATATCTCAGTTTAGTTTCAAAAATTGAAAAAAAATCAGACTGATATTTCTGCAGATCGGTTTATTAACGATAAAGTGATAAAGTGCCATTATACAAAGGAGACAATGATGGTTTAGTGGATAGAACACCGCAGTATATGGACGACAGGGTTGTGGGTTCGATGCCTGGGATACCTGTGTTTGATGTTTGATATCACTGTTGGGCTCTTGACCAGGATGTAACAGTGATGGCTGCCAACTGTGTGGTGTGTGTGTCTGTGTGTGTGCTCATTGCACAGATGGGTTAATGCCAGAGGCCACATTCCATTTCTGTTCAACACAAATGGTGAATATGCTTCTCTTGACTCAATCCCTACAAACATTAAGCATCCATTGCACTGTACACTAACATGGTTCAGAGGCATTCTTAATAATAACAGTTATTCACATGCACAATGTATATACAGTATATTTGAGCAATAATACACGAGAGTCCGGCGGCCTTGTGCTTACAACTGCAGCACAGCAGTGCCAATATTACACATTATAGCACGAACCTTGAGTGTATTATTGCGATTATACCACAGTACCATTATTGCTGTTTGTTAAAAGATTTTGAAGAGGACACGAAAATACGATCTGTTCATCAGTTAAAATAGTTCCATTGCTGCTCTGTTTGTTTGTAGCTGCGCTGTTTGGTTTGTAAGCGCTGCATCGTTGCTAGGTTACCTGTATGTGTCGGAGTAATACATGGAGAGCTTTAGTTACAGTGCATTACCGGCTGATAATGGCAATGGCACTCATAGAGTGCCTCTCAGCCGATCACATTGCAGGGTTGGATCTAACTGCGGTATAATATGTATGTATATAAGACTAAGGTTTTTTTTTTAATTGAACATTATAATTGTTCATTAATGATTATAACAAATCCTGTTATACCGTAGCTACCTTCAGTCTTTAGCTGTTTTCCAGCCTGTACAGAACTTCAGTGTTGTTTAGCTGATGTGCTTTTAGAACAGCAAAAATAGAAAGGGAGGCTGACACACACACATACAAAACAGAAAAACAGAAGCTGAGCCTGTGAGGCATTCCCAACTGCGATTTCAGCTTAAAGCAGCGAAACACTAATCAGAAGCAGGATCTGTTAGAAGGCGTCTCTACACACCAGGCTCTCTGTAGGGGAAATACTGTACGTACCTGCTGCACGCTTCTCCTCGCAGTGCTGGAGCAGATTAGCTGTGAGGGCCAGCAGCAGGGCTGTGAGCACCGCAGCAAACTGCAACCTAAATAAAGGCTCTGAGAAAATTACTAGTAATATGTAATGTTAAGAGCGGCGCCCGGTACCGGCGCGGTCGGGGAAAAGCGCAGGCAAATGTTACGTTTGTCTCTTTTTGATCAAATGTGGATTAAGTGGCGGAGAAAACACACCCGTTTCCTCCGTCACTTTCAAATGCAAATGGGAGCTCATTAAAAAAGTGCCAGCCAAATTCATTAAAGCTCGGACCGCCAGATTTTATTGATTTATCCACTTGTGAACCCTAATGCGCCCTATAGGCAAGCGAGGTACAAAGGTTTATCTAAATGCTGATTTAAGCGGCGTGGCTGAGGGGCTGAGGGGTGGATGGGAACACTAGCTTTGGGCCTCCCAGCATCTGGAGAAGTAACATTTACATAAGGCTTTCTCTTCGCTTTTTCTTTGTGTCGGAGCTTCATTATCTCAGTGATGATATCAAAGCTTTGAACTGCATCACAAAAACAACCACGGTCAGATACTGTTTAGACGGTTGAGGAACATATGATTCTAATTCATCCCACCCAGTATATAGGCCTGTAGAACATGTGGCGTACTGGGATTTCTCACTGGATGCTACTTTCGATCACTGAGCTAACAGCCCAAGGCTACTTCACCCTCATCATCTATACTACACACCGCTTTTGTTTGAGGCCTTAGGCTACTGTTTCCTCTGACCGGTGAAAAAAAAAAAAGACAAAGGCTATTGACATGTTTATCACAATTCTGGTTTGTGTATTTTATTCATTTATAAAGTCTTTTCATAGTAATTCAATGCAAATTCCATAGTTCTGACCAATGAAGGAATTCATTAAGAACAATAATGCAGATTTTATGTACAATTAATTATTCTCTATGATCCAAGGATTGCCATCAGCAGCCGGAGTCCGAGAGATCACAAGTGTCCATGCTCTGTCTGGGCAACTCTGATGAACTTATTCTAAATAATAGAAACAACTCTATCCTGATGAGAGGCAGTTTCATCCTAACGTTTCTGATGGTCTTTATGACTGCACTTGAGCATATTTTCAAAGTTCTTGAAGCTTTTTTAAAAGTTCTAAAGTAGTTTTTTTCATAATATGGATTAAAAAACAATACTCAAATAGGGCTATTCACTGTATACCTGTAACTCTACCTCTTCACAACTTTATAATTGATGCTCTCAAACACATTAAGAGAAATTAGCAAGACATCTAAGTAATTAACTCTTGATGAGTTCAGCACAGCTGTTAACTGAAAGCCTGAATTCCAGGTGACTCTACCTCATAAAGCTGACCGAGAAAATGCAGCCAAGATGTGCAAATGTATTGTTGGTATATAAGAAAAAATATTTTAGTAATTTAAGTTGCATTTGTCTATTATGAAAATAAGTCCTTGTTTGATCTGATTGTGAACAAGAAAAAAAAAAATACATGTAAAACTTTTCTGCATAATTTTGAACTACATTTCAAATAGATGGATGGAATAAATGGAGTGAATTACTATGTTAATGTACTTCATTTATGTAGGAATGATTTCATTTCATAAATGTTCATTTAAAACACATCTATTGTATTTTTTAGGATTATAATGAAAGATATACGTATTTCACGAGCTGTTTCCCTCTTTTTGTGCTTCTATCTTGAGTGACTATCTCTTCTTTCACACATGCACACTCTCCCTGCATTCCAAATTTCACTCTTCCTCTCTGAGCTCCGTGGGGATTAGTATCAGGGTCTCTCAGTAGAGAACCTTACCTTGCTTCCAGCCTCGGCTCTCTCACCCCTCCCCGTTCCCTGCAGTAAGGTTGACTTGCCCCCTGTGATTGAGGGTCAAAACGGTGCCACCCATATCATTAGAATAAAGGAGAGAGGGCCTGTGCAGCGCGGGCTCTAATGAACATCATGTATCACCCGGCCTGTGCTCGGGCACGTAGCTGTGGCATCATTAACTAACAGTGCACACAGGCCAGAGCCTGCAGACACCTCTCTAATCACCAGCCAGTAACCACTGCTGTTCTACATGACTCTCTGGCTTAGATTTGTCATTATTTGAGGTGCAAAATGGCTGCCAAAAATAGACCACCGAGCTTAATTAGGTGTCAGTGTTCTAGGTAGGTAGATAATAAGGCTTTTTTTTTTTTTTCGTTTTTTTTTTGCAGTGGCGATTACAGAGCGGGTGAAGCTGGCCAGCATCTGCGGTGTTTAAACTGCTCAGTCTCTCTGACCCCTAGTTTTGAGTATTTGATGACTGTCTGTACGTTAGGAGGTGCTGTAACTACCATAGAAGAATTTCATGCCAATTTCATAATGTGTGTTCAATTATATTATGAACGTACAGTACACTGCCTGCCCAAAAAAAGGTCCCATACTGTAATATTTGGTTGGACTGTCTTTAGCTTTGACTGTGGCATTGTTTCCCCAAGTAGGCGCTAGTCATGATGGGTACATCACTTCTTCAGCTGCCTCTCTTCATACTCTCATGCTCCATCCTTTTTGGTACAGAATAGATCTGGATTCATCAGACCACATGACCTTTTTCTGTTGCTTCAGAGTCTTCTAGCAATCTTCGTTCATTCTAGCAAATTGAACCAGCCGTTTTGGCAGGTTAGCCTCACAGTGTTTTTTCTTAAGGTTACACAGCTGTTTAGTCCCAATACCTTAAGTTCCCTTCACATTGTGTGTGTGGCAATGCTCTTACTTTCACTATTAAACATTTCTCAATTAACAAATTCTAGTGTTGTTTTTTTACCATTTGATTTCAACATCATTCAATATTTTTTTTACCACTTTCCTCACTGAAAGATGGTGTTTCTTCACTGTTCTTCTACTTTTCAATAATACAAATTTAGTACTTTCAGTAATCTCCTTCAATGTTTTCTATGCTCGATGCATGCCAATTATTTGACCTTAACATCCACAACCCCATGAAGTCTTTCCACATGGTTGTTTAATAAATGAGAAGCTACTTTCTGCATCAGTTAGGGTTAAATAACTTGTTGCCAGATGAAGCATAATCACACATGCAGTAAGTATCTTATTTGTGTATATTTGAAAAAAAAAAAAAAAGATTCTTCATACTAATGTCACATTTCTTAAAAATAGTTCTGTAAAGAAACACTTATTGTAAATCCTGTATTTATAATGCATTATATGGCAAACATAATACTTTATATGGATTTTTATATACTTGTAAACATAGCAGAGTAAGGAAAAGTAAGAAACGTTGTGTTTGGTAGATTATTTATTTGTTGTAACAAATTTGTTCCAGACAATACATCTTATACCATTGGATAGCCTGTTCATTTTTCTTTTAAATAGAGCCATATTTGTAAGGAATATGCATTTGTAGGATGAGCAGCAGAGCTCAGTATATGGGTTGTGCCCAAGGAAACAATGCCAATGCCAAACAGCATATTCCACCATTAACTCGTTTTGTGTTTGACGATCTTCTTGGCTTTATTTGATTAAGCTCCCAGCCCTAATACTGCTATTTCTTGACTTTTGACTTTTGCCAGATTCCAATATCCTAAGAGGAACCCATCGCTCGCTGGTGGAAAACTAAGACTTAATGTTTTTCGCAGTTTCTTAAACTTTTCTTCAGAATCTCACGCCCAATCCTAGCACAGAACAGAACCCGTGACCTCCATGATGACTTCTCAGCTCCTGAAGTGAACGTGGCGCACTGGAAACAATGTCATGTCAGGTCTCTCTCAACTCTCTCTCTCTTTCTCTCTCTTACTCTCTTTCTTTTCTACGCCGTTCCCCGCTGGCCCCAGGAGGGGGCCCCGAGAGAGGCCCCGGCGCGAGAGAGCACCGGCTCAGCTCTCATTAGCCGCGCCATGATGAAACGAGTTGTAACGTGTGTCATCAGCGCGGCGGCTATGCTAAGCTAATCCGACGGCCCTCTGCCTCCTGAATCATGGATGACTCCCGTCTGCCAGGACGCTAGTGGGCTGCCTAGATGGTGGAAGACGCACACCTCGCTGGGGGCATCAAAAATTAACGTACCCCGCACCCACCCACACCTCCTCCTCCTCCTGCTCCTCATCTTCATCATCCTCTTTCTTCCTCCGTCTTGTTCCTCCACCCCGTGACCTCCGCTCCCTCTTTCATGAGATCCTCTCTCTTTCCTCGCAGGACTTCTCGACTCGATCATCATCTGCTGTTCTTTTTACCTCCTTCCGCTTCCGTTCGTACGACGTCTCTCGTCCGTCTTTCTTTTCCTCTGTCGTTCCGTTTCTCGACACAACGAGGTGATGATGGAGTCTGGATGGAAAGCGGATGGATGGAAACAGTGAACGAGTAAAAGCATTGTGTGTGTGTTTGTGTGAACGAGAACGAGTGTGTGTGGTAGCTCAGGAGATTACACGGGTGTTACAGCATAGTGTGATTAACATTTTACGCCCCAGAATATGGTGCCCAGGCTGCCACGGGGTGTGTTGGCACTAATGATCGCAGCTCAACACATGCCATCGCCGCATCCATCACCCTCCCCCGCGACATTTAAGCAGACAGGCGACAGGCGCAGAGCCCTTCGGACTCAGGTGCTGATGAAACAATACCTACCTGCCTTGGGCCTTCAACCAGGAAATCAAAGGGACATCACTGTACGCCACTTACAAAACTCTCTTCACTCCACCTGGATCTGGACGACAGCTCTACTGGATCCAAGAACAGCTCAGCACCAGCTGAAGTTCCTGTCAGGGGAAGTGATCTTGAAGTTCAGCCCATCTAACATGCAGCTACAACACTGCAACGCTCCATTTCAATCAGTGCTTCTAGTAACTTCATACTGAAGATAAGATCATATTTGTTGCAGATTAATAAATAAATGGTTGCCAGCTGAAACATAATCACAAATGCAATAATTATCTAATGGGAGGCTCTTACTATTTGCTTAGTTGCATCGAGGTGGTGACCTTTTTATGGCTAGGCAGTGTATGTTTGAAAAAAAAAAATATATATACATTTCTCAAAAATTGTTCTGTAAAGAAATGTTGGTAACACTTCTTGTGAATACTGTATTTATAATGCATTATATGGCAAATATAATACCTTATATGGATTGTTATATGCTTGTAAACTAGGCAATAAATCTTATACTGTTGAAAACTTGTTAATTACTCTTTTAAACGGATCCACATTTGTAAGGAACTGTAATCTGTGGGATGAGCAGCAGAGCTGAGTATGTGCATTAGGCCCATGAAAAGAATTGCAAAATCTGCCAAACAGCTTATTCTATTATTGACTTGTTTGGTGTTTGACGATCTTCTTTGGGCGTCGTCTTTTTTGGACAGTAAATAGATTAACCTAATTAATATGATTAACATCTCCCTTCACTCCACCTGGATCTGGACAGCAGGTCCAGAAGAGCTCAGCACCAGCTGAAGTTCCTGTCAGGGGAAGTGATCTTGTAGTTCAGCCCATCTAACATGCAGCTACAACACTGCAACACTCCCATTTCAATCAAAGTTTTAGTAACATGATAAAATAAAATGATATTTGTTGCACATTAATATACTGACATTCTAAAAGTCTGACATGTTTAAATGTTAAATACTTGCAAAACTTCAGAAATTGAATGTGGGGTTCATCTGGCACTCATTGTATCTGGTCTCTTTCCAACTCATAAGATTAGATAAGATAAGATAAGATTACAATAGCTGAGAGGAGGACTTTGGATAAACTGCTTTCTATCATGAACAATGATAGTCACCCACTTCACACCACCATTATGAAGCAGAGGAGTGTGTTCAGCGTTCAGTGTTCTATCTATCTATCTATCTATCTATCTATCTATCTATCTATCTATCTATCTATCTATCTATCTATCTATCTATCTATCTATCTATCTATCTATCTATAAGATAAGATAATTACATTTGCATTGAATGGAAAACTGTCTTTGGCAGTCTGGCAGACAAATACATGCAATTACATAAACACAGTGTAAAAAAAAAAAATACACAAAATTAAAAATACATACAGATTATGAATTATGTGGGGAAATTGTGTATTACATCCATATTCAAAATACCCATAGCAGATGGAACAAATTACTTTTTGTACCCATTTTTCCTAGCTAGTGGAGCCTTCCTCCCTGATGGCAGAAACTGAAATGAATAAAGGGGATGAGTGGGATCACTGTAGTCCTAAATGACCTTTTTTGTCATGGATCGGCTGTATAGAATCTGTGGTGACAACTGTTTGGCTCCAGAAGTTTTACTGGCTTAATTAACCACTTGGGCCAGCTTGTTCCTATATTTAACTGACAGGTTTCTGTACCAAGACACAGTGTTAAAACTGACAACACTCTCACCAAGTGACCTATACACCATGATCAGAGTAGGCTTGCTGGTATTAAAACTTCTCAACCTCCTAAGAAGAAAGAGCCTCTGTCTGCCTTTTTATAGATGTGATCAACATTAATCTGAAAAGTGCGTCTGTTGTCAATAAATGTCCCCACAAATGTAAAATGATCCACTTGTTCCACTTCCTTCCCTTTCATGATGATTGGTTTCAACACAGACCCTATGCTGCTAGCATATGTTGATTTAAGGTAATTCATGTTGCCTTGCTGTGAGTACACAGCCCAGTGTTAAACCTCACTCACTTGATATACCAATCTTACATAAATAAGGGCCTGAAAACTGTGGCTCTTTCTGTTCAGAACTCTCACTGCATTGTTCTTTTCCAACAGGACAGTGCTTGTCCACATACTGCTGCCATCTCACTGTCACATCTTTTGCCTGTTTTCTGTCTATTCACATGTCTATGTTATTCTCACGTGACCCGGCTTCTCTGTGTTTCTTCCCTGGTGTTTTTCCACTCACCTGTGTCCATGGTTTTTCCATGGACGGACGAGGAGAGCGGACGCACATGCAAGTACTATTTATTAAAGAACGGAAAACAAAGCACAAACCAAACAGAAACTCAGAGAAATGAAACTAAATAACAGACGGAATAAACACAGCCGTGACAGACATATAAACGCACAAGAACCACCAAAACTAACACTAACGACAGAGACGCTTAAATACACACACAAGGCGGGAAAGAGAACAGGTAGCTCCGCCCCTCATTGGTCAGTCCCCAGGTGACTGACCCTGGGGACTGACCAATGAGGGGCGGAGCTACAAATGGACACAGGTGAGTGGAAAAACACCAGGGAAGAAACACAGAGAAGCTGGGTCACGTGAGAATAACATAGACATGAGAATAGACAGAAAACAGGCAAAAGATGTGACACTCACAAATTTAAGAAGCCTGGAAGACATAGATACTATGTCATGGTCAGCTGCATCAGCAGACCTACTGTATCCCCATACACAGAGATAAATACTCATAATCAGTCCCATCACAACAGGGTTTCCCATTACCCATATCTTTATCTTCCTCAGACCACGTGAAGAGTGTCTTCCTAACCCAGGACCGTTTTAAAAAGAAGAAAGAAATGAACTGCACACAGTAGTCTGAGTGAAATTAAATTAAATGCAAATGTATTGCAGGAGAGTCCTGCTACTTATCAACCATAAAATGCTGTGGTAAGGTAATTAAGTCGGCCCTCCTTAATAACATTTTAATATCTCCAGGCAAAACATTTCTTTACCCCTCTCTTTTACACCTTGACTTAAACCATAATTCTGAGATTAAAGCCAGTTTAAGGAACCCTAATGTTATATTAAAACAGAGTTAATCAATGCAACTGCTGTGGAAACCTCTTACCATACATTAGCATGCAGAAAAGAATGATTTAATATGCTGGAAAAAGAGAGAAAGAAAAGATTTTTATGGCCCCTGATAAGATTTGTACATATATTACTACAGGTTAATAAAACCTCGCATTTCTTAATTTTTCATATGGTTAGTGCATATGTAAATATTTAATGGCAGCCTCATGCTCCAGATATTTAGCAAAAAGGTTAATAAACATTGAGAAAGAGGGAAAGTAATGCAGGAGAGCCAGGCGAGAGATGTGTGCAGTTTTTGTGTGCTCTGCCTGTAAAGGACTGGAGAAAAACGTGGAGAAGTTAAACATTCTGTTTAGATAATGTGATACACAAACACAGCATAATTTATTAGCATTTAAAAACAGCACATGCTCTTAGATATTACCTCTTTTTTTTATTTGGTTTACTTTTCATTACATAGCGAATGTGAAATTCTGAATTTTAGAATTTTAGAAATAGCTGTACTCTTAATCCTCCTGTTATGTTAATATGTCAGAAACAGCAATGGTGTTCCCTGGTCATATTGAAAAAAAATCCTAAGAAGCAGTGTGAGTATTTCAGTATTAACTCCATCACTAATTATTCTATCAATGTTCCTTACCTCTAACAGGTAATGCTTCAATTAGGATAATTCACTCATTTTTCTTTACTTTTTTTATTACTGTACTACTTTTGAAAGACCAACATATAAAACATATTAGTTTTACAAAACATTGAAAGTTTTTGTTTTTGCAGGGGGTGGTTGCAAATATGAGACTAACCATTTTATGTTATATGTTGATTACACTAGTTAAGGCAAGCAGAAGAAGTTTCATACTAAAAAAAACAGTTAAAATATGTTAACTGTTTTTTCTAGATCTTTAAACTTTAAAACGGTTCAATTTGACCCATAACATATTTTAAAAAATAGATAATGTGTAGTGACATATATATAAACAAGTTCAGCCATATTAGCTAAACTACCTCTGTAACACTCAGTGTGACAGAAATATACAACAGAAGCTAAAAGATGGACTTTATATTAAAAACTGTGACAATTGACCCTGGTGTTGCACCTCCTAGAAACAGGAGGTCACTCTCTCCAGAGTTTTAATTATGCTCACCTGTTCTCACCTGCTCATTGTTTACACTATTTAAGGATTTAAGGACGATCCATCTAAAAAGTGGTGCAACATCTTATTTGTATCCTTGCAACATTTCAAAGCATTTTTTTTGCATTTTGTTGACCTTGATTTGTGGATTTGCTCTGTTCTGTATCGTTTTTCTTGTGTTTATCTGTTTTTTTTTTATTATTAATTAATAAACCTGTAATCGAATCCTCTAACTTGTCTTGTGTGACAGACACCATCTATCTACAAATGTGTTTATACTTTGCCAAAATGGTGTTGCACTTATTTCTGTAGGTGCAGTGTCTTCAATCTGGCAACCCATATGAGTTTAACTTTAACTGTGGCGGAGTGGGCATATTGTACAATACTACAGTACATATTGTTTCTTTAGATACCAGGTCATGGTATTCAATAGAATTTTCACATTAAGGGGTTGACGGGTTGCTCACTTTGACATAACCATAAAAGTATAGTTCAACCAATTATACTAATGTAAGTAATAATGAATGGAATCCATTAGCTACCAATTAGCATGAGCTCATCTGCATAATGGTATTTGTTGGCTACTAGGTTTAATTCCTCATGGCCAGCCAGCAGTTGCATGCTTGGTCAGATTGTTCGGGAACATTAAAAGTGCAGGCTTAGCATGGGCATTCTTAATTAACACACAAGCGCTGCATTGCGATGCAATGTGCAATTAATATTTCAGCGCCTGCTCCTCTCTCTTTTGCCACTTAGCCTGGGCTAATATGGAGACGCAGTACTCACAGCCCATAAGCCCATGAAAAATGCACCAACCACTTAAAGCCAACAGACAGCCGAGAGGAAGACTCCCTCCGTCACAAGTTTTGACTTTCCACTGATGACAAAAATGGACCGTATTTTCAGAACGAACGCCCGAAACTAATGCCACCCCCCCTCCATCCGTAACCCCCGCATGCGCGGCGCATATCGTCTCAGAAGGACGGCGAGACGAGACGGTTTGATGGTGAAACATTATCTTCTTTTAAATCTCATGCCTCACAAGCATTCTTCAAATGTAATGTGTGCTTAATAATTTACTGGTCACCCACTCGTCGGGATACTCGTCCTCATCCGGTCTGATGGCCCTGTGAAGTGAGCGCTGCTTTAGACACTTAAAACAGCTCCGCTTGCTTTGAGCTGATCTCTGGTCCACTCTGCTTATGTTGCAAGTGGAGAGCAGGATCTGACAAGGCATGTAAGGCCAGTAACAGTGAACGCTGGGAGGATACACACTCCTTTATCATACACACTTCTTAGTAGAAGATTTTCCTAAAATATTACGGTCAAATATTGGGCGGCACATTCGCCTTTCAGCACTGAGGTCTTGGGTTCAAGTCCTTATGTGGGTGGAGTTTCCATGTTCTCTCTGTGTCTGTGTAGGTATCCCTCCAGGGACCACAGTCCAAAGAGGTAAATTGAATACTCTGAAATTGCCCAGAAAAGATTTAATACTCTAAATTGATTTGTTTATGTATATATAGGTATGTATATTGTATAATATTGTGTGTATAAAATGTATGTATGACTGTATGCCCAGATATGGATTGGCTCAGATATGGATTGGCTCTCTGTCCTGGAAAAATGCTGTAGTGCCCGATGCAGTCCTCCAGGTGGACGGTTGTTTCCGGTTGAGAGTACACTGTGTGCTATTGGTTGCCGCTTCCCAACAGTGTGTGGATGAGCGCTGAGTATGAATGATTGTGTGTAAATTCATTCATTCATTCATTTAACAAAATACAGCTTTTGACTATAAATGAAAAAATATATACTTGTTGAAGAGGGTGGGAAATACATTGATAACTTTTTTTTTGTAACTTTTTTAGGAACATGGACATGGGACACAGTGTTTGTTTCTTAACTCAGCTTGACGTTTTTTTTTTACTTTTCAACTGTGTTCTCTGGAATGATGGAGCTTCGTCCAATACTTTTGGAGTTACCTCGAAAGTTTAGTAATAATCCAACATACTAACCTTACTGATGCTCTTTTGGTGCTGAATGCAATCAAATGCTCATTGAAATGCTCCAAAAACTAGTTAAAAGCCTTTCCTGGCAAGTAGAGACAGTTACTAATTACCATTGATAATTAACATTATTATAGATTTTTTGTATCATCGCTGCCCAATGAAAAACAGCAACTTTACAGGAGAGAGACAAAAAAACCTTCTAAACTTTCAATGGAGGTCACTGTAAAAAGAGTTTATTTTAGGTCATACTGAGGTATTTCTATTGGGCCAATCAACAAGAAATTTTGACACAGTGTTCAAGGGACAGTTTGTCTGCTCAAATTAGGTAGTAAATTAAAAAAATCAGCAAAAATTGAGATACTTGTTTTTCACTGAACAGCGATGATATGCAGTAGCACTCAAATGTATTATTGAAAGCATAGAAAAGATACAAACAAATCTAAACATACATGGTTCCCTTTTTTTTAATTTTGACTGATACTGTAGTGTATGTGCAACCAGTCGTTAGAATAGCTAAAATATTTATCTATTTATTTATTTATTTATTTATCTATTTATTTATTTATTTTTCCCGTTCTAGGAAGCAGTTTGAACGTGTATTGTGTTAAACAGATTGAACATCAGCATTAAATGGTTCGTGTTCCTCTGTGTTCTGTGCTTGTGTCCTTTGCATAATGGATGCCGTAAAAGATCTAATCCATTTTTTAAAAATCTGATCTATTTATAATACGCTGTAACCCTTCTACACGCCTCAGCGATGCCTTAGCAAACGGGACACCAAACTAGCACATATTGACCATCAAACACCAATTCCACCAAGAATCGCAAGCTATTTGTGCCGCTTTGACGAGCACGTCCAATTCCATGGACTACACTTGAGACAGTTCCTCTTTGGTTTGGGGCGACTTTTGGCACTGCCCTGGCCTCTGGGTGGCGCCGGGAGCCTAAAGCCTCTGGTGGGAAGGTTTTAAAGCAGGCTAATTCTAGTGTTGACTCCTGACAGGCCTGGGTCCAGAATTAACTCAGATTAAAGGCTGCTGATCTGGGATCAGTTCTTATTTTTTTTTATATTCACTTGAATATATTCACTCTATCGTTTCGGCAAGAAGTGCATCTGATCGCAGACCAGTATGCCCACTCTCTCTCGTTCTCTGAAAGGTTTGATAAAACAGGACTTCCTCTGGATAAGGTGGTGGGTCTGCAGGGTGCTGTGCTATAATCCCTCATCTGGTTTATTGGCCTTTACCCGGCTGTTAGAAATAAATGGAGCAGTGTTTAAGAGGGCACACTGCTAACAGGGCCACGCAGCCATGGCTGCCTCCCTCGCCCCACAGATCTCTGCTGAAATATTAAAGAGAATAAATACAAATACAATTAAAAGAAGCGCGAGAGGAGTGCCAGACAGAGCGCTGGATTGGTTTACCACATGCTGAGAAAGACCATTCGCTCAGCAGCTTTTCCTGTAACTCTGCTGTTTCAGAGCTCTCAGTTCAGCTAATGATAGCATCACGATCCGCTCTTGCACAAGGTGTCGGTGCAGAGGGGAAATTCAATGTACATTCTTTTTTTTTTCTCTCTGCTGTAGTCAGGCAGAATAGACACCTTATTGATAGATGGTGCAGTTTGAAAATAATGTTTGTGAAGATGAAACACAATAAAGCTCTTTTAAATATGATTTTCACAATATATTTTAAACAAAATATGAATAAAACAATTATAATTGCATTTTACACTGACTTACAAAGACTACAAAACAAGAAGGACATAGAGCCCTATCATACACCCTGCGCAAGACATGTTGTGATGCTCTTTGCCATCTTACACTCTGTCAACAGTCTATTTTCACTCCTGGTGCCCAAACCATGAAAATAACGTCAGAGTTTAGGATTAAATCCACATTGATGGGTGTGGTGGTGTAGAAATCAGGTGTGTTTAAGTAAATTTCTGGTGTCTTTTTGTCTTGCCGGCAGAAAACACACCAGTGCACCACTGACCGATTCAAACCCTGACAACAGTCAATAATCACCTGTCCATACCTATCTTAGCTAAGCACACAAATCCAGCTTTAACATTAACAATACACAGTATAAACAATAAAATAACATTGCTGTTCCCTTAAATGAACTGATTACACACCTTCACTGTATAAAGCCTGAATGAGCAGGTCAGTTTTATCTGCTGAGAAGCAAGAAGCGCTGCAAGTTAAGATATCAACGTGCCAAAGTCAGAGCTCATCTGTCTCTTAAAGGAAATGGTAAGGAAAATGCTGATTGGTTTATTTCCTGTTATGCCCAAAACACACCCATGATTAATTAAGAGACTTAGTTCATGCAGGTAAGTTTTCAACGCTGGCATGCATCCCAACTAGCACCATAAAAGCTTATCCTGCTAAAAAATACCAGATGAAAGCCCTGCCATACAAGAGACAACAAATGTGGCTGCAATATACTCTGCACATATATCTCAGTTGTTAATGTTTCACAAATCGACACTAGGGGTCACTAGTAGTCATAAGATATGGTCACAGATCATCACACCAGCAAAGGAAAGGATGAAAGCCTCCAAACTTAAACCTGACTGTTATCAGATACTAAAAATCACCTAAATTCTTTGCTAAAGTTAATATGAATCCAGTTTATAGCATCCTAGGTTTCTCAGTCACGATACCACTATAAATTAAAGCAAAAGTGGCTGGCTGATGAATGGCCTAGATGTTAGGCAGTTCAGTTTAATGACCATTCTGCTTCTCTCAGTCCAATGAAACCACCCCCTTTTAAAGTCTGTCAACTGTGAAAAAGTTCTTCAATTGCTTTGTAAAGGCATTTCTAGCAGTCAGTGATCTCTCATCAAGAGGTACGCTACCCAGAATTAGCCTTTTTCTTTAAAGCCTTCTCTGTGGCAGGACTCTGTAATCATTTATATATCTGCCTAAAGCCCTATCCGGACATGGTTAGTTTCTCAGGGGGTCCTGGGGTAATTTTCTCTTTTTTAGGGGTCCTCTGTGATTTTATTCCTGTCCTGAGTGACCATATACATGTTTTTCTCAGACATCCTCTAAAGAAAAAATTACAGGCTGAATTACCTACTGGTTTTTGCTGAACTCTGTGATCCTCCGGTAATTTTATTCCCATCATCTCGCAGTTAATAAAATAGCTATTTGTCCACTGCCACGAACCGTAATTGCACTTTGGGCACACGTTTCCATGGAGATCCATGTAAACACAACAGCGAGTGGAAATGGAGGAGCTTCTGAACGTGATGTCATGTGATCAAGAAAGCCAAAAAACTCACTGGTCCTCCTGTTTTTTTTTGTTTTCAGTTACAGTCCAGATGCAGGAGTTTTATCACTGACTAGATGTATGATTTTTTTTTCACAGACGTCCCCCTGAGAAACTAATTTCATCTGGATAGGCCTTAAAACATGAAGAAGTGCATGTTGAGTTTTGCAGCAGTCCAGGGTGCATTATATCTTTTTGGCAAGTACAGTGTAATAATAAAGTTAGGAGTGTGTTATTAGGATTTCCTATGGCCTGTATAAGAATTTTAAATGTTCTTGAAAAAAAATATTGAACAATCTTTCTTGGATGCTCCACATTTTACATGGCGGTGTATTGAGACGTTATTCAAGAAGGCACTGTATCAGTTGTGCTGTATATCTTATACATTACACACATTATAGAGAACTATGAAAAAATAGCCGTAATGGAGGAATAAATATACGTCAGACAGAGATGAAAGTAAATGCTGGTTTTATAATTAGCCCAGTCGCCCTTAGCGAGAGATCACCAGTACATCTTTGCCATCTTGATGGAGTGCCAATGTCCGCTCGGGTTGCTTGGCCAGGAAGGATTGAGCAACCTATCAACCAGGAGAACAGTAGATTTTTCATACATGCCCACATACTCACACTGCAGCATGACTCTCATACCAAAGATTTAAATATACTGCTCTGAAAAAAAATAAAGAGACCACTTCAGTTTCTGAATCAGTTTCTCTGATTTTGCTATTTATAGGTTTATGTTTGAGTAAAATGAACATTGTCATTGTATTCTATAAACTACAGACATTTCTCCCAAATTTCAATTAAAAATATTGTAATTTAGAGCATTTATTTGCATAAAATTATTGAAAATGGCTGATATAACAAAAAAAGATGCAGAGCTTTCAGACCTCCAATAATGCAAAGAAAACAAGTTCATATTCATAAAGTTTTAAGAGTTCAGAAATCAATATTTGGTTGAATAACCCTGGTTTTTAATCACAGTTTTCATGCATCTTGGCATCATGTTCTCCTCCACCAGTCTTACACACTGCTTTTGGGTGACTTTATGCCTTTACTCCTGGTGCAAAAAATTCCAGCAGTTCAGTTTGGTTTGAGAGCTTGTGATCATCCATCTTCCTCTTGATTATATTCCAGAGGTTTTCAATTTGGTAAAATCAAAGAAACTCATCATTTTTATGTGGTCTTTTATTTTTTCTGTCAGATTGGGTAACTTATTCATCTAAAAAAACAACAACTCTGCATCTATTTCTAGGTAAACATTATCATTATATGTAATATTACATGCCAACGTCTTCTTAAAAACCCACTTTGTTGGATCCACAAGACTATATGATATTTACAAAAACTTTGCATGACAACTGAAATAACCCTATAAGTACATTTTACATGTTTTTAATAACACAACTTGGGTGAAATCATCTTAAAATTAAAAAATAAAAGTTTTACAGCACATGGACAAGTGGGTAAATGTGCACTTTGATGGAATGAGGACTTATTTTAAAAGGCAAATAACAGTGTCTTGCAAAAGTATTCATACCCCTTGAACTTTTTCACATTTTGTCACCTAACAACAGGAAACCTAAATTGATTAATACTAGGATTTTAAATGATAGACCAACACAAAGTAGCTGTGAAATAATTGTGAAATGGAACAAAAAATATGTTTAATTTTTAATTATGATTTTCAAAGTTTTCATCAAATAAAAAACTTAATAGAATCCTTAAATTAATAGAATCCTATATTGTCATCCTTTCATGGCAGGATTTCCAAATGCCATTTTTCAGCAGGATTTTCAACACTTCCTTGGCCTGCCTGATCATCAGATTTATCTCCAGTTGAGCATTTATTGGACCATCTTGGATGCCTGCTTGTTATCATTACATTACATTGTCATTGACATATATTGATATACTGTGTAAAGTTTAATATAAAGCATTTTGTTGCATTATTTATTTCCTTTTTTTATATATATTTTTTTTTTTAAAAGTAAAAAGTTTTTGCTTTAAATAAAATAAAATAAAACAGACAATAAAAACATGGACATTTTACAAGTGGGACCATTTAGATTGTGAAGCCTTGTCCTGCTTTCTTTCACTGCTACACAATCAGGACGTCTTTGTTCATCAACAGGTTGCATTCAGAGAGCAGCCTGAGCGTGATGAATGCAGTGTGATGGAGGAGTGGCACGCTACAACCCTCCTGAGAGATTTCTACCTCTCTGTCAGTCCTTTACTCTCATTACTTTCCTTCTCTTTTTATATCCACGCATTCTGTCCTGCGCCGTCGCTGTCGGAGAGAGAGAGCGTAACCCTGGGCTTCTGGCGTTCCTCCTTAATGAGCTGAACATGCTAGACTCCACCCAGCGTCTTAACCAGCCAAGATGACATCCTCGTCCTCGCCTTGTGTCACGGTGGCCCCATTAAACAAGCTCCAAGCTCCCAGAAGCCTCAGCCAGCCCTCTGTTGATTCTAAATGGAGGCACGCAATTACCAGAGTGTCCCTCTGCGTCAACAAACATTTCCCCTTTTTTTTTTTTTTTTTTTTGAGCACTGAGGGGCTGGTGGGCTGGTGGGTGGCAGTGGTTGTAGGACTGGGAGGAAGGGAAAAAAAGGAAAGAAAAAAGAGAGAGAGATATAGAGAGGGAGAGAAAACACCAGCTCTGACATCTCAGGGAATTTCACAGGCGTGGCTAATCGAAAGTGATCAGCGGAAGAGTTTAATATTTAACTAGCTGGCGACGCAGCCCCGAAAGTTTCTAATGAAATTATAACTCATGCTTGAAAAGCAAAAGTGCATGTGTTGT
This sequence comes from Astyanax mexicanus, assembly GCF_023375975.1. Lineage (NCBI taxonomy): Eukaryota > Metazoa > Chordata > Actinopteri > Characiformes > Acestrorhamphidae > Astyanax > Astyanax mexicanus. The sequence continues at coordinate 49,871,044 of NC_064414.1, forward strand.
GGGAGTTTGAATAATTCAAGCAGCCCATATCTCCTCGTTTCTGTTAACCCGGAGACAAGTGGCACTCGCAAGCTTTTAACAGAGGGATCGGAGGGTGGGGGGGTGGGGGGGGGCTTGCGGTATAGCGCGGTGGGCTGGAGTGGGTGGGAGTTGTGACAAAAACGAGCAACACGAACAACAGGATCTCGTCTGCTTTCAAATTAAAGTGACTCGCCAGCTGAAGTACAACCTGAAGATGGCTGGGGGGAATTAAGTGTCTTAATTAATTGATTTGTTCAGTTAAAGGGCACGGCTGAGCCTTACAGAGGAATTACATCAACGGATCACGTGACCCCCCCGACAAAAAGCTTACGCACCTCCTACCCCGGCTACCTGCGAATCCACTTTTTACTTTCTTGAAGCCTCTCATATGTTTAAAAAAGTATTCAATTACCTCAAAAAATCTATTAATTAGCTCTTTTCTGAGAGCTCGGCCTGATGGGTCCACAATATCCACGAGGGCTAGTGAAATATTTAGGCTGACAGCATTCATATTAATGGTAACATTACACATACGTCTCGCACGAAATTCAATTAGAATTCAAGCCCACGCTGATGTCAGGGGCACATCAGGCATATAAATGTATTGTAGCTTCGGGTTATGGTGTCTATTTTCATACATTATTTTTCAGGTAGCTTAGCTTTTGGCTACTCCACCTCCCTCGCGGCGTTATTCCAACAGAAAAAAAAAAGAAAAAAAAAAGAATTACATATTTGATGGGAACTAATTAGACCAGTCCTCACCTGTGGGGGCTTCAGGCAGCCATGTGCTGGAGAGGCACGGGAGATATTTTGTTCAGTAACTTTTTAAACGAGTGCTGTCTGCTTCTTCTGAGTGGGAGGCGAGGGCTGGCTGAAGAAGAGATAGGGTAAAAAAAAAAAAAAAAAAAAAAAAAAAAAACACTATACACAATAATTTTTCCAAAGTGTTTGAATTCAACAAACTTTGCGTGATGAAACAAGCTGCAGAGTTGCAGACCCAACTTTACCTCTTTAAAATTTTCAGAGCTGTGTCCAAAAGGTTAGAGAAAAGGGCTCCTACACATTTTTATTACAGTGAAAAATACTGCTAATACAAAATCAAATCAGATCAAGTCAAATTTATTTGTATAGCGCTTTTTACAACTGGTGTTGTCACAAAACAGCTTTACAGAAATGTGATCACAGGACAAACAATCAGGCAAAACATTAAATATAAAAAAAAAATACAGAATACAGAACCCCCAGTGAGCGCGGAGGCAAGGAAAAACTCCCTCAGAGCTGGAGGAGGAGGAAGAAACCATGGGAAGACCAAGACTCATATACACATATAAGGGGGGTGCATCCTACCACTGGTCAGACAGCTTTTAAATGAACTTTAAAAAGTCTTTATACATCCACACAGGTCTTATATATTCAGGTGTATAGCAGCACCACTAATGGAAGTGGTTAGAGTTCATGTGGACTTGGATGTAATCTGTAGTGGAGAGTGAGTGTAACCCTCATGCTTTCACCATGTCTAAAGCCAGGTGTGGACTAGACAGACAGCTCTCTAGTATAAAGCGGTAGAGCAGTGGAACTGTGCTGTTTGGAATGATGGTGCTCCATCCAATGTTGGTAAGACAGAGGCAGTGACCAATCCAGTACAGGAGCCAACAGCAAATCAGCAATGGAGCCAGTGACCAAACCAACTTCTGAGCCTGCAACCGAGCCTGCAACCAAGGCAAACCAGTATAAATCAACATAGTTGTTCAACAGCAAAAGTCAGCATATAGTTAACACTGGTTAACTGATCGACCAGCATCAGACCAACATTAACCAGCTATAACCATTTTATAGCTGAAACTAATGTAAGATGTACTCATTGATATGTTTAATAGAGAAAGTAAGAGCATTTCCTCGTGCACAATGCAGTGAAGGGACTAAACAGCTGTGTAGCCTTAAGAAAACCAATGCTTCTATTCTTTAGTTCATGTGAACTTGGATGTAATCTGTAGTGGAGAGTGAGTGTAACCCTCATGTTATCACCATGTCTAATGCCAGGTGTGGACTAGACAGAAGAGTATAAAGCCCTCCAGTATAAAGCGGTAGAGCAGTGGAACTGTGCTGTTTGGAATAATGGTGCTCCATCCAATATTGGCAAGGCAGAGGCAGTGACCAAGCAAGTACAGGAGCCAACGGCGAATCTGCAATGGAGCCAGTGACCAAACCAACTTTTAAACCTGCAACCGAGCCAACAGCGTCCAAGCAAATGGCGATTTGCCTTGATGTGATTTATTTGATTGGCTTCTATGGACAATCTCTAAAAGCACTTGACAACTTAAAAAAAAAAAAAAAAAACAGGCCTAAGATCATCTATTGTAAATCCGAGCCAAAAAAGCTGCAGGAAAATAAATGCAGAAAACTGCCCCCTGCTGCTGACTAAAAGAATATTTATCTATTTATCATCTGACAAGGTCTAAATGTGTGTGTTGTTCCTTTAAGACGAGATTTATCCCTTTTATATGAATCAGACAAAGATTGTTCTCGTTTTAATCTTTATTTCTATTTCTTCATTTCTTCATAAAGCTTCATTTTTATATTCACACAAGAAGATTGATTCTCCATCACACAAAAAAAGGCCACAGAGCAGGAAGCAGGCGAGCAGGCGAACGGGCCAGGGGGTCACCCATAAATGCATGAGCGTGCAGTCAGCGCTCGGCAAGTTTCTAATTGTTCTGATGCCGGAGTGAAAAAAAAGAACACCTTTCAAGAAGCTTCTGTTTCAAGCATCTGATTAAAGAATGTGCGATACTTCAGTGACAAGGCGTCCATTATTAATTCATCGCAAACAGTGGAATTTGAGTGTGTTACTTTGAAAAATGTTCAAAAATGCCGGCCTATAATAAAAAAGCAGCGGGAAGGGGTGGGGTTCGGAGCGTGGGGGGATTCAGAGTCATTAACATTTCATCGGCAAATTCGCTTTTATATGAAATATCCCCAATATACGGCTGTCACAATCAATCAGGTGTCCAGAAAAGAGAGTTTGACAAGCGAATAAAGGGATGGGAAATATGTCATCGGTGGCACTCGCTGTTTCTTCTTCTCTGTCATGTTGCCAAAGCCCAGTGTTAAGCAGACACCACTGCCAAAGGAACAGTGAAGCTTGAGGTGCTGACATAAAAAAAGAAAAAAGAGGGCGGGGGGAGAGAGGAAAAAAAAGTTCACGCTATCCTTCCCGTGACAGAAGTCTCCTACTAAGGTTATCTTGTGAGGCGTGAGGGGATTGTTCAAAGCAAGCGAAGGTTTCTGTGGTTTCGGGATCTTTCGGGAAGCGCTCGGGAGCAGAGAGAGAGAGGGAATGCACTCGGCTCATAATTGTATAATTGCGTGAACTCCGTTCCCCCGGCCTTTTCTGAATCGTCTTAATTTCACCTCCAACTCAACTCATGAAAGAGGCAGCGGAGGCGCCGGGGGAACAGCAGAGGGAAGTTTGGAATGAGACGGTGCCTGTGATGCTGGCCCTGCCTGCTCTGAGGTAACAGTCCAACAAAATCAGATTAGAATTCAATCAAATTCTCAAGTGATTCAGAGTTTTTAATGACCCCGGTAATTCACAGGTGTTTATTTTTTTTAACTTGTTTTTAAATGTTTTTAAAACTTTACTTTTGCCTATAAACATGTGGAAGCCCACACATTTGCTTATGTGTGTCTACTTCCTGGAACATACACTGCCCTGCCAAAAAAAGTTTGCATTAATTTGTGCCCAAGATCTTGTATTGATGATGAGTGATTTGGACCACTGACCAAAGCCTTCTCCATCACATCACAAAGATTCTCAATAGAGTTACGGTGCATTTACACTACTCCGTCGCATCAACACACATGATCGCACTGCCCCCCTCCAACTGGGCGCATGTGGGCGTTACAAAGGCTTTCCCTGCGTTGTCCAATTAAATCGTTTTAATAAATGGAAAATGCTTTAATACTTACTATTACTATTTTCTATAAAGTAATACATATAAATTTGTATATATATATATAAACGTTTGATTGAGCTTCATTACACTGTCTAGTAAGCAGTATATAAGCTAACAAAAGCAAACTTTCCCAAATAAATTACATATTAATATTTTAAAAACCCACCAGAGACCCCAAAAATCACAGCAGCTTTTCTCCTCACTGACAGAGTCGCTGTAAATCAGCAGGGATTTAAGAAAGAAAGGAAAGCATGAAACTTATTTTCCACCCTTCTCTGGATGCTTGAAACGGAACTAAAATGTTTTCAGTCACAGCGCTGCAGACACGTATCAGGCGAACACCTGCTCTCTGATTGGATAGATGCATCGCGTTGGACGGATTCGGCGCTTTCCATTGAAAATGAATGGGATACGTCGCTGTGCGTTGTTGCGACGGAGCAGTGTAAATGCACCGTTAAGGTCTGGATCTCATGCTCCCTGAATCACTCTTTCACAATTCTTGCCCCATAAATCCTAGGATTATCATATTTTCCATCAGGGAAGAACAAATTGATCCATTGATGGAATAACCTGGTCTATATTCAGTACATTCAGGAAGTCAGGTGACCTCATTCTTTCAGCACATACTGTTGCTGACCAAATGCAGCGACCCCAGATCATAGCCCCGCCCCCACAGGCTTGTACGGTAGGCACTAGGCATTAGGGGTCCATCACTTCACTTCAGCCGCCTCTTTTCTTACTCTAATGCTCCATCACTCTGGAACAGGGTAAAACTGGACTCATCAGACTCATCACATGACCTTATTCCATTGCTCTAAAGTAAAATCTTTATGCTGCATTGCAAATAGAAGCCTTGATTTTCTTAAAGCTACACAGCTGTTTATACTCAATTCTTTGAGTTCCCTTCACTGCACTGTGCACGAGGAAATGCTCTTACTTTCACTATTATACATATCAATGAGAACATCTTACATTAGTAAGAGTTTTGCTGTTGACCAACTATGTTGTTTTATACTGGTTTATCCAGTCTTGCTCTTTCTGCATGTCTGGCAATGGTTGGCTTGTTTTACTGGTGTTCAAAACACAACATATGCTCGTTTATGGTGGTTTGATTATTGCAATTCAGTAAAGTGTCAGTAAATTATGTGATTCCCCTAAATATCAACTATAGAGAAGGAGACATTCTAACCTTTATTTGATATATGTGTTTTCTCCCAGGTCATTTTTGGAAGCATTTCTGTTGGTCCATTCATAATAAAATAAAAAAAACAACAACATTGGTTTGATTTAAATTAAGTAAATGTAACACTGTAATATATAGATTTTGCCTGACACCCCTCTTATCATTCAGCATGTTTTTTTTCTTTTTATGATTTTTTTTATATTGTAAATTTAATATTAAAGACTATATTAAAGCTATACAGGAACACATGCAGAATTATTCTGTAAAGAAAAAAAGTGTTAAACAAACCAGAATCTGTTTTATACTTTAGATTCTTCTAAGCATCACATTTATCTTTGAGGACAGATCTGCACACTCTTGGTGAGATTTTAATCTCAGTGTCTTCATGAGGGAGAGTCACCTGGAAGAGTTTTCTCAGCGTCTTGAAGGAAGGAGTTCCTGGGGGTGCTGAACAATAGTTGCTTCTTTTCCTTCATGCTGTGAAGCTCCAACTCATCCCAATTAAATCACCTCAAATCACCATCTCAGTTCATCAGGTTTAGATCAGGGGATTAATGTGGAGGACAAACACCTTTCTTTTACTGTTTACTACATAATTCCATATGTGTCCCTTAATTGTTTTCATGTCTTTAATATTAATTTACAATGTAGAAAATGAATTAAATAAAGAAATAGAGAAAATCATTGAATGAGAAAGTGTGCAAACATTTGTTAGTACTGTAATTACAGGTATACACTCTATAAATGATCTATTAATTGCCTGTGAACTGCGTACTTTTCAAATGTTAGTATTTCAAATACAAAACCTAACACTGTTACTTATTATACACAGCAGAATTACCTAGAATTTCTACCTTATTATTGCGAAACTTGAGAAACCCAAATCATTTTAAACAGGTAGAACTCTCTATAAGAAATATCTGAGCGTACCTATTTCAGCCAGTGTTCCTGTCTCTATCAGTATCAGTGTTAAAAACATCTCTCTCTCTCTTGCTGTGCGTGTTCTTCCCTCTGTCTGTGCCCGCGTGTGCCAGGCTGGCCGGGCGTGCAGGTTTATAGGTATCAGGAGTGCATCAGCAGGAACCCGATCAGCGCTCTGCCTTTTGGGCAAGAATTATTCCTACTGTATATCATTAGCACCACGTTTTTTTTTTTTTTCTAATTAGCACAAGGCCAGAATAATGAATACAACTCCATTAATCAAAAGGTAATATATGTAAAAGCAGTGTTTTTGGCCTTGGGAGAGACTGTGAAAGGTAGACAGCGAGTGGAGGAAGAAAAAGAGGAAAAAATCAAAGGAGAAGCGAGTGTTCCTGCAGTACGGAGAGCAGCGCTTTAATATTCATTTATACACATTTTCTTTTATTGAATATACAGAGCCTGCACTCCGACACGTGAATAGGTAGAATGCAAAATAGGAAAAGTAAATGGAGGAGAAAGAGGAATAATAGAGATCATTTGCTGATAATGAGCTGAATTTAGAGCTCTAATTGCTGCCAAGTGTGATTTTACAATCATGTCGTATTTCTGCACATCTTATGTGGATGCTCTGTCCTTCTCTGTGTGGTTATCTCAGCTGGGAACCACAGAGTTACATGTTGGACCCACATATTAATTAAACTGTACACTGCACATATATCCACATACAGTACCAGTCAAAAGTTTGGACACACCTCTTATTATTTAGTGTGTTTCATTTCTTTTTTAATGTTTTTTTAACGTTGTCAATTGAATATTGAAGACTATATTAAAGCTATACAGGAAACACATGCAGAACCAGAATAAGTTTTATACTTTAGATTCTTCTGTATAAGTATCACATTTATATTTAAGGACAGATCTGCACACTCTTGGTTTTAATTTTAATCTCAGTGTCTTCATGAGGGAGAGTCACCTGGAATAGTTTTCTCAGCGTCTTGAAGGAAGGAGTTCCTGGAGGTGCTGAACAATAGTTGCTGCTTTTCTTTTTCTTCATGCTGTGAAGCTCCAGCTCATCCCAATTAAATCACCTCAAATCACCATCTCAGTTCATCAGGTTTAGATCAGGGGATTAATGTGGAGGACAAACACTTTTTTTTCACTGCTTACTACAGAATGCAATATGTGTCAATTAATTGTTTTTGTGTCTTTAATATTAATCTACAATGTAGAAAACAAATTAAATAAAGAAATAAACAAAAACACTGAATGATACCTTTGCCCAGTATCTTGTACAGTATGGACTGCTCAAAAAGTCAACAAATTAATCAAATATGTTCATTTAATTTTGTCAGACTGTCCATTAAAAACCTTTCTGTTCAAGTACCTTCGGAAATTCAAAAAAGTCACATCAATGCAAAATAAGAAAAATGAAGAAGAAATGTGTTTAAGAAGACAAACAGGTAGATTAAAGGATACATCTGGTGTGAAATGGGTTGGGTTGTAGTAAAACATGACAACAAATAGAAATATTTGTCGAATAGATCACCTCCGTTCACCCCCAGCATTCTGAAAAACAGAGATTTTAGCTGATGCTCCCAAAAGACCTACAATGCTAGTGATAGGGGCATAGAGTTACTCATGCAACGAAAATGGCTATTTTTACCCCATTAACAAAACACTTAAAGTAGCTCCACACTTCTTTGATAGAATTCTGAGAGCCCTGATATTTAAAATGAGGCACTGGTAACTTTGAAAGTGCGCAGGAAGTTTATTAAAAACACTGTTAATACACACAGTATCTGTTGGAGCCAATATATATATTTTTGGTGAATTATTTGTTTATGTTTACAGTAAATTAAATTTAAGTTGTATATGTAAATGTGTTAGTTAGGATTTGAGTTAGTATGCTGTAGATTATTTTGATTTTGTATTATGCTTGTACTGATTCCACCATTTCCTCACTTCACTTTAATGCCTAACTGCAGTTATCACCACCATCTCTAGAGGGCATACCGGTCACTGACTCTATGGGGTGGCAGCATGTAATGGCTGACACAAACTAATGGCAGGCAGAGAGAGTGGCAGCAGGAGGAAGGTTCGCAGGGTGGGAGCAGTTCAGCTTTTCAACCACCCCTTTTTGGTCAATTTTAGTTAAGAATGTTAGACAGGCAATGTAACTGTAAAAAATGAACCCTTGGATGCCTGAAAGACAAATAAACATGTCAAACCTTATTGGAAGACTCAAGACCTTGACTTCAAGAAAGGTGTGTTGGAAATGTCTTTCTGCCCTGCACCTGACAGCATAAAAATGCTGCAACAGTGTCTTTAGCTAGGTCTCTGGGCGATGGCGCCTTGAAATCAAGTTACAATAAGTTGACTGATGAGTACGAATTAATAAGTAGGATAGAGGAACAGATTGCAAAAAAAAATCCCTCGAAATCTATGAATTCCAGCGGTTGCTCAAAATATCTAATCTTATAATTCTACCAATAAAGTGTCGAGCTACTTAGAGCTTCTTAATGGTGTAAAAATAATAATAGTATAGTAAAATAAAAAAATAACGAAAATAAAGTAATTTAACAACAGAAATCTACCCCAAAACAAAAGTGTAGCATATAAAAATAAATACAAAGTAGACTGCTTTCAAGAATATCACAGTATCACGATATATGCACTGACACCATCAATTTAATTCTCTCTCTCTCTCTCTCTCTCTCTCTCTCTCTCTTTCTTTCTCACAAACACACACACACACACACACACACACACACTCTCACACACACACACACACATGCCCCTTCTTTGACATAAGAGATGATGTGTTTGTTTATAATGCTTTCTCTGATATAAAAATACACTTTGGGAGAGAGTGAAAGCTGCAAATGCATTCGTCTCAGAAAGTGCACTCAGTTCTATAACATGATCTGTACATTTATATAAATTATCTATTAAAACTCATTTTAAAGAGTTATCTCTAATCAAAAAGTAAAGTAAAATTAAGACTTTTACTTTGTCCTTTTTTTAGAGGTAATCTTATCAACTTATTTGTGATTTTTATCTTGTTAAATAACAATTTATTATTGAGTGTCTTCTAAATTTGTTTTGCAATGTGAATTATTCAGTATTTACTATGATTGATTCGTAATATACTTATTCTTTGAATCCATTGTGAAATATTCAGTATGGACTAAAATGTTTCAGTATCAACTGTAGATTATTCAGTATAAACAGTATAAGTAAAGATTTATTCTGTAACTAATATCATTATTTGGTGTCCACTGTGTATATTTAGTATCTACCTCCAGAATTCAGCCTCCAGTATTAATTATTTACTTTCTACTATGAATAATTTGTTATATTTTATAATACTTTTGTTTCCACTTTGAACACTCAAACTCCAACACTGTGTTTTGCATTATATGAGAAGAGCAGTGCGTTTTTGGAGAAAGGAGAGCCTTAACACACAGCACACTTACCAGAGTCTGACTGAATGCATTTACATGTTTAAGTTCCTGTTATGATATCTGTCCTCTTTGCTCTGCAGCGTTATCATTTCTCTCTAACTCTAAGACTATCAAACTCCATTTCCCACTCTTCACCTGCACTCAACCTCCTGGACATGCTGGATCACGTAATGTTTTTTTTTGTTCTGGCTCACCTGATTTCTGAGATTGTTATCACCTGTGTTCCCTTGTATAAATACCCCATCTTTTCTCCTGTTCAGTGTCTGGTGTTAAATCTATTTTAGTAGCTCTTCTACCCCACATTTACTTTGCTCTCGTCTTTTTGTTATCGACCCTTTTTGTGTGTTTGGCCACTCTATTTGCCTAACCCTGTGTGTAAATGTATGTATGGCTGTTCCTCCACAGACCATGGCGCACATAAACACAGTGTAGACAGAACAATAGTGCAACAGTACAAAAAGTGCAGACAGACAATACAACACCATACAGACAAAGAATAATAAATAACAAGACAGTGTGCAAATTTTGCAGTGTGCAAAAAAGACCAGGTGAGGTAGTAATTACTCTATTACACAGTGTGCAATAGAGTCCAGTGAGGTTGTAGGATTTTTAGTGCTTTCCATTTTCTGGGGTAAGTGGGGTAAGAGTGTGTGTGCATGTACAGAAAAACCATCAGTTCAGTCTCTGCAGTTAAGGAGTCTGATGGCTTGGGGGGTAGAAGCTGTTGCAGAATCTGGTCGTGCTGGACCGGATGCTGCGGTACCTTCTTCCCGAAGGCAGGAGGGAGAACAGTTCGTGTGAGGGATGAGTGGGGTCATTCACAATGCTGGTTGCTTTGCGGATGCTGCGGGTGGTGTAAATGTCCGTGATGGAGGGGAGAGAGACGCCGATGATCCTCTCAGCTGTCCTCACAATACGCTGGAGGGTCTTGCGGTCAGAGACGGTGCAGGTCCCAAACCAGGCAGTGATGCAGCTGCTTAGAATGCTCTCAATGGTCCCTCTATAGAAGAGTGTGAGGATGGGTGGAGGGAGACGGGCCTTTCTCAGCTTCCGGAGGAAGTAGAGACGCTGCTGGGCTTTCTTGGCTGTAGAGCTGGTGTTCAGGGTCCAGGTGAGGTTATCTGCTAAGTGGACACCCAGGAACTTGGTGCTCTTAACAATCTCCACAGAGGACCCGTCGATGTTGAGTGGAGAGTGGGTGTGTTGTGCTCTCCTGAAGTCAACAACCATTTCCTTTGTCTTGTCCACATTCAGGTGAAGGTTGTTGACTGTACACCAGTCTGTCAGCCGCTGCACCTCCTCTCTGTATGCTGACTCGTCGCCTTTGGTGATGAGACCCAGTACGGTTATGTCATCGGCGAACTTGATAAAGCTGTTAGAACTGTGTTTTGCAGCACAGTCATGAGTCAGCAGGGTGAACAGCAGAGGACTCAGGACACTGCCCTGGGGGGCCCCAGTGTTCAGTGTGATGGTGCTGGAGGTGCTGCCCCCGAACCGGACTGACTGGGGTCTCCCCATCAGAAAGTCCAGGATCCAGTTGCAGAGGGGGGTGTTGAGGCAGAGCGAGCTTAGCTTCCTGATGAGGTTCTGTGGGATGATGGTGTTGAATGCTGAACTGAAGTCTATAAACAGCATTCTGACGTAAGTGTCCTTCTTCTCCAGGTGGGTGAGGGAGAGATGAAGGGTGGTGGTGATGGCATCGTCCATGGAGCAAACTGCAGGGGGTCCAGTGAAGAGGGCAGTCGTGTCTTGATGTTCCTCATGACTAGCCTCTCGAAGCACTTCATGATGATGGGTGTAAGTGCAACGGGATGGTAGTCATTGAGGCAGGACACTGTGGACTTCTTCGGCACGGGAACGATGGTGGTGGACTTGAGGCACGTTGGGACAGTGGCGCTGCACAGGGAGATGTTGAAGATGTCCGTGAGAACATCTGTCAGCTGGTCTGCGCACTCCCTGAGCACTCTGCTGGGGATGTTGTCTGGTCCTGCAGCTTTTCGTGGGTTGACTCTGCGCAGAGTGTTCCTCACATCCACTGCAGTCAGGCACAACACCTGCTCGTCCGGCTTGGGCATGGTCTTTCTCGCCATCGTGTTGTTTTGTGCCTCAAACCGTGCATAAAAGTTGTTCAGGGCATTAGGGAGGGAGGCATCACGTTCACAGGACGGTGGCATTGTCCTGTAGTTGGTGATTGCCTGGATGCCCTGCCACATACGCCGCGCGTCACCCGTGTCCTTGAAGTGGCTGTGGATTCTCTGGGCGTGTGCGCGGTTTGCCTCTCTGATAGCTCTTGACAGGTTGGCTCTTGCTTTCCTCAGGGCCACCTTGTCACCCACTCTGAAGGCGGAGTCGTGGGTCCTCAGCAGCGCACATACCCCAGCAGTCATCCAAGGCTTCTGGTTTGGGCGTGTAGTGATGGTCTTGGAGACAGTGACATCATCAATACACTTGCTGATGTAGCCAGTGACTGATGCTGCATACTCCTCCAAATCAACAGAATCGCCTTCAGTAGCAGCCTCCCTAAACATGTCCCATGCAGTGCACTCAAAACAGTCCTGAAGGGCAGAGATGGAGCCTGCCGGCCAGGTTTTCACCTGCTTCTGAACTGGTCTGGAGCGTCTGATGAGTGGGGTGTATATTGGAGTCATCCAAACACACATGTGGTCTGAGAAAGCGAGGTGGGGCGGGGCTCCACCCGGTACGCGCTGGGGATGTTTGTGTAAACAAGATCCAGCGCGCTCACTCCTCTCGTTGCAAAGTCCACATGTTGATGGAATTTAGGGAGCACTGACTTGAGATTTGCGTGGTTGAAATCTCCGGCGATAATAAACAGTCCGTCTGGGTGTTTGTTCTGCAGATACGGCAGGAGTCCGGGGGCGTGGCTCAGCAGCTGAGGGGTTTTTGGACCTGGGCGCGTAGAGATCCAGCGCTGCTGCTGTGAGGCCTGAAGCCGCGGGTGAAACAAAAACCCGGACTGGATCTGCAGCCTCGCCGGTAAAGTCCATAGCAAGCAGCGCGAGGCCGCCGGTAGAGACCGGCGCGGGAAAAGTCTCTAAAATAGTCCTGGAGCACGGCTGGGTTGCCGCGGAGATAGTCCCAGAGAGCGCCTGGATCGCAGCGGCGGAATCCATCTCTGCAGCCGCCATGAAAGCCAGCTCCTCAGCCTGAGGTGCTGGCGCTACAGCTGTGGGGCTCAAAGCTGCGGTTGCCGCAAAAACCCGGACTGGATTTTTACTGTCTCCGGCTGAGTCAAGCGCGGGGAAAGTCTCTGCTCGCGGCTGGCTCGCCGGGTGGAAGGTCCTGTAGCGCGGTTCGGCAGCAACCGCGGGGAAAACGGGGTGCGGTTCGACTGGTAGTTCGGAGATGCTGGGAGCGCACCCGAGAAAGTCCCAAGGGTCGTGCTTGACCCGCCCCCAAGAAAATCCTCCCCGAAAAAGGGGTCTTTTTCCGGCTGGCGGGACCCCTTAGAACGCTCCATGAGGCCTCGAGGTTTCCTGCACCGGGATCCCGCCTGGAGTACGGCGGATCGCCATCCTGGTGCCAGTCCAGGCAGAACCTGCTGTGTCCATGTTTGGGTCAGTCTTTCTGTCAGGAATACCCAGGCAGGGTGACGAGGAAAGCGGACACAAGTGCAGGTAGGGTGAAATCAATAAATAATAATTTAATAAATAAATAACAAGTACCAAAGAAACAAGCAACAAGTAAACACTTAAATACGGAACAGGGAGATATATACAAGGAACAAGGGAGTGAACCAAATAAATGAAACTAGATAAACAAATAACCAATAACCAAAACAAACCAGTAAGACTAGAGAACATAAATTAAGCAAAACAAGAAGTACTAATGATAAACAAACAGAGAGTAAATAAACAAGGAAACAAACGAGGTAAGAAGACAAAGAAACTAGAAACTACCAAGAATAACCAAGAAGATAAACAAAACAAAACAGGGCAGGGATATATATTTACAAGGGAAAACAAACAAGAAGCTAATACTAGACAGGGAAAAACTAGGCTGGACAATAATAAATAAACTAAGCAGAAAGGAACTAAACACTAAGCAGGGAACTGGGGAAACGAGGAAGAAACAAGAAACTAGAAAACTAAACAAGAAATAAACACGAAGCAAGAACTAGGGCTATGAAACGCAGAGAAACACAGAGAGACAAAACAACAGGGGAAGGTGCAAAGACCGACGGAGGCAAAGTGGCAGAGGAGGGCTATTTAAAGAAACAGGAAACGCACTATAATTGGGGAAGGGGCGGAGCTACAAATGAGAAAGTGCTGAGACGGGAGACACAGGGGAGCACAGGTCACGTGGGGAAGACACACAGAGACACGACCAGACGAGACCAGGATGTGACAGGCTGTGTGCCCAGATATGTATTGACACTTTGTCCTGGGTAAATGCTGTAGTACTCGATGCAGTCCTCCAGCAGGATGGTGGTTTCCAGTTAAGAGTATGCTGTGCTGCTGCTGACCACGGCCTCCAACCCAAGACATTATTTTTAAACAAATAGCAGCACAATCAATGACTGCAGCAAGCTCTTTCACCTCCATGTTGGCTGTATCTGAATCTGTTAGTAAGTGCGAGTGAGGAATTTGATGGTGTAGTGTATCATGCTTAGTCGTGCAGCTTGTGCTCTTTATATTGGTTTAGATTCAATAAAAATCAGCTAAAATAGTAAAAAACAGCAGCAGTTGTTCACTGGAAATTTTCCGATTTATTAGAGATACGAAAATAACCAATGTGTTTTGGCACTTAGGCCTTAAACAGGGTTAAAAGAGAAAACGTTATTTAAACACCATGATTGCTAAACAACCAATGAAAACACTCAAAGTATTGAAGTTCACATAATCAGCCAAAGAGAGGCTAACAGCTCAATTCCACACGGGTACCACTTCCACCTAAACCTTCTTAAAAGTCTTTCCAAAATTCACAAACACAGTTAGTCATCAATTTTATGAACAAAAAAAAATAAAAACTTTTTTGTGTGTAGAAATAATACAAAAAACACAAAGAAGAGGTAACAAAGAGCGAAAAAAAAAAAAAGAGCGAAGCCTTGGATTTTTTTTTTTATCTTAAAGGTTTATTTCCTGAGTGTATGAATCAGTATTTTACGGTAAAATCATTTCTTTAGTGAATTTGGGGAAATGTGTGTCTGCACGTAAAAAGATTTCATTCCAAGTTATTTTAAATCAATTCTATTAAGAAAAATCAACAAAAATAGAGATACGTGTTTTTCTTTGGACAGTAATGTGTTTTTTTTTTAACATATTTTAAAATAAAGGCTCTTAATTTTCAATAGACAGCAATTTGAAAAGATTTTAATATATATTTTTAATAATTAAAATGTATTTCAATCATCATGAGGGACATCTACTGTGTTCAGATGATGTAGTTAATTAGAAATCAGCAAGAATAGAGATACATGGTTTTATTGGGAAATGACCGTGTTTTTCCTCTGTTATTAACTTTTATCCCTGATGAAGGCCTGAGTGCCGAAACACATTGGTTATTTTTGTATCTGTAATACATTGGAAATTCTCCAGTGAACAAGTGCTGCTAGTTTTTACTATTTTTTTGATTAGTGAATCCTTGTTGTGCAGTGAAGTTTCACCAGATCCATCCACCTGCTCCCACTTTAAAAGTCCTGTTGTGTATCTAAGGGTTTAGACTAGACTGTCTTAACTAAAGAACTAAAGACCTCACTGCTAGGCCTGTCATGATAACAACATTTTCAGGACGATATATTGTCCCAGAAATTATTGCAATAAATGATAATATTGCCATTTTAAAGGGGAATTATAAAAAAATGCTTTTTCCTACTTCTGGGCTCCCAAAGGAGCTTTAAGACAGTGTGTCACAGTAATAAAATACTAGCATAATAATACTATTACACCATTTTAGAGTTAAACTAACTTTTTATTACTAAGAACAGACACTGGGCTTCGAATATACAAATATTTTAATGTCCAAAATAACTAAAACAAATAAAGTACAAGCAAAATTCTGAGCAAGGAACACCAGCATGTTCACCCTGTGGGGCTTGAGGCAGGATCTCTCTGGGGTAACAATATTCATATTCAGTATTCAGCTCGGAAAATTGGGCTGGATGGTTGTGCTTTAAATGAGAGCTCAGCTTCGTTGACTGTTTTGAAACAAGTCAACATACCGACTGATTCGCGTTGATGGTTCTCCTCGCTCATTTGGCTTAAAGCCAAAATACTCCCACACCGTAAGTCCATCTGGACTTCTAAAAAACCTTCTAAACAGTTATCGCGACAGGCCCACTCACTGCTAACCTTTGGCATTGGACCAGAATTAAACACTTAAACAAGCTCTACTCAAAATCAACAAAAATGAAAAAAATAGGATGCTAGATGCAGATCAGCAAATAAAATTTAATGTGAATGATTGTGAGGAAACAATGCAGAAGACAGGAGGAGACGCCTCGGCTTGCTTTTCAGGCTGACACCTCGCCGAGCACTTTAAAAGACGACAGCCCCTCTCTCTCTCTCTCTCTGTATCTCCTTTCTTATTCTATCTTATCAGCCCCACTTAATGCCTTAACGAGTGGCACGGCTGAACATATCAAAGTAGCACTTTTGTCAGATAGCATTAAACCCCCTCCTCTGGGTTCCGGGACTCCTGCTCCTGATCACAGATTGTTTTCTCATATGCAGAGTGAAAGACACTGATTAAAAAATGAAAGGTGTGTGTTGCGGGTGCTGCCGTCGCTTCGTTTAGAAGAGGCGCACCTCCTCCTCCGCCTCCTCCGACACGCTGCATCCCCCCTCCCCTCCTCCTCCTCCTCCGCTCGGAGATTCGCATCGAGCTGACGTTCCTCCTCATTTAACCTGGACTGGGTTAAACACTGAGAAGCTACAGGCTTTAGTGTGTGTGTGTGAGAGAGACATCATCAATTAAAAAAGACAAAAAACATATAAGGCTTATATACAGCTCTGGAACAAAATGAAGAGATCACTTCAGTTTCTGAATCAGTTTCTCTGATTTTGCTATTTATAGTAAAAGGAACATTGTTGTTTTATTCTAGAAACTACTGACAACATAGAAATATTGTCATTTAGAGCATTTATTTTCAGAAAATGAGGAATGGCTGAAATAACAAAAAAATAAAGAGGTTTTAAGAGTACAGAGATTATTCCAATATTTGGTGGAATAACCCTGGTTTATGATCACAGTTTTCATGCATCTTGGCATCATGTTCTCCTCCACCAGTCTTACACACTGCTTTTGGATAACTTTGTGCTGCTTTACTCCTGGTGCAAAAATTCAAGCAGTTCAGTTTGGTTTGATGGCTTGTGATCATCCATCTTCCTCTTAATTATATTCTACAGTTTTGTTTTATTTGGTAAAATCATAGAAACTCATAATTTTTAAGTGGTCTTTTGTTTTTTTTTTCAGAGCTGTACATCATAACTGTCCAAAGAAATACATTGTATCTCCAAAACAGCAACTTTACAAAAGAAAGAAAAATCCTTTATAGTTTCAATGGAAGTCGGTGTAAAAAGATTTTGTTCATTTTAGTCATTCAGATCATTTCTATTGGTCAATTTATCATACAATTCCGACACAATGTGAGGAGCCGCTACTGTGTGTAAATGATGTACATCTATATTATTGATATGTTCTATATTTAATATAAAGGGGTTAAACTTTTAGTGAAAGCCAATGTAAAAATATTGTATTCCATTTTAGATCTATTCTCTTAGTACATTAATCATAAAATTCAACCTATTGTGTTCAAATGATGTAGATAACTAAAAATCAACAATTCGTAGATTCATTTTATGGACAGGTATTTATGTGTTCTGTATTTAAACATATTTTAAACTAAAGAGTCTTAATTTCCGATAAACAACAATAACAAAGTATTTTTTAATAATTTAATTATTTTATTTAACATGAAGGACAGCTACTGTATTCAACTTATTTAGTTAACTAAAAATCTGCAAAAACAGAGATACATCTTTTTATTTGGATATTATTTCCATGTTCTATATTAAATAAATATTTACAAATAAAGGTATTTACCTTTAATGAAAGTCATTTTAAAAAGATTTTATTCCATGTAATTTTGCAGCATTTCTATTGGTCCATTTATTATGAAATTTGAATATAACCTGAGACCCAGCTGCTGTGTTACAATTATGTAGTAAACTAAATATCAACCAAAACGTACACATTTATTTATCTTAATAGCAGCTTTAGTGCTGTTATATACGTAAAAAAATATTTACAAACAAATGTGCTTTAATCCTTTGTTAGAAGTCAATTTAAAAACATTTTCTTTTAAGTCATTTTAAAGCATTTATATTGGTCCATTCAGCATTCCGACACAATGCAAAGAAAAAATGAAAGATGAAAGAGGACAAAAAAGTAGGGGATGTACACGAATTTTGCAGGACAGGAATGATATACTCATGAAGTAAAGGTGCAACAGATGGTTCTTCAAGTGATGCTTTATGAGAACCACTTTTGCTTCCATAAAGAATCATGTTTGTAACAGAGATCTGTATATGTGTGTGTTTCTGTGTATGTGTGTATGTGTGTATGTGTATGTGTGTGTGTGTGTGTGTGTGTGTGTGTGTGTGTGTGTGTGTGTGTGTGTGTATGGCAATATCAACTAAAAAAAAAAACAAAAGTATTCAGCCTTAAATATTAACACTCATCTGGTAGATCACACGTATAAATTGTAACTGTCCGAAACATGCGTCTCTAAAACAGCATCTTTGCAGCAGAAAGAAAACAAAAGTATCTTTTTTAATGGAAATATTTTATTTTTATTTATATTTTATATTAATTAATTTATAAATATATTTATATTAATTTATAATTTAAGAATTAATTGATATTGGTTCAATCACCATCACCTTCTGATACAATGTGAGGGGCAGGTTAAGGTGACATAGGAAACAAAAAATCAATTGCATGTACATGTAATTTCATGTTTTTCCTTGCACCCTGTGTGTTCTGCTGTTTTTGATGTTTCTTCCACATTTGAAAGTCCACACATTTACTCATCTGATCTGCCTTGGGTTATTTTGTCTTGCTGTCAGTAGTGCTAAAAATAAAACAGTGGTATCTTGTTTTAGGGTTTTAGGGTTTAGTTTGTTTCTTGTTTTATTGTGCAACACTTTGGCCGACACTAGAAATAAAAAAATGAATTGACTTGACATATTATGAAGCTGGCAGTAAACTAAAAAGCTACGAAAATGAAAATATCTTTTGAGAGTAGGGTTATTTCTATGGTCTATATTAAATAACTGTGTATAAATAAAGGTGATTGACTCAATGTAAAAAAAAAAATAAATAAATAAAAAATAAAGAACAACTGCCGGATTCTTATTCGGCAAAATGAGGGTTGTGCAGAACAGTGATGATACACACTACCAGTCAAAAGTTTGGACACACCTTCTCATTCAGTGTTTTACTTTATTTCTTTATTTAATTTATTTCTACATTATAGATTAATATTAAAGATATAAAAACCATTAAAGGACACATATGTAATTACGCAATAAACAGTAAAAAGTGTTATTCCTCTACATTAAGCTCCTGATCTAAAGCTGATGAACTGAGATGGTGATTTGAGGTGATTTAATTGGGATGAGCTGGAGCTTCACAGTGTGAAGGAAAAGCAGCAGCTATTGTTCAGCACCTCCAGGAACTCCTTCCTTTAAGACGCTGAGATTAAAACACAAGTGTGCAAAAGATAAATTGTCCTCAAAGATAAATGTGATACTTAGAAGAATCTAAAGTATAAAACAGATTCTGGTTTGTTTAACACTTTTTATTTACAGAATAATTCTGCATGTGTTCCTGTAGAGCTTTAATATAGTCTTTAATATAAAATTTACAATGTAAAAACTTTACTGTCCTGCAAAATCAATCTCAATTTTACTGTTTTTTTTTGTTTGTTTCTACCGTCAAATATAATTTATTGACGTAGTGTAAATCTGAATTTTAAAAAGTAGGTTAAAATGACCAATAGAAATGCACTGAAATAACTTTTTACATTGACTTGCATTAAAAAAAAGGTTTTCCATCTCCTATAAAGTTGAAATTTTGGAGATGTACCCAACAAGTTGGTTTTCTATTACCGACAACAGCTTTCCAAATGTTTGAAAAGTATACTCTATTGATCGTATGAATCTTTTATTTCACTGTAGTCTAAAAAATAAGAAAATATATTTTATTTGTCTAGTTTTTGACTTTTTACACGTACAAGCAGGCTTTTTTCATTTAAAGAAACTTTTCCTTATAAACAGACTGACAGAAATGGTATTTACAGTATCTATATTGTTATTACTTCTGTTTCTATATCCAAACTGTTGTTAAAATCCTACATTTTCACTTTACACATTCTGTATGTATGCTGTGCCACTGTGGCTGTGTCTTTATATTTATTTGTATTGTTCATTCTTTAAGTATCATCTCTTTATGCACAATCTAAACAGCACAATTCAGTAATTCCTATTGCTTATAAGTACTGTATTACATGATCATTTGCACACTTAAATTTACCTGTTAACCCCTTTTTGCTCCGTATGACTTTTATCACATCCTAAGGATTATTAATTAGCAACGACATGGAAAGCAGTGCAGAAACTCACATCAAAAGTCCACAAAAAATAAGTGCAGCATATTCAGTGCATGCATATAAACTGCAAATAAACAATTTAAAGTAAATACAGTAAACATCAAAACATAGTGATTTACACATGGATACAGATATATTACAAATATAGAGGTAATGTAATTAATAGGGTAAGTGCGCTTATATATGTGTCATAGTGTGTGTTCACATGTAATAGTGTGTACTAGTGTGTAATTAGTTTGTATAGTGTATAATTTTTTATTTTCTTAAACAGCTCTTAAACTGAAAACTGAAAATCATAATTTAGATTTTATCATGGGATGCCAAATTTACCTGTTAACCCCTTTATGTAAGTGGTAGCAGTGGTTAAAAGGTCAGGAACCACCATTTTATTAAAAAATAAATTTATAGAATTATACAGTATGAGTATTATACAGTATCTTTAACTCTGAAAGAGCGAGGGATGTTAGATGAGTCCGGGGTGATAAACGGAGCCGCAGATGAGCGTAAAATGTCTCAGAATAAAATTTATATATTGCAATAAAGTGAAGCGCCGGAATGCCTTGTGTGAAAAGGGGGATGAAATTGCGAGGAAGCAGAAATATATTTGATTTGATTAATTGATTAATCGATTCTTTGTGTAAAGATACACAGAATACAGCAACACTTATGAGTGGAGAGACTTGTTACACAGTAAAGAAATAAAGACAATAATCGATCTTATGCACAATTCTGACATTATTTGACAAGGAGTTACTGAATATAAATTAGTTCTATAGAAACACACTGCTGCACAAACCCTATTACAGATAATTAGCTTAATTTGACATGGTGGCACCTTAAGAATGTTATATTTAAATACATTGAATAGGAATGGTCTCAAGTGGATTTATATTTTCTCTCTATATTTAATATTTTTTAACTAAAATACTATTTGTGTCCTTATTTTCTCTATAGCTGAAATATCACACTTTTGATCTTATACCACACATCTAATCAGAATCAGAAGTGTTTATTATGGGTGTAAAAATATAAAAGTGGCAAAGAACTAAGGAGTGCAACTGTAGCTTTAATCATATTATAATCAACTAGAGTTTAATTAATGCAAAATATTTATTTTTGCTTTTCCTATTAATGTGTTTGTGCTTTATATCATATTAAAATTTCATGATTAATGGACCAATAGAAATGCTCCAAAATGTCTTCAACTAAAAATCACACAATTTTCACAATGACTTCTACAGGTTATTTCCCTGTCTCCTTTATTTTATTTTATATATTTTTATTAACACCAAATGTCAGCAGCTACCTAAATATACAGTATATTTAGTTCATATGATAGCAATTGCTTATAATTCACTTTTACAAAATATATACAGTAGAATTTATGAATTCACATTTATTATATTCTATATATTATTTGTTTGTTTATTATAGATAACTGTTTTATTTATGTAATTAATAATATAATATTGCACTTATTACAGTTGTACTTTATAGTGCAGTGCTTGCCTGCCAATTTTATCATAGTTTATACACAACCCTTCCACAGTTTATTAGAAATATCTGTATCACTGATTTTTCTGATACTTATTATGATAATAATTCTATGCAACAATGCAGTAGGTTAAATTCCAAATACTTCAGAGATTATTATTATTATTATTATTATTATTATTATTATTATTATTATTATTATTATTATTATTATTATTATTATTATTATTATTATAGACCTAAAAGTTTCTAACTAGTTTATCTAATTTCACAGTGTTCCTGTTTTCTTTCTGATGATATTGTTGGTATGATTCTCAGTTTGGCCTCTAGATGGTGATGTAATCCTTTATTTCCTCTTCATTTCTCTTCCTGACACAAAACCCTTCACTCTTAAATGAGAGAGTGAATGATTTCTCTCAGTCCTGATTAGAAGTATTTTTGCTATAACAGAATTCTAGGCAATATAACAAAACATATATAGGTTTAATTTAGTAAAAATTAAGCAGTTTGTATGCATTCAGTAGAACCACAAATATCTATAAACTTTTATATAAAATTCATAAACAGTATTTTTTTGGATGAACTAATATTAGTATAACAAAAACAAAGTAATGTAACAACAAACATTAAGTGCAGCATATTCAGTGCATGCATATAAACTGCAAACAAACAATTAAAAGAAAATACAGAAAACAGCAAAACATATACAGAACATATAGCTTTCCCTTATAATACTATAATATGTTTACTATAATATGTTTCTAAAAACTGTGTAGTTACACAATAACAATACATGTATTTACAATCTGATACAGACATATTACACATATAGAGATTATGTAGTTGTATGTGTGTCAACAACATTTTTTAAAGGGTAAATGTTTGTCACATGTCAGTGTGTTTGTGTGTGTGATTTTCACACATAATAGTGTATAATAGTGTGTAATTAGTTGTGTATAAACGTCTGTTTCTCAAACAGCTCTTGTCTGGATGTAATTATGGCTGTTTTTGGTTTTGAATATAAAAAAATCATAACTCAGATTTAATCATTTATTTGTATTTGTAACATTTATCCATTATAAGTCGCTTTGGATAAAAGTGTTCGCTAAATGTAATGTAATGTATTGTAACGTGATGTAATCATGGGGCAAAATATTTAACCATTTTTGTAACAGACACTGATGCATAACCTGCATAATTGTAATGTACTAAAAAGGGTTGTGTACCTAAACAATTATTAGAGAGTCTGAACATAGAGAGCTGTGCAGTATAGTTACACATATAGTAAGGAGAGAGAGAGAGAGAGAAATAGATAGATAGAGAGAGAAGAAGAGAGAGTGAAAGTAAGATAAAGAAAGAGATTGAAAAAGAGAGAAAGATAGAAAGAAAGAGAGGGATAACAGGAGAATTAAAGAGAGACGGAGAGAGAGAAATAAAGAGAGAGAGAGAGAGAGAGAGAGAGAGAGAAATAAAGAGAGAGAAGACTTCACAGTAAGCAGAAGCTGTTTGGGTTCAAGGAAACGATACGAGATCGATATGCATGCACAACTCTGCCTCAAAGGTGAATCCCTGTACACACACTCGCATGTACACACACACGCACACACCACACACACACTTACACGCACACCCCCTTCATTACACCATGCATCACAGGGGGCTGCTATCAAATACAATAAGTGTGTGTAAAAGAGAAAAGCAGGAGCTAAGAGATGTGAAAGCTGTCCACTGCAACTGAAGCTCCCAATTTCTTTCAGTATCTGCAGAGAGATGGTCAGGTTTTATCTTCATCATATATATATATATATATATATATATATATATATATATATATATATATATATATATATATATATATATATATATATATATATATAATTAAATACAACAAACCAAGCTAAACTGCTTGAATTTTTGCACCAGGAATAAAGGCATAAAGTTATCTAAAAGCAGTGTGTAAGACTGGTGGAGGAGAACATGATGCCAAGATGCATGAAAAATGTGAATAAAAACCAGAGTTATTCCACCAAATATTGATTTCTGAACTCTTAAAACTTTTAATTATTTGAGGTCTGAAAGCTCTGCGTCTTTTTTGTTATTTCAGTCATTTTTCATTTTCTGCAAATAAATGCTCTAAATTTGGAAGTTGGGAGAAATGTTGTCCATTGCGTTCTGCATACACCAACTGGATATTGATAATATAACTGATAAAGAGTAAAGTAATAACAGAATATACACTCGGAAAGAGATAAGTTACTCCATTGGTCATTAGTAGTATAAGTGTTTGGGTTCTCTGTTTTGTTTTATGGAAAGTAAAATGTTTTTTTTTTACATTGTGACAAATGAAAAGTTGGTAAGGGAGCCAATTGTTAACTCTATGCAAAATGAAAATCATTATTTAAATAATCATGTAATTAATAGGGATGCACAATGATATCAGAATTATATCGGTATCAGTTGATTTTTTTTTTTTTCTTAAAGAAACATCAGCATTGTCCAGTATGGCTAATATTTCAAACCGATACTTGCTGACTATTTATTTATAATTTTATGTTGATAAAATGCTGATACTGGCTGCTCTACTTTAACATCCATTGTTTTAAGGTCATTGTATTTATATGTATTATTTGTAAAAAATTAATTTCGAAATTGGCCCAGATATTCCACATGCATCCCTCATAGTTAATTATATAAGAGCATTTAAGTAAACTAAACTAAAATAATAAATTAAAGTATCCTTTCTTAACCTTCAGTTGTTGGGACACCATGTCCTTGCCTACTCCTCAACCCCTGCTGGACTCAGCTCTTCTCTCTCTCTCTCTCTCTCCCTCTCTCTCTCTCTCTCTCTCTCTCTCTCTCTCTCTCCTGGTTAATTGATTGTGAAGCTGGAAGTGGTCACCTCTCTCAGAACAGCCGCTGAAAAAGTCACCTCTCCTTAAAGAGACACGGAAATCACAGCATCACTCTCAGCACACACACACACACATAGCCCTCACAAACACACACACAGACTTTTCCATAATCACACCCATTTAGAAATACACCTTAACACATACACACTCTGTGTAGTTCTAGAAATCACTACTGTTTGTTTTAAAATAGGATAATTTACTGTATAGAAATAAACTGACAGTCATGGGACAGCGATGTGTAATCATGTTGATTATTAAGTGTTATAACAGGGGACATGACTTTTGGTAGTATATTGTACAAGTAGGACACTATATTAAAGAATCACTGATATTGTGTAGAGGCAAGATGTGGGAAGGTCAACCACAGACAATGGGACAGAGTGTCAGACCCTGTTAGACTGAGCTAGACATATGACAGATGTTAGATATGTGAAGATGGAGAGGAAGAAGTTCAGTTTGAGTGCAGAGCAGCATTATAAGTTCCAGAACCAGGTTAGGAGTTCATGCTGGTGTAGTCAGAAAAAAAAAATCAACTACATTTTGTTAAACCACTCCAGATGATCCAGAATGCAACAGTGTGCCTGGTCTTCAACCAGCCAAAACAGGCACATGTCACTTCACTGATCATTGAGCTCCTTTGGATACCAGTTGCTGCTCGTATCAAATTAAATGCTCTTAAAATCAATGCTCTTACTCTCCTAACACCTCTAACTAACTACCTTCTACTACCAGACCAGGAGAATCTCTCACTATCTTTAATAAACTCCTGAAGACAGAGCTCTTCAAAGAGCACTTACTCTCCCAACACCTCTAACTAACTACCTTCTACTACCAGATCAGGAGAATCTCTCACTATCTTTAATAAACTCCTGAAGACAGAGCTCTTCAAAGAGCACTTACTCTCCTAACACCTCTAACTAACTACCTTCTACTACCAGATCAGGAGAATCTCTCACTATCTTTAATAAACTCCTGAAGACAGAGCTCTTCAAAGAGCACTTACTCTCCCAACACCTCTAACTAACTAACTACTTTTACCTCATTTCTTTCTTCCTCCTCTATCTTACTATTTCCCTTTGACCTCCTTTGGGCCCTGTCAATTTTATATATATATTTTTGATAGTTACTTATTTTTAAATGACAAGCCCAGAGGTCAACTATGTGAGTACTAGGGCATCTCAAACAATTTGAATATCAGTTCAATATTCAGTTCAAAATGTAAATTTTATGTATTATATAGATGTATTACACACAGAGTGATCTATTTTAAGCGTTTATTTATTTTATTGTTGATGATTATGGCTTACAGTCAATGAAAATCCCTAAAATCAGTATTTCAGAAAATTTGAATATCATATAATGCCAATTGGTACTTTTGGCAGTGTGGGCAGTGTGCCAAATCCTGCTGGAAAATGAAATCTGCATCTCCATAAAAGTTTTCATCGAACATGAAGTGCTGTAAGATTTTGTGGGAAAACAAAACTGCACTGACTTTAGACTTGATAATAAAACACAGTGGATCAACACCAGCAGATGACATGGTCTCTCCAAACCATCACTGATTGGTGGAAACTTCACACTAGACCTCAAGCAGTTTGGACTGTGTGTCTCTCCACTCTTCCTCCAGACTCTGCTCCCTTGATTTACTTTAAATGAAATGTAAAATTTACTGATGATCAGTGATGGATTGGAGATAGTTTGACTTTCTTTGCCAGATAAAAATAATATTATATATTAAATCTTGACCTGATATGCGGTGGTTGCTAGTCATTTCTATGGTAAAAGTTGCATACATTAATAAAAACACAATTGTCACTGTCCTATAGGGCTGCAACTAATGATTCTTTTGGTTTTTGACTAATCTTTCAGTTAATTTTCCGATTAGTCCATTAGTCACTGATCATTTCTGTAATTCCCTATATTCTATGTTCACTTTAAAATGATAGAAACAGCAGAATGTGGGACTTAAATGCTCTGAAATTTGGAGTCAAAATAATTGACCATTTTAATTATGTCAATTAATTGTATCATTTCTGATAAAAATATATATATATATATATATTTCTATAGATATTAACCATATATTTATTTTTATAGTAAATTATATTGAGACATTTTAACATATGCAGTTACTGAGATCTAAAAACTGTGCAAACTATTCATCACAAACCCTGCAGTGTTGCCGGGTTAATTATCTAGATAATGATGAATGAATATATTTGTTAAAAAATAAATAAATTAAACTAGAATTTGTTACTAACAGAAGTCCAGGCATCATACTGAAGCTCAATGTCAAACTTGTCTTTACTGCCCTGAAGCCATCTACACCTGCTCTGGTTGATTAGGCTTGATTGATTTGGTCTGTTACCAACCTGAGGCGAGGTTATAAAACAGTCTCATATTGCATCTTAAATATATATAAAGTGCAGTGCTAATTTAAAACAGACACCCAGAAACCGTACAATTGAAGCTGTTGGATTTACACAGCATTGTGGAAAAAAGTATTTGTTTAGGAGTAACTTCTAGAACCAGGTGTAAAGTTCATGCTAAGGTCAAAAAAATGATCTATTAGTAGGTTAAGTTTAGTTACAGTAGCTGTAGTCTTGCTTGTCCCCCCCCAGACCCTCTTCTTTTTTTTATCCTTTTGTCTTTCTCTCTCACACTGTCGCGTGTAAAGAGAGTGACTCATGAAGTAAAAATATTACTCCAGTATACAGTATTTTAATACTTAAGTACAGTAGTGAAGTAAAATTAATACTCCAGTAGATACAGATTCAGTATTTTACTACTTAAGTACAGTAGTGAAGTAAAATACATACTCCAGAAGATACAGATACAGTATTTTAGTACTTAAGTACAGCAGTGAAGTAAAAATAATACTCCCGTAGATACAGATACAGCATTTCAGTACTTAAGTACAGTAGTGAAGTAAAACTAATACTCCAGTAGATGCAGATACAGTATTTTAGTACTTCAGTACAGTAGTGAAGTAAAAATAATACTCCAGTAGATGCAGATACAGTATTTTAGTACTTAAATATAGTAGTGAAGTAAAATAATACTCCAGTAGATACAGATACAGTATTTTAGTACTTAAATACAGTAGTGAAGTAAAATAATACTCCAGTAGATACAGATACAGTATTTTAGTACTTAAATACAGTAGTGAAGTAAAAATAATACTCCAGTAGATACAGATACAGTATTTTAGTACTTAAGTACAGTAGTGAAGTAAAAATAATACTCCAGTAGATACAGATACAGTATTTTAGTACTTCAGTACAGTAGTGAAGTAAAAATAATACTACAGTAGATACAGATACAGCATTTTAGTACTTAAGTACAGTAGTGAAGTAAAATAATGTGTCAGTAGATACAGATACAGTATTTTAGTACTTAAGTACAGTAATGAAGTAAAAATAATACTCCAGTGGATAGAGATACAGCATTTTAGTACTTAAGTACAGTAGTGAAGTGAAAATAAAACTCCAGTAGATACAGATACAGAATTTTAGTACTTCAGTACAGTAGTGAAGTAAAAATAATACTCCAGTAGATACAGATACAGTATTTTAGTACTTCAGTACAGTAGTGAAGTAAAAATAATACTCCAGTAGATACAGATACAGTATTTTAGTACTTAAGTACAGTAGTGAAGTAAAAATAATACTCCAGTAGATACAGATACAGTATTTTAGTACTTAAGTACAGTAATGAAGTAAAAATAATACTCCAGTGGATAGAGATACAGCATTTTAGTACTTAAGTACAGTAGTGAAGTGAAAATAAAACTCCAGTAGATACAGATACAGCATTTTAGTACTTAAATACAGTAGTGAAGTAAAAATAATACTCCAGTAGATACAGATACAGCATTTTAGTTCTTAAGTACAGTAGTGAAGTAAAAATAATACTCCAGTAGATACAGATACAGCATTTTAGTACTTAAATACAGTAGTGAAGTAAAAATAATAATCCAGTAGATACAGATGCAGCATTTTAATACTTAAGTACAGCAGTAAAGTAGCTCTACTTCTTTACTGTACATCTTTACTTTATGATTCAATGGCATATAGTGGATGAAACCCTGTGCAACACCTTTATTTTAATGATTGCACTTCAGATCTTCACTCTTTTCATGACGGAACTTAAACACTGGGTCTGCAGAAGCACCTGAATCATTCATAGAAGTTCCTGAAGAATCTGGAGATCAGTTGATGAATTCCGGGCCTGGGGTTTAAAGGGTTGAACTGCCGATAGATTATAATCGGGGGGTGTTTAACCCTTGCTGCGGGAGCTGTCATATCTCATCAGCAGTTCAGAGCGGCAGACTGAGCCTGTGTTTTCACACATGAGGAGAGTGTCACCTCGGCGGAGGAGTGAGAGGCAGAGGTCAGAGGTCAAACCCATTACGGAGTTAGAGGGGGACAGTGACATCCGCTCAGCTGAGGTTGACGAGGCGTATGTTGCCATGGGAACGAGGGGGAGGGGCGTGTCCTCGCTGAACTGTGCTCTGAGGCGAGGGAGGTACAGTAGCTCGGCCTTGTGTGGCCAGGCCTCCCTCACCTCTCTCTTACACTGCCTCCATTTAGGCTGGACATCGAAATCTAAACACTCAGAACTGTCATGATAATGGTTATTACTTCTGTATGGCTGTACTGTTCACATGTAATTACATAATTACATATTTAATTACTTGGTAAATATGAATTACATTTTAATTACATTCTGTAATGAATGGTTAGAGTGTTTGGGTTTGACAGTTTTTTGTTTTAATATCAAGCAGCAACAAAATGTAGCAAATATAAAATAAGCAGTTTGCTATAGGATCCAAAGTGGTTGCTATGGTGTTGTTAAGTGGTTGTTGTTTTACTTGATGGAAGCCAGATGGTTACTACAGGGTTGCTATGTGGTTTTTATACTTTATTAATATCAAGTGGTTGCTGCTAAGTGGCTGCCAGTTCAGTGTCTAGTTGGTTGCCATGGTATCCAAGGTGGTTTAGCTGGGGTTGTTAAGTAGTTGCTGCGGTGTTGCTAGGTGTCTCTCATAGATGATGATATAAGGGTCTAGTTGGTTGAAGTAATTTGACCCTTATATCAACACCTATGAGTGGTGTGAATGTTGTGCTTAATGGAAGCTAGATGGATGCTACAGGGTTCAATATATCAAGTGGTTGCTGTGGTGTAGTCAAGTGTTTAATATGTTGTTGCTTAGTGGCTGCCTATTTACTATAGGGGTTTAGGTTGTTGCTATGCCGTACCAGGTGGTTGCTATGGTATCCAAGGTGGTTGCTCTGGTGTTGTTAAGTGGTTGCTGAAAGAAGAATGCCTTAGGGATGCTGAGTGGTTGCTGTAATATCCAAGGTGGTTGCTGTGGTGTTGAGTGAAGGGTGCAGTGTTGCTAAGTGACTGCTAAAAGACAGAAGACTTAGGGGTGCTAGATGGTTGCTATGACATATCAGATATGTAATTACACATGATTGTTAGGGTGTTGCTAGGTGGTTGCTGTGTAGCTGTAGCTATGTGATATCTCAGCTGGTTGCTGTGCTGTTGCTAAGTGGTTGCCAATTAGCTATAGGGATCTAGGTTATTGATGTGCTGCATAAGGTGGATGCTATGGTACCCAAGGTTGATGCTATGGTCTTGGTAAATGGTTTCTGGAGGATGAAGGATTTAAGGATTCTGGGTGGTTGCTGCTATATGCATAATATGGTTCATGTGACTGCTAAAAGGCAAAAGCTCAAGGGGTGCTATATGATTGCTATGGTATATCAGATATTTAATTACACATGGTTGTCCGGATGTTGCTAGGTGGTTGCTATGTAGTTGATGTGGTGTCTTAGCTGGTTGCTGCGGTGTTGCAAGTGATGGTAAATGTGATGTATCATTTTGACAAAAGAAGGGTGCACAGACCTTTGCTCCTTTCGCGGTTGTCCAATCAGAAAGCTATATATAATCCTATAATAAAACAATAAGACCAAATAGTTGGTTGGAATGCGTCAAAATGCACCCAAACTCTGGGATAAGTTAGCCAACAAAAATCAGTACCACTATAAAATAAGACTACCTTTATAAAGGGTTTATAAATGGTTTACAATAAGTTTATTAATGGTTACTAATTAGGTTGTAAATGCCTTAAAAAATCATTAATAATCAGTTATAACACATACGTAGAAAAGGCAACAATATAGATGGCTGTGGGGTCACTATTTGGCAAACAACAGGTCATTGTTGCCCTTTCTACGTATGTGTTATAACTTTTAAGGCATTTACAACCTAATTAGTAACCATTAATAAACTAATTGTAAACCATTTATAAACCCTTTATAAAGGTAGTCTTATTTTAAAGTGGTACCCAAAAATCTGTAAGAAAAATGATAATATGAAAAATCGCATAACAATATACTTACATGTTTTATCTAGTTATAGTTTTATATTATATTAATAGTGGTAATGAACAACAAGCATGTAATTCAACAACATAAAAAACAATGACCTTAGAGTTGACTTTAGTAAAAAAGGGTGAAATGTGTAGAAACACATACTGGATACAGATGCTTTTGAGATGCGTAAGGTATTCTGAATCTTCACTCGGCCTCTTCAGCATCTATATTAGTGCAGATAGACAGGCAGAGAGTCAGACGGTCCTGCAGCCAGTCAGGCGGCCGGGTGGGTGTTGTTGTGCTTCAGACGAGGCTCAGGATCTGAGACTCTGAGAGAATCCATATTACATGTGTAGCGTGCTGTAGTGTCAGCCCCAGCTCAGACCATCAATTATGAATAAAGATATACAGCTACAGAGCAGGGGTCCTGTGTCGCTGGATAGCTTTGGATCTCTCCGAGAGGAAAAGCCAAAACATAAGTTTGCCATTTGGTTGCATGAGAAATAACACTGTCTTCAGGCCCCGCTCTGTTTCTCAGCTAAACACTGCTCAGCTTTAGGCTGCTGTTGAGACCTGTGGACATTGAGCTGAGCTGTGTGGGTCTACTGGGCCTTATTCACCGAAATATTCTTAAGAGTTAAATTTCTTCTTGAGAAAATACTAACAAAAAGTCTACATCAAATTCATGAGATGTTTTTTAATCTGCAGAATTGTTTACAGCTCTGCCTTTATAATGACAGATCCCAATATAAGATAAGATAAGATAAGATAATATACTAAAAATACTAAGTATATGATAAAAGAAAAAAATATATACAAATAGTGCAGCTAAGATAAGGTGAGAGGAGTTATGATTATGGTAGGTTGTGATCAACAGTGACTAACAGTGTATTTTCTCATATATAAAACATTGGAGAATGTCCAATTCTTCATGAAATCTGTGAAAGTAGAAATATCTTCTTTAAAGGGGGCATATTATACATCTTTTTACCCAAGTTAGAATAGGTCTATAGGCCTAGCTTAGCTGAGTGTTTACCACACGTTAGTTAAAGCTTGTGCTAAATGCTTAACTGCGATAGAAGCAAAAAAGCTTGCCACAAACATTAGGTACAGATGCCTCCCTCAGATGAAGTCTACTGGCTAATCCTGCTGTCTAATGTCTGAGTTTCTAAACCAAAATAACCAAACTGGTGAGAGGTGGTGCCAGGATGGTTCTATGCAGGTTTCTTTATGGTGACATCACAATAAGGAAGCATCCAAATGGCTCATAGAGGCATATAATACCTGACACCAAACTCTTTTAACTGACTCACAGAAAACAGATTTGGAGTGTGTACGGGGCAGACCCAAGTGGAATAACCAAAGCATGCAAAAAATGCAAAAAAGCATGCAAAAAAAGAGTGTTTTTCTGGGATTAAAAGCTTAAATTTAGCTGTAACTGGAAACATCTGCGCTGCAAAACTGTGCTGGACTGAGGTGCACAGCTTTCGACACATGCTTATGTTTACAAGCACGTGCCCAACCATGTGGATGGAGGCCATACGGTTACCTTGTGTTTACTCCATTCCCCCTCCTCGCACTTCTCGCGCAGGCAGCAGCAGCCTGTCACTCACACTGACACAGAGACAGCGCTGTGTATCTACTTGACACTTCTTGTGTCAAGAATCAAAACGTTGCAACATGACGCGTTTGATTTAATTGCCTTAAGTGACATCGCGATGACGATGCTTAAACGATATATCGTGCAGCCCTGGTCTACAGTGTTGTTACAGTCCCTGTGAAAAGGTAAAACACTGTTAAACAGTGTAAGGTCCATTGTTGCGACCTATATCAAAAGAACAATGGGGGAAAAAAACAATGTACAATAGGGAAGCTCGAAGCCGAACTACAAATCCCAGAGTCCTGCTCGTCTTTTAATGCATGACAGTTGACAAGAGGGGGAAAAACGTGAGAAATTGCACACCTGTGCCATCCAATCCATCACAGCCTCCATTTACTTACATATTTATCTACTTGTAGAGGGAGCACTCTCGGTATAATGCTGTAATAATGTTATCTCTTATTCAAAACCCCAGTGTATTTGCCCTCTAGAGACGAACGCGAACAGCCGCGCAGATGTTTACAGTCTGAGCTACAGTGTCTGATATACCTGTGCAGGGCGAATAACAATAAGCGCTGTCACAGTGATGGAATTCTAATGGGAGACAGCGTCGGAGAGGTTAACTTCCTGCACTGACTCTCCCAGGGGAATACATATACTGTAGGAACACTGTACTGCTTCATACCTTTGATGTGACAACTATAGACTTTAAAAAGAGCTTTTAAATGATTATTAAAGCGTTCCTCCTCTGTAGGCTGGAGATGTTTTGCCTGGTGAATGGTGCCTGAGGCTTCAGAGCAGTCTGAAAGCTAAAGCCAGTAAACAGAAAGGACAGGGTTTAAAGCGTCTGTGGAGTAGAAGAGCTAACAGTAGCCAGCAGGTTGTTGGGTTGTGGCTCTGGTGTATAGAAAAACATATAATTGCACATTTTAATACCTATGTATTTAAAATTATTTAAAAATGAAAGTAATGGCCAATTAAGAGATTTCCTCATTTTGTGGCACTTTTCTATCCGGATCAGGCAATTTTACACCGGATTTAATCCAACTCTAATAGTATAGCCCAGAGACTGTAAAAAAGGATGGACGTTGTGTCGCCGTTCCCTTTCATTCAGTGAAAATGAAGCCAAAATCTTCCGCCATGTTGCCGATCCTGATACCCGAGTCTGCGCAGTAGAGACCAGAGGAGGGAGAAAGACTGTGGAGAGACCGCCTACTCATTTAAATAACCCCGCCCCTGAGGGCTGCCTCGAGGTCACAGGCTGCAGAGCGGGGCGGAGCGGAGCTGACGGTCTGTTATTGGTCCGCCCATAACCAGCCCTTTACAATAACCACACCTTTTTTGAATAGAGCTGAATAACATTTAAAAAAAATGAATTCTGTGGGGATATAAAAATATGACAATATAAGCAGAGGTTATACTAGCTGCTGCATTTAAATAAAGGAGGTAGAATTACAGTATATTAGAAAAAAATGTGATTGAAAGTTGTCTGTTTTGCCATTGAAACCTATGGGAATGGGTGGGGTTACACAGCTTTCTGAAACCGAACAGCAGGGGGCGCCCGACCTGTGGTGGCTTCACTTTTGAGAGACGATGCTCTGTCCAGCTATACACAGTCTATGGTATAGCCACAATGTTTTGTCTCCTAAAGTGCCCAAACACAACAGATTGCATATTTACTCGCTAAATAACAGAACTTTCCACATTTAAACAACATCTAGACAATTAAAATTCGTTTTAAATCTCATGTTCAGCTGTTTCTATCGTTTTTAGAGTCTGAGCACATGGCAGA
Organism: Astyanax mexicanus; assembly: GCF_023375975.1. NCBI lineage: Eukaryota > Metazoa > Chordata > Actinopteri > Characiformes > Acestrorhamphidae > Astyanax > Astyanax mexicanus. The sequence goes on from NC_064414.1 coordinate 49,905,400, forward strand.
AATAATCGCTGACTAATCGAATAATCTAAAAAATAATCATCAGATTAATCGACTGTCAATATAATCATTAGTTGTAGCCCTGCTCAATAATATGTTTAATATCCTAAAAAAACAGTCTGACTGATCTACAGTGGCTTGCAGATTTCTGCAGCTCCTCCAGAGTGACCATGGGCCTATTAGATGCTTCTCTAAACAGTTGATCTGTCAATTTGAGTGGACAGCCATGTCTTGGTAGGTTTACAGTTGTAAAAAAAGTTTTGGATTATGGATTAAACAGTGCTGCTTGGGATCATTTTCCTTCCACTTCACAATTATGTTCTACTTTGTGTTGGTTTAGCACTTAAAATCGCAATAAAATACATTTAAGTTTGTTTTTGCAAGGTGATAAAAAAACGCAGCGAAGTCACTTTAAATGTGTGTTTTTTAGCCTTAATCTTGGTTCTGAACACACTGTTTAGCTGCATTTTTAATAACAAAAAAGCTACTGGTAAAAACGAGCATTTAGATGATAGTTTTAAAGATTAGTTTTAGATATTAGGGTATGCTTTATGTTCCACTGTAAAAAATAAGTTTCACACTGCAGGCTCTAAATTCTAAACTGTATTTACCTTCTGAGAACTCTTGTTGGTGCTGCCCCTAAAACCCATGGTTAACTTATTTAGAATATGTCTGGATTTTATAAGGGTCTCCATATATCATGGGATTAAGCAAAAGAAAAGGGAAAAAGTTTTTACAAAATCTCATTATGTGTAATCTTCTTTTTCTTTCTTTTAATCTTTGGTTGATGGTCAGTGTCTATTTATTTATAAGGTATTAACATTTATAAACACAAAAAAAGAGTCTTGCAATGTGTTAAACACCAGAATTTGTATCAAATTTGTATTTATATCAAAAGCTCTGAACATAGTCACCTTCTAAATGGGTTTTATACCAGATTTTAGAGCACTGCTGTGGGGATCTGATGCAACAAAATAGCATTAGTGAGGTCAGGATATTGATTTTCACCACATTGAGAGCATCTTAATAGTCACCAATGGACAAAGTTGAGCTAAGTGCACCTAAATAAGCCTGTGTGAACATGAACAGTTCTCAGAGTAGTGATAATAAATGAGTTATGGGTGTTTTATGCCAGTTAATATACAGTCTGCACTTGAATAAAGTAAGTAGTGATGCTGATGAGCTATTGTTTAGGTCTTGTAAAGCAATACACCATTAAATCTTCACCAGAACACCACCAAACACTGCCACAGATTCATTTACCTGAGCACCTTGGGCTCATGGGCTTCGCACCAGGCGGCGCAGATCCCAGTGATATTTCAAAAGGTCACTATCATTATTGTTGCTAAGCAACCTGCTTCACAAACTGTAGATATAAACATCAATGACTTTACAGGGCGCTCAGTGAGAGCAGCGCAGTACAGTTACTCCACCGATCACTGCCTGTGGAATGTTTTACAAATGGAGCATCTTTTACAGATTCAGCTGGATTCATTATCGATATGTGTTTTAGCTGTATATCTGTATATTTATATATTGCAATTATTTCTAAAGGAGTAGAAATGCATATTTTAACAGTGATTTCATTGTGTACAATAGTGGTATTGGTACTAATATTTAATTTTTTAGATATACTGATATTAGATATTTAGAAATGTTATCTATTTTAGAGCATTCATATTGGTTCAGTAAATGGAAAAGAACTAGTAAATTCAATCATGTCAAAATGTAAAAATGTAAAAATGGCAAAAACTGAAATACAAGCTATTCGTGCAATAGCGACGACAAGCTATGAAATCTGAATTCTTTCAAATGGTCACTATTACAGTGTTATTAGACAGCCGAACATGCTTGAATGAGAACATAAATTTTCCTCTGCTTAATCAGCTAATCCTAGATGTCTATGCTAGCCAGAGTCAAAGAAAGGAAAGCATGGATGTAACACTAATTCTCATACAATTCCTACATACAGCTCTAGAAAAAATTAAGAGATCACTTCAGTTTCTCTGATTTTGCTATTTATAGGTTTATGTTTAAGTAAAATGAACATTGTTGTTTTATTCTATAAACTACAAACTCCCAAATTACCCAAATATTTTAAGATATTGTCATTTAGACGATTTTTTGCAGAAAATGAGAAATGGCTGAAAAAAAGATTCAGAGCTTTCTGATTTCCTCAAATAATGCAACGAAAGCAAGTTTATATTTATAAAGTTTTAACAGTTCAGAAATCAATATTTGGTGGAATAATCCTGGTTTTAAATCACAGTATTCATGCATCTTGGCATCATGTTCTCCGCCACCAGTCTTACACACTGCTTTTGGATAACTTTATGCTGCTTTACTCCTGGTGCAAACATTCAAGCAGTTCAGTTTGGTTTGATGGTTTGTGATCATCCATCTTCCTCTTGATTATATTCCAGAGGTTTTCAATTTGGTAAAATCAAAGAAACTCATCATTTTTAAGTGCTCTCTTATTTTTTTCCAGAGCTGTATACATGAATAGAAGTGTACCCCCAATGAATACAAAACATTTGTAGGAAGTATTTATTGCATATTTTAAGATTCACACTACAGCTTCTGTCTACAGTTTTGTCAAATACTCACAACCAGTCTCTCATGTACTTGAAGAAAAATTGAGAAAACAGTGTTGCTACAGATATAATCATGCTCCTTTGCTTCTAAAAGAGTAATTAATGGACTGAAGCTTATAAAGAAGTGTGGTTACAGTTACAATAAGGTTTAGGAGGTGTTGGTTAATTTTTGATTTTTAAGATTAGGGTTAGGATAAGAGTGTATTGATTCTTTTTGAGAACAGGTTGCTCACATCACTGGGGATTGCAATCTCAATCTTACAAACACCGATTTTTATATATTTTTTTTCATTTCTTGAAACTGAAACAACTGCTAATTTAGCATGGAATATAAATGTTGGCACTTGCTTTTGTGGTGATGCTAATAACACAAATAACACTAATAAGCACAATATTCTTTTTTCTCGCTCAGAGTGGGTTCGAAATTTAGGTGATTTGACATTGTGCCGCCTTCTCTGTAATTCTGTCTTAATAGTTCAAATCCAGTGTGTATCAAGTTTACTTCATCTTACTTCCACTTACACATGATAACTGGGTGGTACTGATTCAGTCGTGGTCGTTATTTGTGTTGGCCTGATTGTGTGTGATCTGCTGATATATGCTGGGTAATTGAGCTCTGAAGTATCCACTTGTTAAAATCCTCTTTCCAGGCCTTTGTTGGTCACTGTGCAGCACTGCGGAGCTGTGTGTAGCGCCGGGCTCTCCTGTGGAGGGGGTTAGGGACTGATTTTCTCAGACTCTCCCCCCCTGTGCCGGTGTGATGGATTTCCCGGCTGCTCTGTAGGGTGAGGCAGGGCTGATAAGGTGATTTATCTCAGCCCCACAGCTTCTAATAGATGGGCTATACAACACTGCCTGAAAGTTCATCATCACCCAGCACTCACAACACGCCACAGAGAAAGAGAGAGGGAGAAAAAGAGAGAGAGGTATATAAAGAGAAACAAAGGGTTTTAAAAAGAGAAGACATGAAAAAAAACACAAATATAGAGAGGGATAAATATGAAGAGAGAGAGAGAGAGAGAGAGAGAGAAAGAACGTGGATAAGGTGCAGAAAATGATTTGGTACAAAAGAGAGAAAGCAAGAAAATGAGAAATTGATACGTGGAGTTAAGTTGAGCTGATCTGTGGGATTGAGTCAAGCTGATTCGTAGGGTTGAGTTGAGCTGATCTGTGGCGTTAAGTCAAGCTGATCTGTAGGGTCGAGTTGAGCTTATCTTTAGGGTTGAGTCGAGCTGATCTGTGGGGTTGAGCTGAGATGATCTGTAGGGTTAAATCAAGCTGATCTGAGGGGTTGATCTGAGCTGATCCATGGGGTTAAGTTGAGCTGATCTGTTGGTTTGAGCTAATCTGATTTTTAGGATTAAGTCGAGTTTACTTTTGGGGTTGAGTCAAGCTGATCTGTGGAGTTGTGATGATCTGATCTGTAGGGTTATGTCTAGCTGATCTGTGGGGTTGAGCTGAGCTGATCTGTAGGGTTATGTCTAGCTGATCTGTAGGGTTAAATTAAGATGATCTCTGGGGTTGAGCTGACCTAATCTGAAGGGTTAAATTAAGCTGATCTAAAGGGTTGAGTTGAGCTGATCTGCAGTAGGGTAAAGTCAAGCTGATCCGTGGGGTTGAATCAAACTGTTCTGAGGGGATGAGCTGAGCTGAGGCATGGGGTTATGTTAAGCTGAACCATAGAGTTGAGTCAAGCTGATCTGTGGAGTTGAATCAAACTGATCTGTGGGTGGAGCTGACCTGATCAGTGAGGTTTAGTTGAGCTGATCCATGTGGTTTAGTTGAGCTGATCCATGTGGTTTAGTTGCGCTGATCCATGGGGTTGAGTCGAGCTGCTCCTATTTGGAACATAAGTCTCAAGACGGCCATTATCTTTACACCAGCGCGGCTGGTTATTTTCCTCCACAGAGAGGGGTTAACACAGCGTTTCGCCCACACATTCTACTGCAGCTCATCATGAATGGGAGCTAATGAGGACCATTTAGCATGATCTCATTTGCATAAGGCTAACTGGCTCAGTCATTCATTATTAGCTGCATTAGTGTTTGCGGGTGAGATATCGCCGGCGCTTCAAAGAGCAGCGTTGGGCCGCCAGACGCCGGCTTCGGCTGCCGATCCACACTCTGCGTCTTAGTCTGCCGGTTTGGGTTTCCTTGAGCATAATTATCCAGCAGCCTTCGCTGCTCCTCGCTGGAGGATTTCAATTAACCCCGGTGGTAGCAGCCGTGCAGCCGCCGAATCCACCGCCGCCTCCGCGCTTCCCACTACCGGCTACACAATGGGCCGGGGGAACCCGAATCAATACGAGATCAGACTGTTTCAGCTAATGCTCGCGAAGAGGAGCAAGCCTCTAATCAGCCAAGACATTGTTTACTTGAGAGAGGTTCCCACAGCGGCCAGAAATATACCCAGGGCTTGGAGGCGAAGCTGCAGCGCAGGCAGGAAGCACTGCGCTCGGATTAGCGCCTCTAATAGAACAGATTCACTTTGATGAGCTGCTGTCCGGATGGAATCGGAGCTCTCGTCGACCTCACCACTTTGAATGAACGTCTGCTGAGGATAAATTACCTAACTAATACAATGGGTTACTGATAGAATGAAAACCCAACAAACAAACAAATAAACAATCAAACAAATAAAAAAGCGTCAACGCCTGAGGTCTAAACATGTTCATATATATATATATATATATATATATATATATATATATATATATATATTATATATAATAATAATAACGAAAGGCAAAAAGAAGTTCTGAAATTTATAGAAACTCTGAGAACACCTGTACACAGACACACAGCTTCTCTAAGCCCTGAAACAAGAGAATTATTGCCAATAGAATAGAACTTTCAGCATTAAGCTGTTAAGCAGTGAAGTGGTGATCATCCATCAATCAAATTGTCACACACAGCTTCACAATCTAAGCAAGTCTTCACTGGTAGAGACAATTGCTCCAACAAAAGCAGAATAAACTCTTTTTAATTCCTTTGATTTCTGAAGAAATATAGAATGAGTTGGTGTCCCAATACTTTTGTCTATATAGGGTATATATAAGAAAGAAAACTTCCAAAACTATGTACATGCTGTTAAGTACTCTGATTGTGTCCAGTTGCAACTATATTTTGAAACTAAATATTGAGCATTTGGATTTGTGCTTTTGAATCTCTCAGGGTATTTGTTCAACTTGATTCATTTAATTTTTTTATTTATGTTTTTTTTATATTTAGGTACAGGCATTTTAGACTTTGGTCAAACCTTTATAGTGGAATCCCTACTGTACTTTTACATTTGGCGTATTTATCTAGGTATATCTTATTCTGTTTTATTGTATATTATATTTAACCTTTTTATGTATCATATGTGATGTGAATGACAATAAAGTCTACTTAAATCCTTGAATCCTTGAATTTACGTATATGTAGACCAACTAGCTGTTTTTAGCTATAGCTTTATATTTGTACATGTTTATAGCTATAGTTATGATATGTCCTCTTTTACCTAGATATGTCCTTAAAATGGATGTGAAAAATGCATCCAGATAGGATTTCTAAAATGTGTAGTTAGATTTTGCATCAGTGCTTTCTTCTACACATTCTGTGTGCAGATATAATAACTTTATTTAATTTAAGCCCCACTTTTTCACTGCCACTATTGGTCAACATGCAGCCACTGGTCAAACTAATTCCCACTACAGCTGATTGACCTCAGCCCAAAAAAAAAAAAGTGTAATAAATGCATCAGTTTGACTTTATCTGACTTTTTTATGCATTATTTTACATTGGCATTAGGGACATAAGAGAACACTGATATATTGTATAAGTAATATAGTAATATTTTATTTTTTTTTATGATCGAATACACTATTTTATTTTTTTAATAACTGGTTTACATCTAAAGATTACTGAGAGACTGGTTCATCTATCTATCTATCTATCTATCTATCTATCTGTCTGTCTGTCTGTCTGTCTGTCTGGAATATAATCAAGAAAAAGATGGATTATCACAAGCCATCAAACTAAGCTGAACTGCTTCAATTTTTGCACCAGGAGTAAAGGCATAAAGTTATCCAAAAGCAGTGTGTAAGACTGGTGGAGGAGAACATGATGCCAAGATGCATGAAAACTGTGATTAAAAACCAGGGTTATTCCAAAAAATATTGATTTATGAACTATCAAAAATTTATAAATATGAACTTGTTTTTTTCTTTGCATTATTTGAGGTCTGAAAGCTCTGCATCTTTTTTTCTTTTTGTTATTCAAGCCATTTCTCATTTTTTCTGCAAATAAATGCTCTAAATGACAATATTTTTATTTGGAATTTGGGAGAAATGTTGTCTGTAGTTTAAAGAATAAAACAACAATGCTCATTTTACTTAAACATAAACCTATAAATAGCAAAATCAGGAAAACTGATTCAGAAACTGAAGGTCTCTTAATTTTTTCCAGAGCTGTATGTTGAAATATTTTCTAGATAGTTCCTAGCAGTTTTTCTGATTGATGGCTGAAGGAGTACACTTGGGATGAAGGGAAAACTGTGTAAATTTGCCATCAGCTATCGCCTCAGTCCTCGTGGTAACCTGAAGGTAGTGGAGGAGAAATAGTGTAGCTGATGAAGTCTGTTTTGTGGATGAGCGTGTCACGCTGAGAGGCCGCCCCCCTCTGCGGCCCGAATGACATTCACCCGTAGAGGTGACCTCTGCTGTCTCTCCAGAGCTGTAAAAAGCTGTCTGAGAGCAGAGTGGCTGAGAGGCAGCCAGAGGCAAAGGCCAGCAGCCCCCGAGGCAGCGATCAGGTGGAAAGCTCCTCCCTGGAATAGACCTGCGTCCAATGGGAATACAGCTTTTCCATTATACGTCAATCATTCCTCAGCCTGCTTTTTCCTTATATACTGTATATATGTGAGGCAGGATCTGAGCCTGGTGTCGCTTGGTGTCGCCTGGCGTCGCGTTTTTCTTTATCCTTCTTTCTTCTGGACCATTTTCTCAGTTCTTTTCTCGCTGCTTTTGTGTTCCAGAAGGCTGTACTATATCACTCCAGCCACTCAACCCACCCCCACGCTCTCTCTCTCTCTCCCTCCATCGCTCGCTTTCTCTCTCTCCCTCCATCGCTCTCCCTCTCTCGCCCTCGCTCTCTCTCAGAGCTAAAGTGACCACACATGTGTCACCAGCCTGCCAAACAGTGGAAACCAGCAGTGATTTAGCAAACAAGCGCTCAATCAATGGTGCGCTGAGGCATGTAACACATGCCAGTCAAAACCTATTACGTTCAAAAGGGCCCCTCTGAGTTCCACTTGAGTGGGCTGACCCCGTGGCTGGCAGCCAGAGATGCCAAGGCTCAAAGGACAGTGGCCGGCACTGAAGGCAAACAAGCGCAGGAACTGCAGAGGTGGAGGTAGAGACTGCTCTTCTGAAGCTGCTGGGTTTATTATTCAGTTGTGGGGAATAGATCAGTCTTATCAGACTTATACAAAATTAACAGGCTGATACAGTTACATTACAATATGACTATAATACACATCTTTTATTATATCTATTTTAAACAGCTAAAAATGTTATATATAAATAGAAATGTCAGTACAACCCCTTAAAATGCCTTGTCACTTATAAGGGCCACAGGTGTAGGTGATACAAAACCCCTTTTTTCTGCAGTAAAATAACTAATAATAATTATTTACATTCTGAAAATTTGAGGATTTTAAATCTTCTCTTATCAGTAACAGGAATCAAACCCAAATTCTGCATGTTTGAAAATAGACGTAAAAACTAGACAAAAATAACGAAACTAAAGGTTTGGAAGACGTGAACTGTTTGATTTGTATTCAGGAAAATATTGATTTTAAAATGTTAAAAGTTCAGGAAGTTCAGGAAAGAGACAATTTTATGATTTCGTTCATTATATTTTGATATGAGCAGATTTCCTTAAATATTTTTTTCAAATATTTTCTTTTACAATTACAATTATGCATGTTTGATTATGCAATATTATGCAATTATACATGTTTGATGTTCCCTATCAAACATGTAAGCTTTTTATGTAATACTTGAATAGAAAAAAAAATCAAGATTTAGTATTCAGTATATGTGCATACATACAGTATTAACAAATTGATACAGTTGCATTACAATATGACTGTAATACATGTCTTTTTTATATCTATTTTTAGACTACTAAAAATGTTACATAAATATAAATGTCAATGCAATTTCAATTTATTGATTAACCCCCTAAAATGCCTTGTCCTGTATAAGGGCTACAGGTGTAGATGACACCAAACCCCTTTTTTCTGCAGTAAAATATACAAATTTGAGAGTTTTAAATCTTCTACAGGGCACTTGGAGAAGCTGTCTGTTTTCTCTCTACTCCACTTTACTTAATAATTCCAGATCAGTAACAGGAATCAACCCAAATTCTGCATGTTTGAAAAATAGACGTACAAACTAGACAAAAATAACAAAACTAAAGGTTTGAGGACGTGAACTGTTTGATTTGTATTCAGGAAAATATTGATTTTAAAATGTTAAAAGTTCAGGAAAGAGCCAATTTTATTATTTTATTCATTATATTTTGACATGAGCAGATTTCTTTAAATATTTTTTCTAATATTTTCTAATATTTAATTACAATTATTCTTTTCAATAATGTTCCTTATCAAACATAAAAGCTTTTAATGTAATGCTTGAATAGAAAAAAAAAAAAATCAAGACGTAATATTCAGTATATGTAAAGACATACAGTATTAACAGACTGATCTGGTTACATTACATAATGACTGTAATACAAATGTTTATTTGTATTAGAAATTATAAATGTATGCTAAATTAATGTTATAATAGTACCAATCCAAAGTACCAGTCAAAGACTAAAAAGACACACCTCTTTTTCGTTCGATGAGTTTTCTTTCTTTTTATGTTTTTTTACATCACAAATGTAATATTGAAGACTATATTAAAGCTCTACAGGAACACATGCAGAATTATTTTGTAAACAAAAAATGTTAAACAAACCAGAATCTGTTTAATACTTTAGATTCTTCTAAGCACCTTATTTCTCTTTGAGGACAGATCTGCACACTCTTGGTTTTAATTTTAATCTCAGTGTCTTCATGAGGGAGAATCACCTGGAATAGTTTTCTCAGCCTCTTGAAAGAATTTCTTGAGGTGCTGAAAATAAAGAAATAAACAAAAACATTGAATGAGAAGGCATATCCAAATGTTTACTGGAACTGAATGTTATGTACATATGAGCAAATTAAACATTTTCAGGTTCAAGATCATGTTAGTCTGGCATTTTCTTTAAATATTTGTATGTTATATGTATATATATATATATATATATATATATATATATATATATATATATATATATATATATATATATATATATACAGCTCTGGAAAAAGTTAAGAGAGCACTTCAGTTTCTGCATCAGTTTCTCTGATTTTGCTATTTATAGGTTTATGTTTGAGTAAAATAAACTTTGTTGTTTTATTCTATGAACTATGGACAACATTTCTCCCAAATTCCAAATAAAAATATTGTCATTTAGAGCATTTATTTGCAGAAAATTAGAAATGGTTTCAGACCTCAAATAATGTAAAGAAAAGAAGTTCATATTCATAAAGTTTTAGGTGTTCAGAAATCAATATTTGGTGGAATAATCCTGGTTTTTAAACACAGTTTTCATGCATCTTAGCATGAAATTATCATGTTCTCCTCCACCAGTCTTACACACTGCTTTTGGATAACTTTATGCCTTTACTTCTGGTGCAAAAAGTCAAGCAGTTCAGTTTGGTTTGATGGCTTGTGATCGTCCATTTTCCTCTTGATTATATTCCAGAGGTTTTCAATTTGGTAAAATCAAAGAAACTCATTATTTTAAAGTGGTCTCTTATTTTTTTTCCAGAGCTGTATATCGTCGCTGTCCTATGACAACACTTATCTTAATTTGGGTCGATTTTTAGTTTACTACATAATTTGAACAGACAAACTGTCCTTTACACTGTGCCAAAATTTATTGATGAACAGACCAATAGAAACTCTTCAAAATGACCTGAAATAAACTCTTTTTACATTGACTCCCATTGAAAGTTTCAAGGTTTTTTCTCTCTCCTGTAAAGTTGCTTTTTTGGAGAAATTTTTTTTATAGATATATTTTTTATTAAATACTCCACAAAAAATTTATATTCTTATTAGACTTCACCAATTTTATTTACTGTAGTAATATTACATTATATTCAAAGCTGCTGGAGTCTACTCTATTAGACACTCTTACCTACTGGAGCTGCTCCACCTTGTAGATAAATGTAGTAAAGTTAGAAATAGAAGCTCTGAATCTGTTGCTGCACAGTTTACAGTGTTGCTTATCCTCTCTAGTCCTTCCTCAATGCCCACAGGATGCTGTTGGCTGGATGTTTCTGGTTGGTTAAGCGATTCTCAGTGCAGCAGTGACACTGAGGTGTTTAAAAACTCCAGCAGCACTGCTGTATCTGATCCACTCCTACCAGCACAACACACAACTATGCTCTCTATTAGGGGTGTGACGAGATCTCGTGGCACGAGATCTTGCGAGATTAAAACGAATGATATTTCTCGTCAGGCTTGAACCTGTCTCGCGGGGCAAAAAAACAGTTAAGTGTGGAGTTTTTAAGAGGGATCTGGCAACCCAGTAGAGATAGCGATGATAGAGATATGAAGTGGTTGCTGAGCAGTGAGAACAGCTCTCAGCAGAAGAGGAAAATTCAGGATTTGTATAGAAGATGCTTCCGCTACTTTTAAGTTGTATGTCTGGCTGCATTTTGGCTCCAGTGGAAACAATAAACGGTAACAGAGTGACCAACAAGACACAAACCATATATAAATACTGTGAGTAAATCCCACACGTGACTGTTTCATAGACAGCTGTACTAATCCCTTAGCTCTGTACTGTATTTAAAAACATGTTCTGTCTCTGTTTCACTTCAAGCAAAGTCTTAATATGACTGGTTATGGTTCTGCATAGTTAAATTACAAGAGATTTAGGAAAAAAAAAAAATACAAACCATAGGCTTAATATGACTGGTTGTGGTTTGCACTTATTGTTTGCACTATATAAGATCTAGAAAAGTTTTATTTTTAGTTTTTATTCTTATTTCTATTTCTTATAGAATCAATGTGTGAGAGCAAACCAGTCTGTTAAGTTTGTGTTTTATGATGTTGTCAAATAAAACTCTAGTTTTCAAGCCATTTTTCATTTTTGATGTTTCCTATAAAATTTTATTTTTAAATCTCGTCTCGTTCTCGTCTCGTGAACCCAGTATCATGTCTCGTCTCGTCTCGTGATATTAGTGTCTCATCACACCCCTACTATCTATGCTATTCTATGTTATTTATTTGTCTTCAATGTCAGTAAAGCTGATATAACAGACAATACTAGATACTAGTAGAAACCAGGAGGAGGTTTTGATGAAGTGGCTGATGGTTGCAGAGTGCAGCCAAAAAAGTGTCTGATTAAATGTCACTTCTGAAAGTTTTTAATTAATCTTGAGTGTAATCATGATTAATTGGTTCAGAGCTCACCTCAAGTACCTAATCTTCACTGGCCTCATTTAAAAGTTTTATATGGAGCACTTTTCACCTGACTGTCTCTCTGCTTTTTCTTATTTACGATACACACACTGTTCATTATGGAATTACACACACACACTCAGATCCAGTACAACAGCAGCAGCATATTCTACAGCCTGTTAAAGACACCAGCCCTGTAAAACACACACACACACACACACACACACACATGCTGTGCGTGTGTCCCAGCCAGCCACAGAAGGCGTTAGCGGCCCATAAGAATGAGAGGAGCAGTGAAATGAGGGCTTTGAGTCAAAGAGGAGCTGGGGGCGTGCTGTAGGCTAGCTCGCAGACACACACACACACACACACGCGCGCGCCTGGCAGCCCAGTGCGCCTTCTGCTGACAGCTCACACACAACATCTAATGGCAAGAGATGGGTCCCACAACCACCCTCTTCCCACCCGCCTTTATATCCCCCCCATCACCGCCTTCACTGCATTTAGCAAACGCCTCTCAGCTCACTGGTAAATATGATGTCAAGCCACATTCATATTTCAGTGCTATTAGTGATAGCGTTTAGTTCCGCTGGTAAAGTTGGACAGCCTGAACACAGTTTTGAGAGAGTTATGAGCATCCTTCACAAAAAAGATGCTGTACTGATCGATTTTTGAATATTGAAAAAGGTGAATTAAAAATAGTTTATTATTATCTCTATTTTCACAGAGCAGATTAGTGCTGGGCCATATGGGAAAAATCATATATCAATATATGGAATTTTTTATATCATGATAACGATCTATATAGTATGTTTTCAGTTATTCTTCGAAAAATATGACAAAATAATACCATTGCTTACTTTTTTCCTACTTTATTTCAAAGTGACATTAAACCAAACTTTCACAAATGAGAATTACTACTTTTTAGTGAGGTAGATGCAGTAGCAATTTTTTTTTTAACTATACAGGCATTCAAATTGAGTTATCAAAATAAACTCTATTCACATTTTTTTAAGTGTCCGTCAAATAACGAAAAGCAGCGTCATGTTGCAAAACCACATTATGAAGCTTTTTTTGCGTAGATTACTTTATTATCACTTATATAAACCAAGCTTATGCAAAGTGACCACGCCAATATTTATTTGCATGAGCAATTGATGAAATTACTTTAGAAACGATTTATCATCATATCGTACACCACTAGAGCAGATAAAGTGTCATATAAAGTCCCATATGTGACATAGATTTGTTATCTGCGGAAAATAGAGACACATTAAATCTAATATTTCCAGTTCTGATTTAGGACAAATCATTCAAAAGTGGTTCTAAAATCAAACACATAACAAGTACACTGAATTACGACTTTAACATCAATAAAAAGACATTTACTTAGTAGAGAGGCAAATGGATAACAGCATTGAGGGAGGATTTTATTGGTGAAGGTACCTACTATCACTACTGCTCTGTGCTTGAATAAATATCTAAAAAATAGTGGCAAAAAATATGGATTTGGGCCATTTGTACCTGCTCTTTGATGCCTAACCTGGACCTTTTTAGTGGATGGTTTATAATTTTGCTAGTCAGCTGTATATCCCTCATCACATGTTATGCCCCAACACTCATTTTGAACGGTTCCGATACATCAGCTCACAGACGCCCCATTCTGATCGACATCACCCTAGGAGTAAAGGGGGGAAAGAGCACCATCTACCCACCCAGAGAGATCAAGGTCAATTGTGCTCTCTCAGGGTTCCGGCAGCTGACGACAAACTGCATAACCAGGATTCAAACCAGAGATCAATGTTACTTTTTTTTTTTACAACAATATCTACATTATGCAAACATTTCTCATAATAACATTCCCAGCTAGACAAATTTAATTATTTTTTTAAGTTAAACATTAAACAGCGATGTTTAAGTGACCAGAACATTTAAAAACGTTAAATAAAAAAGTTGACAAATTGATTGTTCTAAGAATGTTAATTGTAACATTCAACTAAACAAAAATTGTTAGCACTGTCTTCTGCTAACTTCCAATAACTTCCCTTAGTCTTTCCTGGACAGTAGAGACAGTTACTTCCACAAAAGCAACATAAACTTACTCTTGGTTTTGGAACAAACAGTGAATGTGTAGGTGTCCCAACACTTTTGTCCATATAGAATATGTGTGAAGAACCTTTTAAAATGATTTAAAGGTTTACAGAAGTCAATGTAATGGGTCTTCATTTGACCAAAAGGGGTTCTTCTATGGTTTTCCTCAAAGACCCCTATGTAGCACCTTTTTCTATTGTTTTAAAAAGAGTGCAAATCCTTGAGTTGAGTGTAAACTGTGTGAGTGAGCCGTTTACCCATCTCCCATTGCATTTCTGTCCCCAGCAGTTTGTTTAGTGCGGTGCTGTTACAATTAAGCAATTAGTCGACAATAAAATTAGTAGTTTTTGTAGTTTTGTTTCTGAATAATCGACACTGTCAATTTTATCGACTAATCGCTGCAGCCCTAATAAAAAAAGTCCAAGAACATCCAGGAAACTTTACAGATTAAACATTCTAAAAATATTGATTGTAATGTTCATCTAAACAAAAATTGTTAGTTAGGCCTTCCCCTAATTTCCTATAACTTTCTCTAAGTCTTCGCTGGACAGTAGAGACAGTTACTTCAACAAAAGCAGTATATACTCTTTTTAACGCTCTTGCTTTTGGAACAAACAGTGAAGTTTTGTCCATATAGAATATGGAATAACGGTTTAAAGGAGTCAATGTAACAGTTCTTCATGTGACCAAAAAGGTTTTTTTTCTATAGTTTTTCTCAAATAATCTTTTGTAGCACCTTTTATTTTTTATATTTTTATTTTAATTTCAAACTTACAACAAACAAGTTCACTTATTAAAAAAATAAAAATAAAATAAAAGATCCACCACATTACTGATGTTACATACTTAGAAACAATAACAGTAAATTGAGAGTAAATAAACAGACTAATCAGAATATGTGAAATATTCTCATAGAAGTCTCTTCTGCATACAATCATAATTATTAACACATTGCAGGTAGGGTGCCCATATTGGGTTAAATAAATCTGTCAATTTTATGCTATTTTTTAACAGAGGGAACCTTATCACTTACCCAAGACAGTAATATAGTCTTTCTTGCTGCGTAAGTCAGAATAATATATAGTCTTTTATCATATTTATTTTTCATTGTCTCACTTGGAATGCCCAAAATTAATAAAAGAGGGTCAAGGTCTGTATTTTAAAACATGACCAGATACAATGGGTATAGCCCCCGTAGCACCTTTTTTAAATTTTTTAAAAGGAGTGCAAATCATTGTATGGCGAGACCTACAGATGCTCCTCACTGATGCTGAGAATTCCAAACCAGTTCACAGAAGGAATATTACGTTTGGCTTGTTGCTCACAAAGCCCCCCACAGAAGAGTGGATCACAGACGCTCGGCATTAGATATCAAATGTTCTGGTGTGTCTTAACTGCAGGCAATGGGGGCCTGCATGAGGCTCCTGCTTTAAGGGAAGGAGAAACAAAAGAACTTGTCCCCCTGTCATCCTCTGGCAGTGGGAGTAAAGGATCGCTTTGATGAGCGAATGGAAGGGCTTCTCCCTGCAGTAGGGGGGAGAGAGAGAGAGAGGCTGCTAGAGGAGTGTGTGTGTGTGTGTGTGTGTCTCACTGAAGCCAATCTTCTGTACTATATCTGCACTAGACCCCTAACAAGTGATTATACTAAAGCACCCCCCCCCCCCCCCCTCATTCACTCCCTCCGGGCATAGAGGACGTGAGAGCGGAGGCTTGGTGGGAGTGTGTATAAGTGTGTGTGTGAGAGAGAGAGAGAGAGAGTGTGTGTGCATGTGTCTGTGTGTATAACAGTGTGGATGGAATATACTGAGTGTTTGTGAGTGTGTGTGTGTGTGTGTGAGGAAAATGGCATGTGTGCATGACACACACAAACACATAGACACACAGACACACACTCCCTCGCTCACCCTCCTCCTTCCACACCCGCCTTTCTCACCCTGTGTGTGTGTATGTGTGTATTGTGTGTTTGTGTGTGTGAGTGTGTACGTGTGCGTTTGTTGTGTATGCACCCTGCCTGCTCCAGCATATTGTGCCCTCAAACACAAAAAGATGATTAGTAGGATTTTCTCTTGGCCGAACAGCATGCCTTTAAGAGGTAGACAGCTGGTAAAAAGGCCCAGGATGAAAATGAGCACGGCGACGCCTCCTAGCAGCAGAGCTCAAAGTGAGAAACACACACACACACACACGCTTGTTTTAATGCGATGTTGGGATATATATACACTATATATGTTTACTATTTATAGGTATATGTTTGAGTAAATTGAACATTGCTGTTCTGTATAAAGCACTGGCAACGTTTTTTTTGCAAATTCCAAATAAAAATATCATTGTTTAAGGCATTTATTCGCGGAAAATGAGAAATGGTCAAAATAACAAACAAGATGCCGTAAAAACAAAAAGGACATATTCATTTAGAAACAAGAAATACTAATGTTTTAAGAGTGGAAATTAATATTTGGTGGAATAACTCTTCTATCTTTCCTGCGTCTTGGCATGCTCTCCTCCGCCAGTCTTACACACTGCTTTTGGGTGAGCTTATGCCACTCCAAGCATCAAATTTCAAGCAGTTCAGATTGGTTTGACATCTTATGGTTGTCCATCTTCCTCTTAATTACATTCCAAAAGTTTTCAATAGGGTTCAGGAGAGTCCGGAGATTGGGCCAGACATGACAGGGTCTTGATCTGGTGTTCCTTTATCCACACCTTTATTGATCTACTTTGGTAGCATGGAGCATTGTCCTGCCGTAAAAAAACAGTCATTAGAGTTAGGGAACATTTCCAGAGCAGATAAAAACTTATTTTCTTCCAGGAAGCATCCCCAAATCATCACAGATCCTCCAGGAAATTCAGCAGGGGATTCAAGATGCTTTAGCTTTTATTCTGCTCCAGGTCTCCACCTTTATGGACTTTTGCAAACATCAGTCTGGCTCTCCTTTGCTTCTTATTGATGAAAGGCTTTTTTCTAGCATTACATGTGCCTCTAGGAGCCTGTGCCTTCTGTTTACTTCATCCAAGCTGGCATTTGCCAGTCTTTTTGTAGGTCAGGTGTCATCCTGCGATTTATGACTGACATTCGAAGAAGTTGATGGTCAATCTCCTCATACACCACCACCATGCTAATCAGAGCTAATCACTGCAGTGCTGAGAATAATGACCCACCACCCAAATAATAATAATAATAACATTAGCTGCTCTGTGGTTGTCCTAACCTTTAAAGAACAAGGAGAAGGGGTAATAAAGTATGAAGTGTTGTATATGAAAATGGACAATGATTGTAGAAATAAGGAGGTGGTTTTAATGAAGTGGTTCTAGATATGAAGATAAGACTCAAGTTTTTTCTCCCAGCCTTAAAATCATTTCTGTAAAAAGAAGACAAGAAAACATAAAAAAAACATATAAAAACATAATCAAAATTGCTCAGTTCTCTCCGAGCACGAGGTTCGATGCCTTCATATCTAAAACCGAGCACATATGCAGCTGACGAGCAATAATGATTTATATATTTCTCAGTGTAATGCTTTTAATAAACACTCCGTCAGTGGAAAGTGAATCAATGCGGGGTGAGAGCATGTAAGGAAATCAATTAAAATGAAGTCACGGGCCTGGCTAGCCAATTGTCTGTGGCAGTTATTTGATATAATATGGTTAATATTTCTCACTGGGTAAATTAACACAATTTTGCCACAGTAGATGTAGTCGAGCGTGCGGGAGGAGTGTGTGTGTGCGTGCGTGTGTGTGTATGTGTGTGTGTGTGTTCCCCCAGGGCGGCGGCGGTGAGGCCAGTGTAATAAGCACTTTGAGTAAACAATAGGCAGAAGTGACCGCTGAGCCACGGCGGGCCGGGCAGACCCGCACTGATCCACACGGGGCAAAAATAATTAAACCCTCCTGCCTCAGTCCTGCTAATGCCCATCCATCTCTTTACTCTCTCTCTCTCTCTCTTTCTTTCATGCTCTGTCTTTCTTTCTTAATCTCTGTCTCTCTCTTTCAATCCCTCTTTCCTCAATCTCTTTATTTCTTTTTCCTCTCCTTCTCTTCCCACCTATTAGCTTATCCCCATCTTTCAGCTGCTCACTTTCTCTCTCTCTGTTCTTTCTTTCTTTCTTTCTTTCTTTCTTTTTTATATATGTCTTTTAATATCTCTTTCCTTCTCTCACTTCCTCTCTTTGCCTAAATGTTTCTTCTTTCTTTAACTTTATGCCGTTCATTCTTTCTCTTTTGATCTCTCTCTTTGAAAATCTCTTTATCTCTCCATTTCTTTCTCTTTCTTTTTCACTCACTCATGTTCTGTTTTTCTTCCTTTTTCTTTTTAAATCTCTTTAATATTTTTTGTTTTTTCATCTTTTAAATATATTTTGTTATTTCACTTTCTTTCTTTCAATTTCTATCATTGTTAATCTCTGGATCTTTTAATCCCTCTTTCCTCAATCTTTGTATTTCTTTCTCTTCCTTTTTAATGCTCCCTATAACTCAGCTGCTCACTTTCTTTCTTTCTTTCTTTCTTTCTTTCTTTCTTTCTGTCTTTAAATGTCTTCTCTCGCTTCCTCTCTTCACCTAAATGTTTCTCATTTTTTCTTGTTTTTCTTCTTTAACTTTGTCTTCTTCTCATTTTTACTCTACCATTCATTCTTTTACTTTTAATCTCTCTTTTCTTCTTCTCTTTCTATTACACTCCCTTCTTTTTCAATCATTTTTCTTCTCTTACCCCTTTCACTTTTTACTCCATTGTTTCACTTTTGTCTCACTTTTATTCTCTCTCTTTGATAATCTTGATTTATCTATCCTTATTTCTCTCTTATTGTTTCACCCATTCTTATTATTTCTTTCTTCATTGTATAGTATGAATAGTAGTTTCTGCATTAGAAATAATACAAAAAAAACCCTAGTGCTTAGATGGTTAATCTGTCTCTCCTCTTATTTTTCTTTTCTTTTCTTTCAATTTATATCTATATTTCTTTTTTGTCATTTTTCATACATGCCAATCACTTTTAGCTGCTCTCTCGTACTTTCTAAATCTCTCTATATCTCTCTCTCTCTCACTCTATCTCTACAGTGTGTGTTTTGGTCTTTCTTTCTTTTCTGTCTCTTAATTTCTAATTTCTGTCTTTCTGCCACATTGTCTTTTTTATCTCACTATTTCTCTCTCTCTGTTTCCCTCTATGTCTTTCTTTCTCTCTTCCTCCGTCTCTATCTATCTATCTATCTATCTATCTATCTATCTATCTATCTATCTATCTATCTATCTATCTATCTATCTATCTATCTATCTATCTATTATGCTGTGTGGCACAGGAGGCACAGCTTTGGCAGTGTCTTGCTTCTTAGACCTGTTCCTCAAGCAGAGACTGTGTGTGTGTGTGTGTGTGTGTGTGTGTGTGTGTGCGTGTGTGTGTGTGTGTGTGTGTGTGTATGTGTGTGTGTGTATGAGAGAGAGACTCATGTGCGGTCATGGCTCGTTTGTATTGTGTCACTGTGCTATTGATCCAGAAGCTGCTGGAGGAGAAAAGGGGAGGCGGCCAGAGCCTGCCTCATGCCAAAAGGCAAGCTGGGGGGCGGGACTGTGGGCGGGGCTTAAGGTCAAAACATATTGTTCCCTCTCAGTGGCTCAGCGGGGGCTGTCTAACTGGACTGATTGATGAGGAGGAAGTGGGGGATTTGGGAAATGAAGAGAAGAGAAAGTGGAAGAGGAGGAAAGTGAAGAAGTTTCACTTGTTTGCAGTGAAGTTTCGAGCAGAGTTAGAGAAATTCAGCATCTGACTGACCATAACCTTTTTTCAGAGAAACTGTTTATTTTCTTTACTATTATAAGTTATTTTATTACATGTCTTTATAAATAAATACATTTAAAAATCTTTGTAAAACGTGAAGAAGTGTTTTAATGTAAAAAAGAAGTACTATGACAACAATTAACAGTGTGTGGACCAATGTTTTGGGACATGCACACCTTTAACACATATGCATTTTTAACACAATTTGCAGTTTTAATAGCAAGCGTGGACCTCTGCATTTATTACTGAGTAATAAAGAGAGAAAGACTGCATTACTGGGGCCTTTATTTTAAACAGCTGTTGCAGTAGGACTATGTATATTTTCTTATTCTTTCCAACCTGTTAGATTATGAAGTCATCACATTTCAATAAGACACATTAGCATAATTATCAGAAATCAATAAATGCTAGAATTTAATCTATACTCATTATACCATTTCGTGTGATGTGTCTCTTTAAAAGCCAGACAAAGGCAATGGGCTGTAATTAAGACACTTTGTTGAGTGATCAGAATGGGCAGATGGGGCTCTGTACAGGATCCAGACAGACTGCAGGATATCGGGCAAACCGGCAAACCGAGAGGACTGCCAAAGGGTCCTCACCACACAGCCACAGAGCAGCAAGGTACAGCTCTGAATATCAGCCTCAGAGGTGCAGCAATGACCACCATATCTAGTGGAGTGGATAACTAAGCACACTTAGTAGGTGTTAACAATGAATAATGAATCGGCACAACCACAACATTTGCTGTAATAGTCTGCCTGCATTGTTTTCTTCTATGTATTTTATGTAGTCAGTTCTTAATACATTATACATACATACAGGGGTTGGACAATGAAACTAAAACACCTGATTTTAGAGCACAATAATTTATTGTGGTGACGGACAGTTCTGGTGGAAACAGGAGAGTTGAGGTGCACATTGAATTCTGTCGTGATTTGATCAGCCGTGGTTTTATGTTTTTTTGGATACAATCCGGGTTAGCACCCGAACATCCCTTTCAGACAGCTTCCTCTTACAGCGTCCACAGTTAATCCTGTTGGATGTGGTTGGTCCTTCTTGGTGGTATGCTGACATTACCCTGAATACCGTGGCTCTTGATGCATCACAAAGACTTGCTGTCTTGGTCACAGATGATCCAGCAAGACGTGCACCAACAATTTGTCCTCTTTTGAACTCTGGTATGCCACCCATAATGTTGTGTGCATTGCAGTATTTTGAGTAAAACTCAATATAATAATATTTGAACCTTCACACTCTGCTCTTACTGGTGCAATGTGCAATTAATGAAGATTGGCCACCAGGCTGCTCCAATTTAGCCATGAAACCTCCCACACTAAAATGACAGGTGTTTCAGTTTCACTGTCCAACCCCTGTGTATAACACATTAAATTGCATCACACAAAAAAATACAATATATTTTTTTTATTATTACATATACATACAATTATTTTTTGTCAACCTGAGCTGTGTATTACTATTTTTAAAATAAAATTGGAGTTTAACATAAACAAATTTGTCAAAGTATCAAAAAGAACATTCTTACACTAAATGTTCCCAAACTTTTGCATCATGTAAGTAAGTTAGTAATTATTTATAGGCATGTTCATAATGCATTATGGATGCATTATAATGTTTTATGAGTATGTTTATATAGACAAGACATTCATAGAAAGTTTTCTGATGTTTCTAATAACTTTTTTCCAGTAAGTAAAACTACAGAATTGGCTTGGTGTTTCTGATAAAGTGGCCGGTAAGTATACATATCTACAGTTTGTTGTTTGTTGGATTATTTACCACACATGGCAAATATTTTATAAGTAATATTGCACTATTGTACGTTTACAGTAGTTGTAGTGTGTGAATCAATTCAAACATGATATTTGAGATTTTTCATAATGTGAAGTGGGTCGATATGAGTGCTGGATGTTTTTCATTGCTGTGTGCATGCAGTCGATCTCTCTCTCTCTCTCTCTCTCTCTCTCTGGTGGAGTAAAGAGTAAAGGCTGTGAACTTTAGGTCTCTGTGTGTTAGTCTAACCCGTACCCCAGCAGCCCCGGCAGCCCTGCTCGCCCAAACACACATCACACGCTTATGTAAGGCGCCTTGAGCTGCAGCCCTGCTGGAATCTGCTTGGAGGTGCGATTTACGAGTGACGTGCAGCCATCAGGAAGAAAAAACACGGCACAGAGAGGAAAAAAGAAAAAGAAAACAAAATAGGCAAAACATAACCGCGGGCGAAAAACCAAACCAATATTTTTCTACTCACTCATGGCTCCTTCATTGCTGCTCTGGCGTTTGCATCAATGCGGAGCGGAGCAGGGGTGCAGGGAGACGAGGGAGGGAGGAAAACAGGTGATGAACAGAGTAAAGCTCCTTTTCATCTCGTCCCAGATGCCCTGCCTGAAATGGAAGCGAGCGGAGAGAGAGAGAGAGAGAGAAATCATGAGCAGATCCAGCACACTCCTCTAACACAGCCTTATGCAGATACATCACAGTACTGACTCACTTTCACCTGATTCTACTTTAACTCTCAACTTTTAATGAAATTAAAAGTACGAGAGAGTTAACTTAAGTTGTGCTGACTAACACTTCATTAAAACTAAATAATTGTAGATATGAAATTAAAACTATAGTAAGTTACACTTAAGTGTATTCACACTTCTAATACATGTTAAACATATTTGCACGAGCTTCCCAATTAAATACCAAAAACAGAGTGAACACACTATACTAAGTGCTTAAATTCTTCTTGTAATGGGACCACAAAACTTGTAGTTTCTGATGCTGGTAACTCTGATGAGCTTGTCCTGTGCAACAGAGGAAACTCTTGCTGTTCCTTTTCTGTGGCGGTCCTAATGAGAGCCAGTTTCATCAGTACGTTTTTGATTCATTTTTTTTTCTTTACTTAAGTACAGGGGTTGGACAATGAAACTGAAACACCTGTCATTTTAGTGTGGGAGGTTTCATGGTTAAATTGGAGCAGCCTGGTGTCCAATCTTCATTAATTGCACATTGCACCAGTAAGAGCAGAGTGTGAAGAGTGTTCAATTAGCAGGGTAAGAGCACAGTTCTGCTCAAAATATTGCAATGCACACAACATTATGTATGACATACCAGAGTTCAAAAGAGGACAAATTGTTGGTGCACGTCTTGCTGGAGCATCTGTAACCAAGACAGCAAGTTTTTGTGATACATCAAGAGCCGCGATATCCAGGGTAATGTCAGCATACCACCAAGAAGGACCAACCACATCCAACAGGATTAACTGTGGACGCTGTAAGAGGAAGCTGTCTGAAAGGGATGTTCGGTACTAACCCGGATTGTATCCAAAAAAACATAAAACCACGGCTGATCAAATCACGGCAGAATTCAATGTTCATCTCAACTCTCAACTGTTTCCACCAGAACTGTCCGTCACCACAATAAATTATTGTGCTCTCATAAAATGGATTAGAACTTTGCTCTGACCACTTAAAATTATCCCAAGCCATCAAACCAAGCTGAACTGTTTGACATTTTGCAAAAGTAGTGGCATAACATTATTCAAAAGCAGTGTGTAAGACTGTATAAGAGGACTGTATAAAAACCAGGGTTATTCCACCAAATATTGATTTCTTAACTTCTTAAGCTTTATGAATATGAACTTGTTTTCTTTGCATTATTTGAGGTCTTTTTTCAGTTATTTTCATTTTCTACAAATAAATGCTCTAAAAGACAATATTTTTATTTGGAATTTGGAAGAAATGTTGTGCTTAGTTTATAGAATGAATATGTACGGCCAATATATTTTGCACACGGTCGAAGTAGTCAATTGTTATATTGAATTATACAATTTTTTCACATCCTGGGTGACCCCCTGCCCTGCACATTTTAGGCCCAATTTACAAGTATCCAGATTTATTTTATTAAATGGATGGTTTATTTTTTATTTTTCCTGTTTTTGCCTTTCACATATACATTTAATTCATTTTTTTATCAAACAAAGCTGTATTATTTTTCATGAAATTTGAGTTTAACATAAACAAGTTCATGTCAAACTATCGAAAAGAACATTTGTACACTATGTTTTCCCACAGTTTTGCTAGGCAGTGTGTTAGTAAGTGACTCTGCAGCTCTTCTCGGGTGACTAGTCCTGAAGCCAGTCGTCCTGCTGAGAGTAGAAGGTCAGTGATCTGGGGAAATGCAGAGACATTAACACAGAGCTCCAGCTCTGGAAGGCCACTGAGCTGCTGATTGAGTCGGATCAGGTGTTAATGCAGGTGAATACACTGTACCGTGACTTCTGTACAGTCCTGAAAAGGGGGTTTTCCGACTGATGTCAATAGCGGGGCGCTTTTTGATGCTAAATATATTAAAAGGCAATTATCAGGCAAAGAACCATATAAACATTCTTCAGATGGTTGCTGGTTACATACTGTATAATACAATGGTCCTTGCTAAGGAACCTTTGAACAGGTCTCGTTTAAGAGTTTACCCTCCTCCACATACTGTATGTAGATGTGATATATTCAATAGATAATCCTCTTGGTCTTACGTTCTGTCAATGGTTCTTGGTTCCTAAGACAGTTTCTCCTTTTGTGTTCATTTTATTACTGTCTTTAGCTTGACAGACCTTGTCTGGTAGGGGTGTCACGATTTCAATATTTCATCAAAATCGATCGAAATTATGTCATGGTCTCGAGCCTCGAAGTCAAAAAGTGGCGATGGCGCAGGACACTGTAGCTGAAAGAGCCGCCCTTTCTCCAGAAAATGTGGACATTCTCATCTTCATAAAGAAAAACTTGAAAATATAAAAATAACAGTTGTTTTGTCTAGCCTCAAATATGTTAATAGTTTTGGTACCTTAAGGAGCATCTTTCTCTCAGATAAAGTTAATAATAAATCTTTATTAAAGAAAAAACTCTTCATTCTCAGGGACCGAAAAAGTCTTAAAGTCTTATTTTTCACGTTTAACTGTTATAGTAGGATAGAGTTCAGTTTGTTAAGGTTCTAATTGTTCTATTATTTTTCTATTTATTTTGTTATGTTGCACATTGCTGTTTTAATAGTGCACACTGCTGCTACCAAAAAAAGCCACTAGATAGCATTACATATATATCTTAATTAAATTATTTAAATTTGACCATTAGTGTCTAATGTGGTGTATTACAGATCACTTGTATCACTTTGCATCACTTATATCAAGCCCACCTTTTGAAATAAGATATTGTACATTTGATGAATCAGACCAATGACTGACTATAGACTAATCTAAAACTGGCATAGGCCTCTCTGCTGTAAAAAAAAAAAGAAAAAAAGAAAATCGAGAATCGAATCGTGACCCTAAAATCGGAAATAAAATCAAATCGAGGATTTAGAGAATCGTGACACCCCTGCTGTCTAGCAATAAAAAGCAACAAACAATCGACTTCAATGAACATCAGTAATTTAATTATTTTCCAATCCACTTCGAATGCTTAATAAAAATTACACAGAGGGTCGTTTCTTTAAACAAACAATTCTATGTGAACAGAGACACACAAAGTATTGACAATGATCTTTTTTTTACTAATAAACAAACAAACAAACCAAATACATAAATAAGTGATATTTTTGGGTGCATATGTAACATTGGTAAATACATGCTTTCGAAAATGGTAACTATTACTAATAAGCAATAATTAAACATTGTATGTTTAAATCAGTGAATAATACACTGCCTGGACAAAAAAGGTCACCAACTGGATTTAACTAAGCAAATAGGTAAAGCAAATATGTAAAATACTTTTATTCCATTGGATAATTACTGCATGGGTGATTATGTTTCAGCTCGTAACTAGTTTTTTAACTCTAACTGATGCAGTGAGTAGCTTCTCATTTGTTTATCAACCATGTGGAAAGATATCACAGAGATGATCCTGTGGTCATGGAAAGGATCTGCTTCAGAAGCATCAAATTATCATTGCCATGCATCATGCATATAAACATCTAAGGAAATTGCTTAAACTACTAAAATTGGATTAAGAACTGCCCAACGCATAATTAAAAAGTGGAAGGACAGTAAGGAAAGATCATGTTCCAGGAAGGAATGTGGTTGAAAAAAATGTTTGGTGAAATTAAACTAGAAAAAGAACACAAGAACTTGTTTAAAAGTGAAAGTAAGAGCATTTCCACATGCACAATGTAAAGGGAACTCAAAGGGTTTGAGACTAAACAGCTGTGTAGCCTTGCGAAAAGCACTTATTTTTGAGGCTAACTGCCAAAAACATTTTAAATTTAAAGATTAGACTCTGGAGCATTAAAAGGAGATCACGTGAAGGTCTAATGATTTGAGAATCAGATTGAGAATCTTTAGGATATGCTGGAGAAGGCTTTGCGTAGTGCTCTAAATCTCTCATCATCAATACGAGATCTTGGGGGCAAATGAATGCAATTATGGACAGAAATTAATGTGACATTTCAGATGCTTGTGGAAATTAGGCCACAGCCAATGTGTGCTACATTCAAAGCTAAAGGTGGTCCAACAAAATATTAGTGTGTGACCTTTTTTTGGTCAGGCAGTGTATTTACTCATAATCTGTTAACAAGCATTGGAAATAAAAAATTGACATATTTCTGTGATAAATTAATCAAATAATATGTCATATATCAGTTTAAATGGTGACTATTTTATAGAATAACTTCCTTAGTAGTGTACGTTACTAATAATGTTTACAACACACATAATAAAACATATTCTAGCAGTTCAGACAAAATGATTAAATACTATTTTATACAATGTTGTGCTCTACTTTCTACCTAAATGTACCAATTTAATCTCTAGTCTATAATGACCCCATAAAAATCCTAACAATCCAAATGATCTGTGTATTGCCCTGAGAAAGAACCTGACCAAACACATCATCTCAATTCCAGTGGGGTCGAACTGCAAGCACAACATCAAGGAAGCGCAGCACAACAAGCTTTGAAATGTTGCAGGAAGCCTGCGCTTTGAACTGGTGTAGGTAACAGTGTGTAACACCCAGCTATTTCCATTCACGCCGAGCTGTCACTCACTGTTAGCCTGGCCGATGGGTCATTTTTATCACTCGCCAGAGCTGCCAACTGCTGAATAAAAAGTATAAAGTTCGTTTCTAAATTTGATTTCTCCCTGAGGATCTGAGTAACAGGAGTCGGACAGAATTCACAATGAGACGCCTATAGGCAAAATACTGGCCCTGTTACGATCCGCCTCCTGAAAACTCTTCTTAAAGCATAAAGGAGGAAACTGGAGCAGATTCTGATATCAAAGCATCATAACTCGAGGCCTCATTTATTTACTTATTTACTTCATCATTATACAATTATACAAAAGTCATGGGATAACAAAATGCCAATTAATCATGAAGTGTTACTTTGCTAGTATTGACCCACGCCCTTGACTGGGCAGAGAAGAAGAAAAGAGGGGGAGTGAACTCAGAGTATTTGGGGTGGAGTTCGGGGCAGCTTCGCTGTAAAGCGTGAAGCCGAAGCCCCCCCTCTCACGAAGAGAAACATGAGGAAACATGAGGAGAAACTGCAGCGGTTGGGGAAAGATGCACCGCAGTCAAGGAAGGCAGCTGGTTGTGTGAGGTTGGACCAGGTAAGGAGCGGGAGTCAACGCCGCAGGTGAGGTTGATCAACTGCGAGGTTGTTCAACAAGCAGGTAGAGAGGAAGTGTGTTTAAATAGGCTAGAAAGTGGGAGGAGTGAGGGCGTGGATCAACTCCCAAAACTAAGCTATAATACATAGCTCCACCTCAAGAGGATGGCTTCAGAATACCCACATCTGTAAGTTGTGAGATGTTATCTGCCAATGCCGATTTACACATTTATAACTTATATAATGTATAACACAGAGACTACAGACTCTGATGTAACTTTAGAAACAAATGTAATATCTGTTTGTTTTACATTTTAGCTTTAAACCAACTGTATAGAAACAATAAAATAAAATCTGTATACTGAGAGTTTTAGTTTTTCACATTTTTTGGGTTCACTTTTTTTGGCTTCTTCTTCTGGTACTTACATAAACTGGTCACAGCTTTAAATAAACAAAGCGTAATAAATAAATCAATAGATCTATTGAAATTAATAATACAATAATAAAAAAAGAATGAAAAAAAAGAACACTATTGAGAAAAATATTGACCAAATCTACTCATTGGCTGGTGCCGATAACTCAAAAAATTCATCCATTACCAATATAATAGAAATAATGAGGGGAAGAGAAAATAAAACAGATTTGAGTGGTAAGGAGAGAGTAAGAGAGACAGAGAAAGAAAGAAAGAAAGAAAGAAAGAAAGAAAGAAAGAGCATGAGAAAGAGAGTGATAGAAGAACAGAGAGTGAGACAAGGACAAAAAGAGAAATTTGTGAGTGAATGAGGGAGTGAGAGAGACTGAAAGACAGAGTGAGAGAAACAGAGCAATAGTGAAACCAAGTGAGTGAAAGAGAGTGATCAAATGAAACAGAGGGAAAAAGGGGAAAAGAGTGAGAGAAACTGAGAGAGAGCAAGAGAGAGAGAGACAGAGAGAGAGAGAGAGTGAGAGTGAGAGAGAGAGAACATAAAGAACATTCATCCATCAGTCTCTCCCAGGGGAGGCCAACAAATTAAAGCCTATAAAAGGCCTCATTACTGGAACTGCTTCTGTCTCACACACACACACACACACACACACACACACACACACACACAAACACACACACACACACACACACATATACAGTGAGTGAGACATACCTTCTCTCACTCTCAGTGTTTATATCCACAGGCATTGATTAATTCTCATTGATCGGTTCTGTTCTCAGTGCTGTAATCATTCTCAACCATCTTCCATACGTTTATTTAACTGGTTCTGATTCACTGTTACCAGGTCTGTGGCTCTGTTTCAATCTTCACTGACTGTTGACGTCTGTCTAGGTTGTTTTCAGTCAGTGGAGCACCTGTGTTTTCCATTGCCAAGATAGCAATACACCAGAAATTTTCCTGAACCTACCTCATTTCTAGACCAACAAACAGGAGATATATTTACAATATATTTGTATGTTTTGGTATTTAAACGACACAGACACAGTGGGAAACCGACTGTTGGCACCCAGGGTGTAAGATAGCAATGAGCATCGCAACACACTTTGTGCAGGGTGCAAGATATAGAGCTCAGATATACCAGGTTGTGTAGTCTCTCTGTAAGTTATAAATGTGTATATCGGTATTGGCTAGGGCTGCACGATATTGGAAAAGTTTACATTGCAAATGTTCTTTTTTCAATTATATATATTGCGATTTTAAATAATGCAGGGCCCATGGCGTCACAAGCCCCGCCCCTATCCGCGCGCTGTTTTACGTCCGGACTGTTCAAGAGTCTGAGTCAGAGCCAAGCACAAAAAAACAGAGAAAAACAGCAAAAAATCAGTAATCGGTCCTTTAATCAGGCATTTAAATAACGTTTTAAAAGGTAAATAATTAAAAGCCTGATTTCAGCTGTAACTGGAAATGTCTGTGCTGCAAAGCTGTGCTGGACTGAGGTGCACAGTTTTCAATACATGCTTTTACAAGCATGTGTCCAGCCATGTGGATGTAGGCCATGTGGTTACATCATGTTTACTACTGCCCCCCACCACTCGCGCTCCCCCTCCCCCTAGCACTTCTCAGGCAGAAGCAGCCCGTCACTCACACAGACACAGAGACAGTGCTGTGTATCTACTTCTTGTGTCAGGAATCAAAATATTGCAACATATCATGTTTGTTTTTATTGATTTTAAGTAGCATTGCACGTCATACGATGTGACTATTTTGTCATATCAGATATCAGCCTAGAACTTATCCTCAGTGCATCCCTAATTTGTAAGTTTTGTAATGATTAAGAATGTCTTACTTAGTGCCGTTAGTACTGTTAATTAATGTACTCTTTATGTAAATTGTTACCCCATTAACCAATTGTGACGATGCTAGCAATAATGCTAGTTAAGAAATCTGGTGTCTCTAACAGATACTATTCTATGTGCCTGTTTCAGCTAATAGACTGCCTGAAATAAGAAGAGAAAGAGGAAAAAAAAAACGCTTAGGTGTTCTTATTACGACCGAAAGAAAAGAACCTTTCTTCCCCAGTCAGAAATTAGCCTAAAGACAAAGCGTGGAGTAGCGCGTGGTTTCATATTCCATTATGCATGTAGTAAATAAAATAATTTTGCCACCAAATAAGGGTGAGAAAAATATCTGCTGAATCCCCTGAAATTCCAGCCATTAATTATTGAAGTGCCGTAAGGGACCTCGCTATGGAAAGCAGGAGAGCAACAGTGACTGCAGGAATGTTTAATGGGATCTATTTCTGTGCACAAACAGTTACCAGCAGCGCTAAGCATGACCCTAAAATCAGATCTTACTATGAGCCGTGCAGAACACCGGATAATTACTGTAAAATCACAGTAAAATACCTAAACAGACAAACCACTCCACGAGGTTCAAATAACACATTTTCTAAATCTCTTCTTTTTTTATTGT
This sequence comes from Astyanax mexicanus, assembly GCF_023375975.1. Classification (NCBI taxonomy): domain Eukaryota; kingdom Metazoa; phylum Chordata; class Actinopteri; order Characiformes; family Acestrorhamphidae; genus Astyanax; species Astyanax mexicanus. Next base: position 49,935,896 of record NC_064414.1, read on the forward strand.
GACCAGTAATTAAGTAATTACTGAGAGCCCTTAAGTTTACTTAATTATATTGTGTATCTACCATGCTAATTACTTCTTCCATTTATTCATTTCATTTGTTTATGTAATTGTCTGTTTCATATCGTATAACAGTGGTTTGCATCTCTCTTTTTTACTAGAGGATATATTAAGCTATTTAAACTTTTAAAGCGTTCAAAAGAAGTCTTTTAAGTCTCACTAAAATCACAAGCTTTACACTGTGTTTTGTCAAGGGACTGAAAACACTTGTTGCATGTTTTGCTATTAATAATTTTAATATTACTTAATATTCATCATATTGTTTCCATATGTAGTTCTAAAACTAAATGGGCCCTATTTAATACTCTGCACAAGGTGCGTCACAATCCTACACGATTATACAACAATGAACAGACTGTATAAGTGTGAACTCGCTCGGCTGGGCATATCCAGTTAGCTGTGCCATTAAAATAGCAATCCGCCAAAGTCAGAGCACGCGTGCCTCTTAATGGGAATGGCAAGTGACACACTGTTAGTTAACTTTGTGTTTTATGATTAATTAAGAGAATTAGTACATGTCTTTTGCTTTTGTTTCGGGCCGCTCAAATGTACTTTTCCCGCCGTTATGATAGCAAAGGCACACTGACATGCTATAAATTAAGCTGCAAGGTGCGTAGTCGATGAATTGCCCATAGATAGCTTAAATATTCCATATTTACTTGTAAAACTAAATGGGCCCTATTTAACACCCTGCACAAGATCCGTCGCAATCCTACACGATAATACAACAATTAACAGACTGAACGAGTGTGAACTCACTCGGCTGGGCATATCCAGTTAGCTGTGCCATTAAAATAGCAATCCGCCAAAGTCAGAGCGCACGTGCCTCTGTGACACACTGTTAGTGTATTTCATGTTTTATGATTAATTAAGAGAATTATTACATACCGTTTGCTTGTTTCGTGCCGTGCAAGGTGTACTTTTCCTGCCGTTTTGATAGCAAAGACACACTGACACACTATAAATTAAGCTGCAAGGTGCACAGTTGATGAATTGCCTATAGATAGCTAAAATAGGCCCCAAAATGTTTTACATTCAGTTTGGTGTATAACTTAAGCTTTCCACCCTGTCGTGGTAAGCTATCAATGATGATTAAAATCAGTTTAGAAAATACAAAAAATGTCTCTTTAAAAAAAATAACTTTATGAACAGTTCATAATGATTGCAATTCTAGGTCAAGAACATTTTCAATAAAATGATCCCCTCTTTTGTGCAGCTTGCCATAACAGGATGGACACATGCATGCAAGTGAGAATAAAAAGTGATTAAACTGGGAAATTGGGTTTTAGTGTAGTCTTAAATATAAAAAAGTTTTTTTTTTTTTTAAGTTTTGATCTGATTAAAACCCATATAATAATCTAGAAACTACATATTTGTGTAAATGATGTGATGGCTGTAGTGATGTCAGCAGGCACTCGGGATGGCTGGAGCTTTGGGGATTGGTGTTTGTATTTTCCCATAAGAATATGGCGTGAAAAAACTCCTGTAACTTCTGATTTAATTTTTTGTGCATTTTCTACGATGCAGCCCCTTTTCTCCCCACCACTTCCATCTTTCAGGTCAAATTCTCTCACAAACTGCATACACAATGATTATTTACATTCAATTATTAATGCGCCAATGATGGGCTTTGGAGTGTTGGAGCGCTGGGCACATTCTTTCAACACCAACAGAAGAGAAGCAATAGAAGCTCTCATAGCAATCTCATTTTTCAGAAAGGGAAAAGATAGGATACTTCTCCATACTGGTTCCATACTGTTCTTCTGCCAAGCATGAAGGAAGCTATTTGAGCCATTCGGTGAAATAAGTTCCATTTCTGCTGCATAGTTTACTGTACAGGACGAGGATAGTAACGTTGCGTTTCTTATGTTATATTGCATATATTGCTTTCCAACTGTAAAAATCTAAATTAATGATTCATAGTTTAATCAAAAACTCTCTCTTCTTTAATTTTATTGTCTTCATTATTTATCTTTACTTCTTTTCACACTTAATTTGTCCATTGTTTTAAGTAAAAGTCATCTTGTTGCATTTACTACATAGCCCCTAAGGTGAGATCCTAATTCATGGGAATGAGATAATTAAGGCATGGTAACGAAATCCTAAGGCATGAGAACGAAATAATTAATTCATGGAAATTAGATCCTAATGCAACAAGATATTTAATGCATGGAAATGAGGTCCTAATGCATGGAAATGAGATAATTAAGGCATGGGAATGAGATCCTAATGCATGGGAACGAGATAATTAAGGCTTGGTAACGAGACCCATAACCCTCCTGTTATGTTATTGGTCAATTTGACCTGTTTTAAAGTTTTAAATTCTAGGAAAAATAGTTAAAAGTATTTTTTCACTACACTCTAAAAAACAGAGGTACGAAACGAGTACTTTTTTGTACTCAAAGGTACACTCTTCATAATTGTACCCTCAAAGGTACAATATTGGTCTTTACGGGGTCAGATTTGTTCCCTCTGAAGTACAAAGTCATTCCTAACAGAAATAAGTACGAATTTGTACCATTTCACCAGCCAAAAGGTACATTCAGTATTCTGTACCACTGTACTAATAAACGATATATATTTTATTTGCACGTTTTTTTATTTGAAAGCCAGACAGTTTTGCATCATGAAATTCTTGACACATATTTAGTTGATGATAATGTTTATAATCTTTATAATCTACACTGGCATAAAAAACATGGGTACAAAAAAGGACTTTCACTGAAAGGTACTTTTTTGTACCTCAATATAAGATACAGCCCCAGCGACAAGCTTTGTACTCTTTTAGGTACAAATCTGTACTTATTTTTCTTAGTGTGTATGAAACTTCTTCTGCTTGCCTTAATTAGTGTAACTAGCATATAATATAAAAACGGTTCATCTCATATATTTGCAACCACCCCCTGAAAAAACTAAAAGGTTATGTAGAACTAATGTTTTTTTTTTTGTATTGATCTATCAAAAGTAACAAAGTAGTAAAACTTAAAAGTTTAAATGTATTTTAAAATTTGTGAATTATCCTAATTGAACCGCTACCTGTTAGAGGTAAGGAACATCACTGCACTAAATAATGATAGAATAAATATTAATGGAGTTAATAATGAAATATTTACACTGCTTGTTAGGATTTTTTTGGTTTCAGACATCTTTTGGATGGTTAAACATGCACCAAGTCAATATGACCCGGGAACATCATTGCTGTTCCTGAGAAATGAACATAAAGGAAGGGTTAAGGCATGGCCACAACTTATTAAGGTGTGGGCACGAGTTAAATAAATCTAGCTGGAGAATAATAAAACTTGCTTTTCTATAAATAAATGACCATGATGGAAACTGAATATTACATCAAAGCTCACTTAATTCAAGCATAATCTTTTATAAGAAAAAAAAAAATAAATATATATATATATATATATATATATATATATATATATATATATATATATATATATATATATATATATATATATATATATATATTATTTATTTTTATTTTTATCTCTGAATGAATTATGGTGATTTTTTTAGTCTCTTGCATTGAAACATGAAATAATTCTTAGTAAAAGACTCTTAATTCTGTTATTCTGTAATTCTCTTAATACTGAAAGCTGATTGGCTCAGATGCAGACAGTATGCACAAGTCATGTTAACAGTCATATTGTGCACAACCCCTGAGAGCTGCTTGCTTTGTGTTGTTAGCTGTGAAACAAAAGGATCTTTTGGCCACGCCTCAATAAATATGATTTATTTAACTTGTTTCCATGCCTTAATAAGTCATGGCCACTCCTTAATGTTCTTGTTTCCACTCCTTAGTAAAGCGTGGCCACGCATTATTATAATTTCTTTTTTTCATGATGTCACTTTAGGGGCTCAATAATTTCCTACATCTCTAAAGCAGCGATAATTTTAAATGCAGTAGAGACACTGTAGTTTTTTTATCATGTTTTATTGTAAAGGTCTGAATAATAAATTAAATATTAACAAGGATTTTCTGTCTGCACTGGGTTTTTTAAAGTGTAAACATATCTTGCTTGTTGTGGATTAAAGTGTTTGCTCTTGCAACTCATTTCACCACTCTGACTTCTAACTTCTTACGTTCTTCTTGCATTGTGCACAAATGTTTTCTAGCATTATGGGATTGTTTTCCAACAGCAGAATGATGGGAAGAACAAGAATCGTCAATTTTGAAATCATTACAAAAATATAGATTACCAGTGCATTCAAATTAAATCCTCATGCGACGTCCTTATCGACAGGCTGGAGGGAGATGTAGCTAATGTGATCATGCGTTTGGCTGCTGACGAGTTGCCGGGTTCTGAAAATGCACTTCTTGAAACATTCATACTCAATAATTCACAATCAATATGGAGTTCCTTGAGACATATATATATGTTTTTTTTTTCCTGAAGCGAGTCCATAACAGTGGGGGGATTCTTTAAGATCCACGCTCCGCTGGGAGTCAATACCACCATATTTTTACCCTACTTTTACTCCATTCTAATTGGCAGTGGGATTGAGAATGAAGCCTGTCAGGTTGGGTTTGCTGCGAGTGAGGAGTTTCATGTTTGGCGGCCATGATGGATCCATCACCACGGCCCATCTCCCCAGCTGAGATTAGGTTAGAGACTGGGTGATCAAAGCGACGCCCACTCTTTGCATGTTGTGTGCTAAAGAACTGAAACAACCAAACAGCGTCAACTTTTAGCACCTGTTTTGCTAACAATTAACGTGATTTTCTCTAAAGACTCTAAATAGTTTTTACGCTTTTTTGCTTTTTTTTTTGAGAACGGCATGTTTAATTTCCAGGCCACAGCGTTCTCTAAAAAAAGCAGCTGGTGCTTCATTAAGGGTCACTTGGAATGAAGAAGTGCCACAGCTCATCTTCAGCAGCAGATCATCCCTTCTTCACAAGCGTAAAGGGCTTTTATTTCAGCTAGCGTGTAGCGCTGTATGAACGCTGCTTTACTGTGCCACGATCCCATCTATCAGCCCTGAATAATTCCTCTAATGAGTCGCACTGTTGTCCACAATTCCTCATCATTCCAACAAAACTCTATTTTGGTCTCTCTCTCTCTCTCTTTCTCTCTCTCTCTCTCTTTCTCTCTCTCTCTCTCTCTCTCTCACTCCCTCTCTCTCTCTCCCTCTTTGATGCGAGGCTTTTCATGTGAAAGTTGAAAATGACTGGGACTTTGTCCAACTGATAGTTCAAATGCAAAAACAATGCAGTGCAATGCCATGCAATCTGCCACAGCATGCCGTCTAATACCTTCAAAAGCCAGAGTCCGGAAAATAATTAATATGGAGTATAACTAATTTCTCATAACAAAAATAAAGTATATCAAGCTTTGGAATTATGACTTAATCTTTTTGTTTCTAAACCCATTGTCTATTGTTTAATCACCACCACTGATTATATAGAAGCACTTTTGTAGTTCTACTGTATGATTACAGACTGTAGTTCTGTATCTGTTCCTCTGCAGTTCTTCAATACTCAATACTGATCACTGCATTGCTGAGAATTAGTGGTTAAATGAATTAATATTTAGTTTAAATTGTATATTTGTGTTGAACACACATAGGGTTGTTGCAGTTGGTCTGCAGGTTTAGGTTCAGCAACAGTATGTGCTGAAAGAATGAGGTCAGCTGACTACCTGAATATACTGAATATAGACCAACTTATTCCATCAATGAATCAATTTTTTCTTCCTTGATGAACACGGCCATATTCCAAGATAACAATGTCAGGATTCATGGGGCTGGAATTGTGAAAGAGTTCAGGGTTCAGGGAGCATGAGATCATCATTTTCACACATGGATTGAGAGAGTTCACCACAGAGTGCAGATCTTAACCTCATTGAGAATCTTTGGGATGTGCTGGATGGAGAAGAGCTGCTTTGTGCAGTGGTCAGACTCTACCGTCATCAATGCTGCTGCAAGATCTTGGTGAAAAATTAATCCAGCACTGGATTGAAATAAATCTTGTGACATTGCGGAAGCTTATTGAAACAATGCCACAGTGAATGCAGTGTGCTGCAATCAAAGCTAAAGGTGGTCCAATGATATATTAGAGTATGTGACCTTTTTTTGTTGGTGGCGACTTTGTGTGCAGCTTTGTCCTTAAAGATAAATGTGGTACTTTGAGGAATTTAAAATATAAAACATATTTTGGTTTGTTTAACACATTGTTTCCACATGTTCCTGTATATGTCTTTAATGTTAAATTTACAATGTTAAAAAACATAAAAAGAAAGAAAACACATAGAATCACAAGAGATGTGTCTGAACTTTTGACTGGTACTGTATTTTAAGCTACACTATGATTTTCACTATAGGTCAATATAGTCTTAACCCTTGTGTGGTGTTCATATTTTTGTTACTCGTTTACTTTGTTACTTGTATTTAATTCAGCAAAAAAAAAGCAATTCTACATTAAAATGCTTTACACATGCTTGCTTCACCTGAATTGCAAGCAATATAAACAGCTTACATGGATAATATTTGCCCTTTACCTTTCTTATGTTACATTTCTTTAAAAAAGTGCTACTCTTTTTTTATTATTTTTTTTTTAATAAAATGTAAAAGGAAATGAATTAAACTCAAGATATGAGTAGAAAATTTGTTTAGTTTCAAATTTACAAATGAAGCAATGTTTATTAGCCCTTGGCCAAACATACTGTATGTAATATAAATGTGTGTGTGGGGGGTGTACAGTGTGTGTTTATCGAAAATGTGTTTTAATATATGTTTTTCACAAAAAAAGGAGGCAATGCCAATGAGTTTGATTTAGAAAAAATATTTTTTTACTATCATTTGATGAAAAATTAAAACGGGTCCCACAGACACGAACACCACACAAGGGTTAAATAAAAGCCTCACCTGTATTGTACTGTAATGTAATGATATTTAATGCTGAAATACAATATGTTGAACAAAAACACGGTCATGTAAAGTTCACCTGTGCATCTTTCAGCAGCCGTCTATAATTCTACAGTACTGCAGCAGTGTTTATCTGTGGTGTCTGCCAAAGCTGAGCGCGGTGTCGTGTTGTCGTATGTTTTTGGACGCCGGTTGTTCTGCTGCTCGGCTCTGAGCTGCAGCACTTTCAGCTTTTTGTCTTTCACATTCTGAGCTGAGCTCGGCTGCACACCGGTGACGCGAGTTTCAGAGAGAGAGAGAGAGAGAGAGACGGGCAGAGAGAAATCCCTCATGAGAGATCCTCTCTCGCCCGCCTTGCTTCTGTCACCACTCGTTTGGCACTCTCAGGCTCAAACCATGCTGAGGTGAGACATCTCTCTCACTACACACACACACACACACACACACACACACACTCTCACACACTGGCTTTTAAGGATATGTTTTTAAAGTGAAGTTTTTAGGACATACCCTACATGTCCAAATGTTTGTGGACACCTATTCCAGCACATGCACCATTCAGCTGCTTTATTCTGCACCCATTGCTCACTCAGCTTATCCACTCTATATAGAGAAGTACTGCCAAAAGAATAGGACTATCTGCAGCAGATATCTAAAGCATGACCTGTTGGCACTATGTCTTATAAAATCCCATAAAAACTGATGTCACTCTATCATCCAGATAATTGTGAGATGAGCTGGGGAGTTGGGGAGGTGAGAAATCTTACTGAGACCTTACTGATTCTTTTTTGTTGCTGAATGCAATCAAATCCTCACATTAATTCGTATCCAAGTACTTTTCATTTGAGAAGGCATATGCTAAGTGTGCATCTAAACTGTGTATTACGGTAGACACGTGCACAGCTGATTTGGGGAGAAGCTGCTTACACGTCTTGTGCAGAGACTGAACATGAAACAGAAATGTATTTTGAGTTTATGACTCAATAGGTACCATATAACTAGTTTTTCAGGTTAAATCACTAAATTTTAAATATTACACAATTTAAAGTCTTATGGCTTCTTATGGCTTCTTTCACACTACTCTCCCATACAGCTTCTCCTTGTGCAAAGTGCGCTGTATTGTTGAGCGATGCACAGTGACACCATCTGCAGCAAGATGATGATGCAGCTCTTTGGAGGTGGTCTGTGGATTGTCCTGGACTGTTCTCACCATTCTTCTTCTCTGCCTTTCTGATATTTTTCTTGACCTCCCACTTCTGGGCTTAACAAGAACTGTCCCTGTGGTCTTCCATTTCCGGACTATGTTCCTCACAGTGGAAACTGACAGGTTAAATCTCTGAGACAACTTTTTGTATCCTTCCCCTGAACAACTATGTTGAACAATCTTTGTTTTTAGATCATTTGAGAGTTGTTTTGATGAGCCCATGATGCCACTCTTCAGAGGAGATTCAAATAGGAGAACAATTTGCAATTGGCCACCTTAAATACCTTTTCTCATGATTGGATACACCTGGCTATGAAGTTCAAAGCTCAATGAGGTTACCAAACCAATTCTGTGCTTCAGTAAGTCAGTAAAAAGTAGTTAGGAGTATTCAAATCAATAAAATGATAAGGGTGCCTATACTTTTGCACTGGTCAAATTTTGATTGAATGCATATTGCACATTTTCTGTTAGTACAATAAACCTCATTTCAATCCTGAAATATTACTGTGTCCATCAGTTATTAGATATATCAAACTGAAATGGCTGTTGCAAACACCCAAATATTCAGAACTAAAAATGATTAAGATTAATAGGGGTGCCCAAACTTTTTCATATGACTGTAATTCTGGTTTGGATTGGGAACCATTGACAGTTGGGTTCGAGTATAAGGCTTCTAGCGACACACTGCCTCAGCTTCTGGTATAATGATCAAGCTAGCTATATCATACGACAGACAGTCACCCCTAGTAGTGATACAAGGGGCACTAAGACCTCAGCAACGTGTGCAAGACATCCCATTCCATTTCGATTTCATTCTTTTTCATAAGGATGATGATCGACCACACACTGCATGGCCCGATCACCATATTTATTCCCATTTGAGCTTTTATGAAACCAGTTTGGCTACAACCAATGAGTGTAGAGCAGGATCTACAGTCCCAGCTGTAATATTTGCAGGTAAATATGCTGCAATCTCATCTTATATCCAGGGTACTAGTTCCTTCATTTTAATTTGTACAATTGTTTTACCCATAAACATATCTTTTTTTCTGTAATATTGGAACCACTTATACATATATTACCATTACATTATATTAAGTACTAAATATACCACACAGTAACCAAATAATATCTAGTATTTTTTGCATCACCAACAGGAATAATAACAGAATAATAAATCAATAGGTTCAAAAGGTTAACAAGAGGTGTGGCATGGCGCAGCATGTAGACTAAATAGGTGGCAATAAGATGTGTGGTGTGTGTTGAGGTATAGAGGTGGTGGTTAGGGGCCGTGAGGGGGAGGCGGGGGGGGGGGGGGGCTGAAACCAGCACAGAGTGCAAAAAATCCTGGCTGAAACTACACAAGAAACGAGAGAACATGTCTTTTAATGAAGCGAGGCGCAGTCCTCGGCCATAATTTTCAAAGGCACGCGGAAGATTAAAGTCAAAGGAGCCTCCCAATGGCTTCCAGTCTGCACTGCTTTGAAAAACACCCCCAGTGTACAAAGGCTGGAACCCCCCACCCACACACACACACACACACTCACTCCCCCCCACACACTCACGTACCAACCCCAGCGTCTTCCCGCTTTCTCTCCAACAACACAAGCTGCTCTACAGCCACCAAAAACCAGCTCCCTCGATCCCACCATTAAAACAGCCTGAGCGAGGGGGGCTTCGCTCATGAGCTGCCAGGACCACTCGAAACAAAAGAGGCCAACTGAGCTGAACATACACCTTCTCCATGCTGGAGAGGAGCTAATGACCTCAACACACACACACATGCAGACTATAGAAATGCATGCATACGCAAACCACACGCACTGGGAAGCTTATGGATGGGGCACACACTTACACACTTGAACATACAGGCCTACACATACTGTGGCCTATGGATGGTGAGTCCACAGTCACACACTCAGGTCTAGCACGCAGATATAAATGGTGAGCACACACTCAGGCCTACCTACATACCGATACACACTCAGGCATATATGTGAATGCACACATAGAGGTGTATAGTAAGTGTACACAAACACACAGGGCTAACTCCATACAAAAACACACATTCAGATTCACATACTTCACATACTCAGGCATACACACACAGAGCTACATACATACATATACATAGACCCAAGCCTACAAACACACACAAATACACCTTTAAACACCCATAAACATACACTCAGGCCAATGTAGACACTTGAAAATACACACTCATGTCTACAAACACACACCCAGACCTATACATTTACTCATTTACATATACTTAGGCCCTTCATACCCACAAATACACACTATAAACATCGAAGGTCTCCAAATACACACGTATACCTATACAAATACACAGGTCTACATACAAACAAGTACAGATTCAGGCCTATAAACATACAAAGGTATAAAATACTTGTGTAAAAAATACAAAACAAATACATAGTAAGGCCTACAAACTCAAATTCAGGCCTACATATACACACTTACACACACACACACTCAGGCTTATACACACACACTCAGGCTTACATAAACACACCCATTCTTACATACACACACTTAGTCTTACACACACACACCTAGGCCTACATACACACTCAGGCCTACATACACACTCTCAGGCCTACATACACACACTCAGGCCTACATACACACACTCAGGCCTACATACACACTCTCAGGCCTACATACACACACTCAGGCCTACATACACACTCAGGCCTACATACACACACTCAGGCCTACATTCACACTCTCAGGCCTACATACACACACTCAGGCCTACATACACACTCAGGCCTACATACACACACTCAGGCCTACATACACACACTCAGGCCTACATACACACACTCAGGCCTACATACACACACTCAGGCCTACATACACACTCAGGCCTACATACACACTCTCAGGCCTACATACACACTCTCAGGCCTACATACACACTCTCAGGCCTACATACACACACTCAGGCCTACATACACACTCTCAGGCCTACATACACACACTCAGGCCTACATACACACTCTCAGGCCTACATACACACACTCAGGCCTACGTACACACTCTCAGGCCTACATACACACACTCAGGCCTACATACACACTCAGGCCTACATACACACTCTCAGGCCTACATACACACTCTCAGGCCTACATACACACTCTCAGGCCTACATTCACACTCTCAGGCCTACATACACACTCAGGCCTACATACACACACTCAGGCCTACATACACACACTCAGGCCTACATACACACACTCAGGCCTACATACACACACTCAGGCCTACATACACACTCTCAGGCCTACATTCACACTCTCAGGCCTACATACACACACTCAGGCCTACATACACACACTCAGGCCTACATACACACACTCAGGCCTACATACACACTCAGGCCTACATTCACACTCTCAGGCCTACATACACACACTCAGGCCTACATACACACTCTCAGGCCTACATACACATGCAGACTATAGAAATGCATGCATACGCAAACCACACGCACTGGGAAGCTTATGGATGGGGCACACACTTACACACTTGAACATACAGGCCTACACATACTGTGGCCTATGGATGGTGAGTCCACAGTCACACACTCAGGTGTAGAACGCAGATATAAATGGTGAGCACATACCGATACACACTCAGGCATATATGTGAATGCACACATTACATTACATTACATTACATTACATTACATTTGGCAGATGCTTTTGTCCAAAGCGACTTACAATAGTCAAGTACAATGTAAAATAAGTTTAAAGGAAAAACATCTTTGGATAGGGATAAAAGGAGGACAAAGGGGAATAATAGGATAGAGGAGTGAAGGAGAGGAAGAGGGAAATGAGGTTAGAAGTAGTTAGTGTATAGTACACATAGAGGTGTATAGTAAGTGTACACAAACACACAGGGCTAACTCCATACAAAAACACACATTCAGGCCTACATACACACAGTCAGGCCTTCGTACACACTCTCAGGCCTACATACACACTCTCAGGCCTACATACACACACTTAGGTCTACATACACACTCTCAGGCCTACCTACACACACTTAGGTCTACGTACACACACTCAGGACTACATACAAATATAGACATACATACTCAAGCCTGCATACACACACTCAGTTTAATATATACACACACTCAGTTTTATATATACACACACTCAGTTTTATATATACACACACTCAGTTTTATATACAGTATACACACACTCAGGCCTACATACACACACTTAGGACTACATACACACACTCAGGACTACATACACACACTTAGGACTACATACAAATATAGACATACATACTCAGGCCTGCATACACACTCTCAGGCCTTAAAAACACACAATTTCAGGCCTACATACACACACTCAGGTCAACATACAAGCACACACAAGTGCACACTCAGGACTACATACACACAGACCAACACATTGTATTTAGAAGTCAGTATTATACTGTATAGGACTGTGCATGTTTCTACACACACTCACACATATGCACATGCACACACACTCACTTACACAGGCACGCACAATAGGATGAATAATTGATGGTGGTGGGGGCTTGGTGTGTTAAGAACAGAGGAGGCGTGCCAGTAGCATTTTCACTTCAAATTTGTATTGTCTTTAGTCTTGGCTAGTCATCAGCATATCTAACACCTGCCTCAGTCAGATGTGCAGTGGAGGCAGAGCAGTGGAGGCAGAGCCTGGAACCTGCTTTCATCTCCTCACTCGTTCTGCAGGAGAAAAATCCAACTAAAAAAAAAACCCTACAGTGTGGGCTAAAAACCCGACCGCCACACTGCTTCAAAACATCATTATCTATCAAGGAAACCAGGACACGGGCCCGATCGCTCGGCTCAGTCTTCCTTATCTCTCCCTCTCTCTCCCTCCCTCGCTCTCCCTCTCTTTCTCTCCCCTTCGCTCAGCGCTGCTCCTAACCTTTGTCAGATGGCGTCAACATCTGAAGCGATTTCTCCTCCTAAAGTCGTGACAGCTCGTCTGAAAGAGGTGAAACAATAGAGCGAAAAATCAACACAGCCAAACGAAATCTTTACACTCCTTTACCAGCTCACACTTCTCTCACGCTGAGACGACCTCTGAATGAAGCTCAGAGTTGTCATATTAGTCTGTACGCATTAAGAAAAAAAATCTGAATCTTAGGCTCGATAAAAGTTCTGCTGTGGGCCAAACTGGTTATAACTCCACTGAGCTCAATGTGGTACCAGATCTGCTGTGTTTTCCATTTATTAAAACTAGAATATCCAAGACGGTTATGGTTATGGATTTTTCCTAAATGAACCAATTATATCTGTGAATCTGTCAATGACTTTTACTAGATAGGATACCCAATAAAAACCAACAAAATTAGCAACAACAGTTGCACCCAAAACAATGGATTGGATTGCAGTGCTATTCAAAAGAAAGATAATGGTTATCAGGGACAATTATTTCATATTTAGACTGATATTCATTGAGGTACATGCACTGGTAATGCATCCTGGCATGGCATAGTATCTGTATTTTCAAGGTAAGCTCTTGAGATGGTAGCAGCATGTGGACGAGCATTGCCATGTTGGAGTAGTGCACCGGAGTGTACAACCTGAAGAGGTAGCACTAATGGTTGCAGGACCTTATTAAGGTAGTGTTGAGCTGTCAAACTGCCTGTAATGAAGGGCAAAGGTGATCTGGCAACCCATACCATGAATCCAGGCTAGACCACAGTGCCTCTACAGATTCTTTGGTTTTCTCCACCAAGACAAGTGAGACCCGATGTAATTTTTACTTCATGACATTTTGGCATTGATACCCACCAAGATTTATTCCTGTCAAGCAATTTCTTATGGGTGCCACTAACTTTTTTATGACAAATATTGTATGTAGGCCTATAGTACCTCAGGTTTACATCCTATTATCATCATCAGTTTAATAGCTCCTAAGACACAACCTTGTGGGACTCCACAAATGTGGTCAACAGTAACCAGGTAATTTCTTGTAGTTCACGCATTATTAACAGGAATAATATCAGGTTAATAACCAGTAATTATATGGTCAATCTGCCTACAATTAGAATTGCAGCAAATCAGCAATAAAACTGAAACACCTGTCATTTTAGTGTGGGAGGTTTCATGGCTAAATTGGAGCAGCCTGGTGGCCAATCTTCATTAATTGCACATTGCACCAGTAAGAGCAGAGTGTGAAGGTTCAATTATCAGGGTAAGAGCACAGTTTTACTCAAAATATTGCAATTCACACAACATTATGGGTGACATACCGGAGTTCAAAAGAGGACAAATTGTTGGTGCACGTCTTGCTGGAGCATCTGTGACCAAGACAGCAAGTCTTTGTGATGTATCAAGAGCCACGGTTTCCATGTAATGTCAGCATACCACCAAGAAGGACCATCCACATCCAACAGGATTAACTGTGGACGCTGTAAGAGGAAGCTGTCTGAAAGGGATGTTCGGGTGTTCAATGTGCACCTCAACTCTCCTGTTTCCACCAGAACTGTCCATTACCACAAAAAATTATTGTGGTCTAAAACCAGGTGTTTCAGTTTCATTGTCCATCCCCTATATATATATAAGCCTCATAATTTATCATGAAAAAAATAGAGGGTTCACTGTTCATGAGTCATATTTATCTTATTTAAACCTCAGCTAATACCTTGGTTTCTTATATCTTGATTGGTAAAGTCAGTGGATTACCATGACCAGATCTAATTAGCTCTCTGAGATCTTCAGGAAGAAGAGGGTAGATGCAGTTTTTCAAAATGGTTGATCTTATTGAGCTTATTGTACCTCCTTTGTAACATGATTAAACTGTAACCCTAAAACTATATTCTCCTTTCTACTGATTTTACATGCACTACCTATTGCTTATACTTGTGCTTGCTTTAATACCCACTTTAATTCCCTCTACAACTGTGAGCTTTAAAGAACTTTATGCACTGATTCACTTTTACCAGCCTTAAGATTTAATACCTCTATATTTGCACTAATGTTTACACAGGTTCTAATTATACTGAGTCTCTTGTCAAACATATGTCTATATCTGTGTCCTTGTTGTATTGTACATTTAGTGGCTCCCATTATTTTATATTTATAATCTTATTTTGCTGTACTTGTTGTAACTTTTGCAAACTTTTGAACGTAATTCCAATCCTCTGTATGCCCTGTACATATGCAGTATTGACAATAAAACTACTTGACTCGACTTGACTTTACTTGTTTCATTGTTTTTTATTTAAAGGTAATCAACATAAATTTACCGTATTAATCTATGCTTTATTCATTAATACCATAGGTTTCTGCATGGTTTAGTTTCCCCTTTTTGTAAGATCATACACAGATTTTCTTAGGCAAACATCTCAAAAGTTTCACAGTAAAAAAGTAATTGCACATTGTATAACAACCCAGTTCTGAATTCTTAACGTAGACTTAATGGAAAAAAGTTTTAACCAAAACTAAAAAAAAAAAAAAGAAAAAAAAAAAAGTTGATCAACTTAATGTGGCATGACCTCAAACAAACTGCATACGCGCTTCATCATCGACTCTATGGACACGTACACACTCCACGGACACAGTGTGTGTGTAGGAAGAGTAAACACTGATGTAAAATTGAACAGAAGGAGAGAGAGAGAGAGTGATCAGGAGGAAGACTCCTCGTGCTCAAGTGAGGATACATCTCTTTCACCCAGGGCCCAAGTGTTACTATTATCCCATCACGTGGGGCAGGGTAGTCAACTATCAAAGCACAGAGCGGGGCGTTTGGGCCCTATCGTATTAATCAATGGCAAAATATTTATACTAGCCGTTCCCAGAAAGGATACGACGCCTTTTAAAACCCACAGCCTATTGGCACCACATGAAGAGCAACAAGCCATCAAAAAGAGCAGAGAATTAAAAATACAAAAACGCAGCGACTTGGAAAAACAACACTTTATAAAATTACAGAATCTGCTCGCTGGAGCCGCGTGGAAACAGAACTGCGGCTGAATTAAGTTGCATGTTGTTGGTGTGACCGGCCGGCAGTAGTTTTGATTTACTGAGGTCTGGCTGATCAATAGGAAACAGCTCCAGGTGGCATTGTTAATTACGATAATTTATGAAGTTACTGCGCCAGGAACGCATTACAAATGAACTGCAGCAGATTTACTTGCCCTTAACTGGAAAATCAACCAGCCAGTATACATCCATTCATTTTGGAGTCTAACCTGATTCAATATAAAATGTGTCTACTACAGTTCTCCTTGTAATTGTCCTTTAATTAACATCAATTTTATAATTTTATGAACCCTTAAAATGTGTTAAATTCCCAAATAATTCCTCTGAAAAACATGCATCATTAGATGCACCAACAATTTCTCAGTTTTAGCTGAAATCAGTTCTTTTTTTTACAATGTGTGCTTTATTTAGACATATTTATTCATTCATGAAAGCACTTGATAACTTGATAACTTGAGTAGCTAAAAAATAACCTATTAATTGGTTGAAATGAAGGTTTTAAAAAAGGTAAAATATGGGAAACATAATTTATTGTTACAGATGAAAAGACTGTGCTGGTCAACCAAGTGGCAGTAGGATGGTATGAACCCAATAAGATGTCATGCCTGCTTCTGAAAAGTCCCAAAACCCAAAAGAAAGCCTTATCATTAATCATCAATCAATGAGTAATTAATGATTACAGGGTTTAGTTTTAGGGTCTATGAAACTGATGTTAATTATGAAAGAACTGCAGTTGTAACAGTAATGTACAGGGTGAAAAGGAGAGGGTAAATATATACAGCTCTGGAAAAAATAAGAGACCACTTAAAAATAATGAGTTTCTTTGATTTTGCCAAATTGAAAACCTCTGGAATATAATCAAGAGGAAGATGGATGATCACAAGCCATCAAACCAAGCTGAACTGCTTGAATTTTTGCACCAGGGGTAAAGGCATAAAGTTATCCAAAAGCAGTGTGTAAGACTGGTGGAGGAGAACATGCCAAGATGCATGAAAACTGAGATTAAAAACCAGGGTTATTCCATAAAAAATTCTCATTTTCTGCAAAAAAAAGCTATAGATGACAATATTTTTATTTGGAATTTAGGAGAAATGTTTCTGTAGTTTATAGAATAAAACAACAATGTTCATTTTACTCAAACATAAACCTATAAATAGCTAAATCAGAGAAACTGAAGTGTATATATTTTTTGTCATAAATGCAGTCCCCTTATAATTTACATACATTTTATAAACCCTAAAATTGAGCCCTGTGGGATGCCACAAAATACAATAAGAAACTTATTAAACTAATAAACTGTTTCCAATTTGTAATTTTTGCATTAGGGTTAGTGAGTAATAGAATAATGATAGACAGAGAGTTAATAGACTAAATTATGACTTAATAGACTAAAAAGACTGTTCTTGATTAGATATTGTGCTTGTTTTTTTTATCTGGACAGTCTCCGTAGCTTAGGGCTTATCATTAATCATGCATCATTTATCAATGACAAATTATTTACCCTCACTTTTACCTAAAAGGAAACAGGTCATTTTAAAATAAACTACACACAGCCTGCTGGCCTATATTACACATTTATAAATGTTGATACGTATACAGTAGTGTTTGACCTGTGTGTGTTTTACAGAGCCTGGGGTTTAACCAGTTGCATAAGCATCTGTTAGTGTGACAGAAAAGCACAGAGCATAAGGTTAGGACCTTATTCCCCACAGGGTCAGTAACACTGCATCTCACACTGTCCCAGCGTTATCGACAGGCCGGACAAAGACACAATTAGCTAGGGAAATTCTCCAGCTCTGGCCGGTCTCCGATCAATGACGTTAGAGATTTACAGGGAGCTGCGCTGTGTTTAGTTATTCGCAATTGTTTTGTCTAAAGAAAGAATACATAAAACATAAAACCTTCCTGTAAATGGCAAAATGATCTGTTTTCCCACCCTACTAACAATCAAAATAGAGATGGATTATACATCAGAATGTGGGTTTGTGACTGAAAATTGAGAATAACACACTAAACAAGTCACATAAGAAAATTTGAAGGAGATTAGTATTGTTTTCCACAGTCCTTGGACTGAGTGCAATGTTTAGAAAATATGAGTTAGTGTTTTTGACAGTCAGAAAATGTCTGTATAAACACTTAATTTCTGGCAGCAGGGAAGACAGAGAGGTATATATATATACATATATTTATATATCTGCTTATCAACTGCTTTTATATGTAAAATTACATTCCTAAAACCCTCTAAAATTGGCAGCTTTTAAAAAACAAATAATTAGTGTATTAAACTGATTAAGCAGATTTTCTAAACAGACAGACAGACAGACAGACAGGTAGGTAGGTAGGTAGGTACACTCTAAAAAACAGAGGTACGATATGAGTACTTTTTTGTACTCGAAGGTACACTCTTTATAATTGTACCCTCAAAGGTACAATATTGGTCTTTACGGGGTCAGATTTGTTCCCTCTGAAGTACAAAGTCATTTCTAACAGTAATAAGTACAAATTTGTACCATTTAACCTGCAGCCAAAAGGTACATTCAGTATTCTGCATCACTGTACTAATGAACAATATATATTTAAATAGCACATTTTTTATTTGAAAGCCAGACAATTTTGGATCATCAAGTTTTTGAGCCATATTTAGTTGATGATAATGTTTATAATCTTTATGATCTTTACTGCCACAAAAACCATGGGTACAAAAAAGGACTTTCACTGAAAGGTACTTTTTTGTGCCTCAATATAAGGTACAGCCCCAGCGACAAGCTTTGTACTCTTTTAAGTACAAATCTGTACTTATATTTCTTAGAGTGTAGGTAGGTAGGTAGATAGATAGATAGATAGGTAGATAGATAGATAGATAGATAGATAGATAGATAGATAGATAGATAGATAGATAGATAGATAGATAGATAGATAGATAGATAGATAGATAGATAGATAGATAGATAGATAGATAGATAGACAAACAGACAGACAGACAGGCAGGCAGACAGACAGGCAGACAGACAGATAGATATACAGACAGACAGACAAACAGATAGATAGATAGATAGATAGATAGATAGATAGATAGATAGATAGATAGATAGATAGATAGATAGATAGGTAGATAGATATACAGACAGACAGACAAACAGACAGACAGACAGACAGACAGACAGACAGACAGATAGATAGATAGATAGATAGATAGATAGATAGATAGATAGATAGATAGATAGATAGATAGATAGATAGATAGATAGATAGATAGATAGATAGATAGATAGATAGATCTACTACAGTGGTCCAAGAATATATAAATACAAACAATATAAAGTATAAAAGAAATCCTAACCATAGATTTTCAGAAAATGTTTGTTAAAAGCATTTTGGTAACATTTTACAATAAGTTATATTAATCAACACTACTTATGACAGAACGTCTCAACTAATTATTATAAATTGATAGTTACTTGTTACTATATGTTATTTTTTTAAATATTACTAATCTTCACAATTTATAAATATTTAATAAAACCTTTTTTAAGCATTGTAAAATAGTAATGATTAATAGTGTATTAACTAGTGTCAGTTAATTATTATAATCATTTAAGGATGGTTGAAATTGTTAACTGTTGTAAATACTGTGATTTGTGACCTTTATTGTAAAATCCAGGCCTTGCAGGTACAGTTATACCTGCACACAGGCAACACAGACAGCAAGCTGCTAATGTGAAAAAGACACATCAAAAATAACTATCATTATAGCATTGTTTTGGGGGGAGATGCCTACTGTAAAAGAGAGAGAGAGAGAGAGAGAGAGAGAGAGAGAGACTCAGGCTCAGCATTGCCGGCTGCTTATGCCAGCAGAAAAACACTTAAACACATGGGCATGAATATGTGATATGTGTGTGAAGAACTCAACAACAAAGCCGCTCTGTTTTCCCTCTCTTTTTCCTTTTTTCTGTTTTTGAAGAAGAAGCGACAGAGCAGCAGTGCCACGCTAACAACAAGGGATGCCAGCCGAAATGCCGCGGCTCCTGGAATGCTCAGTGTTTGTGATTTCCTCCAGTAAGTGTTTGCTAAGAGTGTTAGGGGAGGCTGTGAACCTGTTATTACAGGAAGAAAAGACTATGGAAAAGCCGTTTATGATTAAAAACTAATGTTTAACCATCCCAACATTATTAATATACTGCTGTGGCACACCTTTCAGAGTGTGAGGGCAGGTTTATAACATGTATATTTATAGTATTATAAAGCACAGTATGTTCTTTTGGATTATACTTATACTACATTGTATTTAGGTATTTTTCTTTACCCTCTTGAGCAGTGATGGTATAGTTACTTTGAAAAAGTAATCCGATTACTGATTATTGATTA
This sequence comes from Astyanax mexicanus, assembly GCF_023375975.1. NCBI lineage: Eukaryota > Metazoa > Chordata > Actinopteri > Characiformes > Acestrorhamphidae > Astyanax > Astyanax mexicanus. The sequence goes on from NC_064414.1 coordinate 49,956,430, forward strand.
CTCCTTTAAAAAGTAATTCAGTTACTTTATGGATTACTTGATTTTAAAAGTAACTAAGTTACTTTACAAGTTACTTTATTAGTTACTTTCAGCAGCTGCAGACACCACCTACCGCCGCGGCGCTGCCTTAACATAAAAACTATAACCAGTTTTGCCAATACTCCCTTTATTGGAAAATGCATTTTTAACAGCAACAATTTATCTCTAGACATTTAAAGTTGAACTATTTCCTGAAAAAATATGTTTTTTTTTTTATAAAATAAAAGACATTTTTTCTTGAATTAATTTAACATAAATTATTTTTTAATAGAAAATAAAATATGGTCTTTCTTGATTTCACTAAACATAAATACTTGTTTTTATAAAAAAGAAAAATAAAGAAAGTCTTTCTTGATCTGACATATTTAACACTGTAAATCTTAACATTGAACCTGTTGTTCCCTGCAGGGCAGCAAAGAGTGGTTTTATAAAACTAAACCATGTGTATGGTCTAGACCAGGGATCACATATTTGCAGACTGCGGTCCAGGTCCGGACCCAGACGTTGTCCAGTGCGGACCCAAACCAGTAAACTACTGAAAAGTATTTAATTTTGACAGCGTTCATTTAAAGCGTCAGAACTTTTCTTGTCTTTACGGTATACACGCTCTGCGGCTGTGCAGACCGCTGCCCTGGCTAGTGAATTGGGCCGGGAAAAACGCCTTTATAAAGAGATAGGGAGCCCGAGAACTGGCGGAAAAATGAGAACAGGTGGAAACTAAAGACACGCCGAGCGCGCGAGAGAGACAGGGGAGGATTGTAAAGGTGACGGGAAAGTAACTAAGTAACGCGTTACTGACATCACTGCTCTTGAGACCCTGCGTCCTCATATGTGGACATTACGCTTCTGTTTCTCTGCATCATGATACTTAATTTTGACCCTTTGGCCTTCTATGGAAACACTGTCTGTACCATCTAGTGGTCACATGAAAACATTACATCCAATAGATATTAAAAACAAGATGGCGGGCATCCCAGTCAAAAGTTTCTACAGCCAGTCCAGACTGAAGCAAGTAAAAATTCCCAAGCCTGTGTTTCTTTCGGAAAATGAACTTTTCTTACCCATTAATTGTCATAATTGACTCTGTGTCTATATGAGCATGCCATAATATTCATATATCTACATTTAGTTATAATCTGAGCTCCTCCCATGAGTCCTTGAATTCATTTGCATTTAAATCTGCACACTAATGAGTACCCATGGATAGCTCCAGGTGTAACGAGGGCACTTTACAAGAGATACCTTATAAAATCATCACTCGTTAATTATCTTTCTGCACTCTTTCCACATTAGAGTGTTTCATTTTTTCAAGTCTGAAAGCTCTTCATATTTTTGTTTTCTCAACTATTTCTAATTTTCTGCAAATGAATGCTCTAAATGACATTTTAATTTGGAATTTGGAAGAAATATTTTCTTTAAATACATTTATACAGTACAGGCCAAAAGTTTGGACACACCTTCTCATTTTCAATGCGTTTTTATTTACGTTCTCTATTAGACTATTAGATTCTCACTGAAGCATCAAAACTATGAATGAACACATGTGGAGTTTTATGTACTTAACAAAAAATGAGCTGGCCTCCACAGTCACCGGACCTGAACCCAATCCAGATTGGAGGTTTGGGGTGCGCTGGAGCACAGAGTGAAGAAGGCAAAGGGGCAACAAGTGCTAATAAACACCTCTGGGAACTCCTTCCTTCAAGACTGTTGGAAAACTTTTCATTTCAGGTGGCCACCTCTTGAAGCTCATTGAGAGAATGATGCCAAGAGTGTGCAAAGCAGTAATCAGAGCAAAGGGTGGCTATTTTGAAGAAACTAAAATATATATATATATATATATATATATTTTTTTTTTTAAGTTATTACACCTTTTTTTGTTAAGTACATAAAACTCCACATGTGTTCATTCATAGTTTTGATGCCTTCAGTGAGAATCTACAATGTAAATAGTCATGAAAATAAAGAAAACGCATTGAAAAAAAGATGGTGTCCAAAGTTTTGGCCTGTACTGTATATAGTTTTTTTTTTTAATTACACATCTCTGCATTGTTGGTTTTGGCAACTTTAGTAGCATATTGTTGCGAGTATAACATGAGTTTTGTTTTATGAGTTAGTTAAGTTGATAATTTATTGGAAATTCATCAAAACCAACTATTATGCCTGGCGCTGAAAGATCTATCTGTGATCTCCAGTCTCTGGACTAAAATACTCAGGAATCACCACACACTGACTCTCATGATCACATGACACCAACAGGAAGCCTTTCACCAGAATATTGATTGCACCTGTTTACCCCAGTATACATAGACTGTCCCGTCTACAACACATTTATCTCTTGCCTGTGTTTTCTATCGTGTATGACCTTGCTTTGTTTTTCTACCTTGTTTTCTGCCTGTATGTATATATGTATGTTTGCTCTCTCTTGCTGCTGTTCACTGGTTTTGACCCTGATCGTTGTACTGCCCCTTTTGACAATACACCTATTTTATTGTATCTGCATGTGTCTGAGTTCTGCTTAGCCAGGACACCAACATTCAATAATTATAACAGATTCAGATTTTATTATTTATTTATTTATTTTATTTTTTTGTATTGTTATAGAGATAAGGGAACCATATTGTTCAGTACTACACTGATAATTCTTTAGAATGTTGTCCTTTCTTTAATAACCAATTCTTGTCCAAAGATTAAGTTATCTTAGTCATTAATTATCATACCATCATGCCACGGTGTACATATATCTACATTTAGTTATAATCTGAGCTCCTCCCATGAGCTTTTAAATTCATTTGCATTTAAATCTGCACACTAATGAGAACCCGTGGATAGCTCCAGGTGTAACGAGGGCACTTTACAAGAGATACCTTATAAAATCATCACTCGTTAATTACCTATATGCACTGTTTTCACATTAAAGCGTCTCTGGATTCTTTGGTTTTGGTGATAGTATAAACCTCACTCCAGCCTGGAGAAGCTCTATCAGCTGCTCTAGCCGCTTTCAAAGAGCACAACCTGATGATGATGCCTGGGTGGCATCACAGAATCACTTCCCCGTAATTGTTCTTCCTCTTGTAACACTAACATTACATCAGCTGCCATTAGCCGCCGTCACGTGCTAAAAGCTAATCTCTTATTCTGTTTTTCAATTATTGCAGAGTGCAGGCTTAAATGAGGAGGAGGAGATAATGAAATTAACTTCCTAACTTGTAGCAATTCTCACTGGCACAACAATCAGATATTCTCTTGGTCTCGGAAAATGTATGCTAATTTTATGCATCTATCATTTGTTATTACCATTACGGCAACATAAAACAGAGTTTTCTTGAACAATTAGACTTAAAACGCCGCATATTTATTAGCCCAGGGAAAGCAGGCATGAATATTAAAGTGGTGTAATTGAAAAGGCTGAACTTGTGACACTTGAGGAGGGGAGGATGAGCAGCAGTCGAGATGTTTACACTCCGAAGGCCTTCGCGTTTTTTCTCAGAGGTCTGCCGTCAACACGAGTAGAGTCGTGTACTCTGTGCTGGAGCTTAAATAAGAGCTTACTGGGTAGAATGGTTCACACGTGATCTATTAAAAAAAAAAAAAAAAACAGGCAGGCTTTTAATTTGTTTTGCTGTGCTTCTCTGTGTGTCTGAATGAATAGACTCTTCATTAGAGATGCTTCATGGAGAAAACACCACAGCAGCTCTATAGACATGAAAGTCCAAAACTTACTCACAGGAAATACAGTATACTAGTGCATCTCAAAAAAATAGAATATAATTGAAAAGTTACTTTATTTTACTAATTTATTTCAAAATGTGAAACTCATATACAGGGGTTGGACAATGAAACTGAAACACCTCCCATTTTAGTGTGGGAGGTTTCATGGTAAAATTGGAGCAGCCTGGTGTTCAATCTTCATTGATTGCACATTGCACCAGTAAGAGCAGAGTGTGAAGGTTCAGTTAGCAGGGTAAGAGCACAGTTCTGCTCAAAATATTACAATGCACACAACATTATGGGTGACATACCAGAGTTCAAAAGAGGACAAATTGTTGGTGCACGTCTTGCTGGCGCGTCTGTGACCAAGACAGCAAGTCTTTGTGATGTATCAAGAGCCACAGTATCCAGCGTAATGTCAGCATACCACCAAGAAGGACCAACCACATCCAACAGGATTAACTGTGGACGCTGTAAGAGGAAGCTGTCTGAAAGGGATGTTCGGGTGCTAACCCAGATTGTATCCAAAAAACAGTAAACCACGGCTGATTAAATCACGCAGAATTCAATGTGCACCTCAACTCTCCTGTTTCCACCAGAACTGTCCGTTGGGACATTAAATTATTGTGGTCTAGTTTCAGTTTCATTGTTCAATCCCTGTATTTTATATAGATGTGTTACACACAGAGTGATCTATTTTAAGCGTTTATTTATTTTTTTTTTATTAATGATTATGGCTTACAGACAATAAAAACCCAAATATCTGTATCTCAGAAAATAAGAATATTATATAAGACCAATTGGTACTTTTGGCAGTGTGGGCAGTGTTTGCCAAGTCCTGCTGGAAAATGAAATCTGCATCTCCATAAAAGTTGTCAGTAGCAGAGGGAAGCATGAAGTGCTGTAAGATTTTGTGGGAAAACAAAACTGCACTGACTTTAGACTTGATAATAAAACACAGTGGATCAACACCAGCAGATGACATGTCTCTCCAAACCATCACTGATCATCAGTAAAATTTACATTTCATTTGTAAATCAAGGGAGCAGAGTCTGGAGGAAGAGTGGAGAGACACACAGTCCAAACTGCTTGAGGTCTAGTGTGAAGTTTCCACCAATCAGTGATGGTTTGGAGAGACATGTTATCTGCTGGTGTTGATCCACTGTGTTTTATTATCAAGTCTAAAGTAATCTATACTATTATCAATAAAGTTGATACAATGTATTTTTTTTATATCATCATAGAATACCAGGTTTATTTTCAACATTTATGGAGATGTATGTGTGAAGCACCTTTTATAGGTTTATATTAGGTGATATATTCTATGGAATCACTTAAATAACTCACATTCACAACTTTGTTTGTAAGATAATAAGCAAAGTATTTGAGTAATTGTTGATAAGTATGGCTTATATTGTCGCTCCAAAACAGTAACTTTACAGGAGAGGGAAAAAACCTTGTAACTTTTAATGGAAGTCAATGTAAAAAGAGTTTGTTTCAGGTCATTTTGAAGAGTTTCTATTGATCCGTTCATCAAGAAATGTTGGCACAGTGTAAGGGACAGTTTGTCTGTTCAAATTATGTAGTAAACTAAAAATAAACAAAAAAGGAAATAAGTGTTTTTCATTGGACAGAAAGATATGCAGATCAAACAACATTAGACGTAATTTAGTGAACCCTTAATAGCAACAGTATATGTGTTGTGTTGTAATTTTTTTATATATAAAAATTTATATATTTTTTATATTGTCTCAACTTTTTCCACATTTTAGTAATATGTGTTTTTTAAGAATCAGGTTGTTTGAAATGTTTAAAAGCAATGCTTTTTATTGTATTTTTTTCAAATATAAAAAAGAAAATCTACAAAAAAATAAAGGTTATTTAAGAAAAGCCATATTCAGCACATTTTGTTTCCATAATGAAGCATTATTGTAAACAAGCTGTATGTGTTAAGCATGCACACATGCTAAAGGCTTCAAGTAGGTGATGTATTTTATTTATATATTTTTTTTTAACACCATTATATGTGTTGAAATCAAGACTGTTTTGAAAGATTATCTAACAAATAAAGAAAATCAGGTTTGTTGACACATTTTAACTGATTGCCGAGCCCCATGAGTCTGCAGCCTCAGACACTAACCCCGCCCCTCCCATCCGTCACCGGCGGCAACCTCCCCGAGGGGCCGCCCCCCTGATCCCCATAATGGCTGTTTGATGGCCCTCATAAAAGGAGTCAATGTATTGACGGGAGCCCTTTGAGGACAAACCTAATTTGTATGTGGATCAATCCACTCAATTCATAGGAAGTGACCATAAGGAGGCGGGATAGGGACCCTGGTGATAGCATTACACCTGTGACCTCGCGGCCCACGCCCTGAACGGAGTTGACAGAGACGATCTGTTTTCATGATAGTGTGATGCATTTTTATTAAATAATCCAATCCCTCAGAATCAGATTACCAGCGCTGAGATTGAATTGTGCAGTCTATTATGTGTCTGTGAGACGAGGAAACGCTTCATCATGCCTGTATTTCCTCCACCGCATTTGCATCTTGAATGCTTCGGTGTTCTCATGCAGAATTTGGAGCAAAATGACATGATTGCTGTTCACATTATGAGGAGCAGCGCAGATATCACGATCTATATTTTTAATTGTATATTGAATTGAAGTATGTTGCATGTTTTTTTTTTAGAATGCCTGTAAAAATGGTGCACTAAGTGCTTGCTGTAAAAATAAAACTTATAGAATCTACGCAACCAATTAGCAAACAGTTTGCACTCACTTTATTTGGGTAGAATGTACACAATATTAAGAGTAAATATGTGTTTAAATTAAACATTAACAAATACTTCACTGCAATTTGCAGGAAAGAAAATGGTAACTTGCTCTTATGGCCTACAACAATGTGGCCAGGCAGTCAACGAATATATTATGATCTATCTATCTATCTATCTATCTATCTATCTATCTATCTATCTATCTATCTATCTATCTATCTATCTATCTATCTATCTATATTTAATGGTTCAAATGTTTCTTTCATTAAATGCATAATCTGTATTAACTAGCCACATATGATTTAAAAATTCAATGTTAAGAAACTTGTAAGCTTCCTATTACTATGTAAAACCGGTGGATTATTGTGATTATTGTCATCTGCCTCTGTTACTGGTGAATTTGTGTGTCTGTCTATGTTATTGTGTGTTATTATGTAACTGCATAATTGTGACAGACCAGTTAGAAATGGCAAAAAGCAGAAGTTGAGTTTCTCAACTGTAGTTAGTGTGTTTATTATCACAAAAATGTATAAAGTGTTTATAAATATTTTACAAAGGAGTTTATTAATGTTATTAATTAGGTTATAAACCATTAATAAGCAGTTACAACACATACTGTGTACAACACTGTGTACCAAATAGTGATTCTACATTGGTTTAGCTTCAGTTTTTACTAGATGCTTATCTAACTTCATCGTATCCATCAGTCATTTTTGTTAATAACTTTATTAATTTAACTATAATAACATATACAATTAATTATACATAAATACAATTAACTGAATTTTTTTATATTCATATTTCATTGTATTATATATGTTTAAAAAAGTTATTATCACTGTTTTTATTTATGTTTTGTAAGTGCTTATTAATGTTTTTAAAGTAGTTATAACCTAATTAATAACAAAAAAATATATAAACTCCTTTATAAAGGAGCCTAATTTTAAAGGAGTACCAGTTAACTCATTGGAAATCTTGGAAGTAATTGAAGTCATATGGTAGTAACACTGTAACTACACTGTAATAAGCCTTTGGGTGTTATATAATTAGGATTTTAATAGCTGAAAATCCAAATCAATGTACTGGTAAATTCATCATAGCAGATAATTATTGGGGTAACAGGGTGGTAAGTATGATCAAGCACAATGTTTAAGAGTAATATCACACATTTAAACTAGAAAAAGAGTTAAATTGGGTAAATAATAGTGGTACGAAGATTACTCACGCATGCAAATCATTAAATTAAAGAATCGTGGCTGAATAAAACAGGCCCGCTTGCAAGCCAATCATGAATAGTCCAATGACTCAGTGATGTAATCCCGGCTTTGATTAAATAACTAAGGCCTGTGAAAGAGAGACTCACCAGAGGATCTGTAACGGGAGGCATCAATAGTTCAGCAGCTACACACAGACAGAAAGAGAGAGAAGCTGAAGTTAACATTTCACTCTGTATGATGCTGAAGCTCTGTTAAGCTCAACAACTGAGTTGCGTCAGTTTAAAACAAAGGCAGAAATCCAATATTCGTTAGAGTTTACCACTGGCCCGCTCGCACGTTTTAGTGCAAGTGAAAGTAGAAATATAGTAGAAATCTTGCAAAGTTTATTTCAAGTTGAGGAAAACACTAAAAACATGTTAGTGTCTGAGTGGATGTGGGATCTGACCCATCTAGACACTCCAAGGCTGGACAACGTCTCTGAACTGATTTCACACAGTTATTAACACACCATAGCATGAGGTAGAAGAACACAGATCTGATGTAAAACTGATGAAATGGTTCATTATTAATAGTAGGGGTGGGACAAAATATTGATATTGCAATATATTGCATTTTTTGTGTTTAAAATACATTTTGCGATACTTGTTGGCCAATATTAGTATTTTTTAAATTAAAGTTAGGCACACTAAACTCCCTAAGACTTCCCCTCACATTGTGACTTACTAGTGTTGGTGCTATAATCAAATTAAAAGAGTAAACCTGCGGTGAAGAATATTATTGGTTGTTAAATTCTGTGAGAAACTGACACCAATAAATCTATAATTCCTGGTATTTGCTTTTTTAGGAGTATTTTATCCTCTTTAGCATTACAGATGCATTGAAGTTTAGTAGGGAATTGTATTGTTATATTCTGTATTGAGAATCACAGTATCATCATATCGTTATCATGGGCAATGTATTGTGATGATATCATATCGAAAGATGCCCTGTGATTTCCACCAATAATAAATAACCCTATCACTAGAAATAAATAAATAAAATGAATGAAATAAGGGCTATTAAAACATTATAAAAACTTGGCAATGCGATACTTATCATAATACAAGTGTTATGATTCAATATTTTGCTATATATTTAATATTGTAAGCCATGTACTGTATATATGGTGATATTTTGTGATTGTTTAAATCAAAGTTTAGGCCAATTGTAATAATAAAAATACTTTTATATTTATACGATCTAAATAAAATGCATTTGTTTTTTATCATTATATTGGATCCTAAGTCGATAATGAAACAAAAGTCCTAGTAATAAATTCTCAGCACTTTGACCAGAATTTTACTGCTATTTTACAGTGTATCTACTGTATTTTATTGTAACAATTTTATTGTATATCAAATTACACTATGCTACTTTATGTTACATGTTTTCTAGAATGCCTGTAAAACTGGTGTTCTAATGTAAAAATAAAACTTATAGAATATAGAATGCAAACAGTTTGCATTCACTTTATTTGGGTATAATGTACACAATGTTAAGAGTAAATATGTGTTTGTATTAAACATTAACAAATTAATCCAGCACAAAATTACTTCACTGCAATTTGCAGGAAAGAAAATTGTAACTTGCTCTTAAGGCCTACAACACTGTGGCCAGGCAGTCAACGAATATATTATGATCTATCTATCTATCTATCTATCTATCTATCTATCTATCTATCTATCTATCTATCTATCTATCTATCTATCTATCTATCTACACAGGACATTTGGCAGTGTTAAATCAACACTGTTAGTGTTAAATAAACACTGAGAGTGTAAACACTAACACTAACAGTGTTGATTTAATACGGCCAAATTTCCTGTCTATCTATCTATCTATCTATCTATCTATCTATCTATCTATCTATCTATCCATCCATCCATCCATCCATCCATCCATCCATCCATCCATCCATCCATCCATCCATCCATCCATCCATCCATCCATCCATCCATCCATCCATCTATTAACTCCAGAAACTATTAATATATATTTTAAATTTAACCTACCTCTTTATGTATATAGTACCATTCAAAAGTTTGGACACACCTTTTCTCATTCAATGTGTTTTCTTTTGACATTGTAAATGTTTAAAGTGTTAAAAAAACAGAATATGTTTAATACTTTAGATTCTTCTATAAGTATTAGATTTATCTTTGAGGATCAGATCTCCACACTCTCGGGGAGATTTTAATCTCAGTGTCTTCATGAGGAAAAGTCACCTGGAATAGTTTTCTCAGCATCTTGAAGGAATTTCAAGGAGTTCCTGGAGGTGCTGAACAATAGTTGCTGCTTTTCCTTCACGCTGTGAAGCTCCAGCTCATCCCAATTAAATCACCTCAAACCACCATCTCAGTTCATCAGCTTTAGATCAGCGGAGGATAAACACTTTTTTTCCTCTTTACTTCGTAATTCCATATGTGTCCCATAATGTTTTGTTTTATGTCTTCAATATTAATCTACAGTGCTGAAAACAGTGTCCAAACTAAAATAATAAAAGCAAATATGAGTGTTTGATTGAAACAGTACTTTCCTGTAAAATTAAATCTGTTACAGCTGTTACAGTGTAAATATTATCATGACAGGCCTACACATCTAAACATCTAAAACGTCTAAACACTGTGTCTCTCAAATCCACCACTGAAATCACTGGAGACGTTACCTGGCTGTGTGGTCCTTGACCTCGGCTAATGAAACCCCAGGATGTTCTCCTCTCAGTGATCCATCTCCACCAGTACGAGAGGAGGAGAGGAGCTGGGTAAGAGCGGCCCCGGTTCATTTGCATTCGCTGAATCCGTAACGGCATCCGTAGAGAGTCCAGCCAGGAGACGGGAGGAGAGCAGGAAGAAGATGGAGGATGAAGGATGATGGTGGTGGTGGGGGGTGGGATGAAAAAGGTGAATTCTTTCAGACCTGAGAGTTGCAGCTAGTGCCGAATCCAAATCAGGTGGTCCTCGGCGGAGTCAGCGAAGATGTGAGGTAGCAAGGTAAGAAAAAAGGTTTAAAAAAAAAGGTCAAATTAGCCACCGAAGACTTCCTGTCTTGTCAGGTGGAAGGCGAAGAAAAGCAGGGTGTAAAAAAACAGCGCCGCGGGGGGTCTCACCTGGGGCGAGGGGGGCTGGGAAGTTTTTTGGGGAAGTTTTGTTCCGAGTCCAAAGCGAGGTCGGTCCTGTGCTAGAGGAAGAGTTAGCCCGCTCCAAAAGAGGACATGATGAGACTGCATGCCTAATGAGCTCGGCGGCTCCAGAGAGCCGTGGCTTTTCTTATTCTCGTTCATCATTAATTCAGCAACGTTGATAATTTCATTACATTGCCACGTTTTCTTTCCTCCCCCCCTTCGCTTATCAATAAAAGATGGGCTCGGTCCCTGGAATGGTACAGGGACTCTGTGTATATGTGTGTGTGTGTGTGTGTGTGTGTGTGTGTGTGAGAATACATGCTCATACACATTGATAAAAAACATGAAAGAAGAAGATTAAATATCATGTTACGTATCTCATTTTTTATCTTACAATGGAATTCAATGTGAAAAATATATATATTCCAAAACCAAAACATTTAGCAGTATTTGGAGCATTTCTATTGGTGCATTCATTATTGCCAATGAGATGCATATCCAAATACAATGGTTATGGTTCAATATATTGCAATTTATTTTTTAATACTTGGAGCAGGCTGTTCATGTTCAGATTAGTTTCTGAATCAGTTTCTCTGATTTTGCTATTTATAGGTATATTTGAGTAAAATTATAGAATAAAACATTGTTGTTTTATTCTATAACTACAGACAACATTTCTCCCAAATTCCAAATAAAAATATTGTCATTTAGAGCATTTATTTTATTTGCAAAAAAATGAGAAATGGCTGGAAATAACAAAACATAGTTTTTAGACTCTTTTAAGAGTTTTAAGAGTTCAGAAATCAATATTTGGTGGAATAACCATAGTTTTAAATCACTATAGTTTTTCATGCATCTTTGCATTTTCTACTCCACCAGTCTTACACACTGCTTTTGAATAACTTTATGCCACTCCTGGTTTAACCCTTGTGTGGTGTTCATATTTTTGTTACTCGTTTACTTTGTTACTTGTATTTAATTCAGCAAAATTAAGCAATTTTATATTAAAATGCTTTACACATGCTTGCTTCACCTAAATTGCAAGCAATATAAACAGCTTACATGGTTAATATTTTCCCTTTACCTTTCTTATGTTACATTTCTTTCAAAAAGTGCTACTCTTTTTTTATTAGTTTTTTTAATAAAATGTAAAAGAAAATGAATTAAACTCAAGATATGAGTAGAACATTTGTTTAGTTTCAAATTTACAAATGAAGCAATGTTTTTTAGCCCTTGGTCAAACATACTGTATGTAATATAAATGGTTGGGGGGCGTACAGTGTGTGTTTATCGAAAATGTGTTTTGATATATGTTTTTCACAAAAAAATGAGCCAATGCCAATGAGTTTGAGTTAGAATTTTTTTTTTTTTTTGAAAAATGAAAACGGGTCCCACAGACCCGAACACCACACAAGGGTTAAAGACTTGTGATTATTCATCTTCCTCTTGATTATATTGCAGAGGTTTTCAATTTGGTAAAATCAAAGACATTGGTAAGTAATGGAAAAGTCATGAAAAGTTCTTGGTTAAAAACTGTAAAACCTGCTTTAATATAGTCTTTAATATTACATTTACCATATAAAAGAAACACATTGTATTTGGGAGAACAAAAGTTCAACTTACTTAAAAATGCTCCATATTAAATCTAATTAACAAGGTCAATAGAAAAAGTAAATAAATAGGGACTGCTGCTTTAAATAAATCTATCCGACTGTACACGAGTGACCAGCGCACAAGTTTCTGAACACACTCTGAGTGACATCTCCTCACACGGGTTGCCAGTTGTTGTGTTGGGGAAAATCAGCCACACAGGAGTGTAACATATGGCAGCGGTAGAAATGAAACGACGCTTCAGGTAAATAAAACACATCCTGGCAAATACTGAAGAGAGTTTTATCTGGCACTGGAGCAAGAGTGCAGGGAACCCAGCCAGGGCAAGAGAAACACACACACACACACACACATCCCATCAGCTAACCAGCCAGACGATTCTTCCTGCTAGCTTTCAGCGACCAAGCAGTGGGATTACCCAAATCGCGTTTATTTATTAAGTCTTAATTAAGAATAGAAGTGTTACGGCTCAGTGTTAGCTCGGGGAGTAGAGCGGGATCCTACAATAGAGGTAATTGACAGGCAGGGCCTATTCTTTATTCAAGCCATTTTGGCTTATTAAATATCCGCCTTTCATCTGTGGATACAATTCTATTAATTAAATCATTAGAACAATTATTCACTGGTGAGGAAAGGGATTAAGAAAAATCAAATGAGAAGCTGCCTTGCAATAACCTGCTTAAATATTCATTAATAAAAAGATTGTTTAAATGTAATGACAGGGATTACATGTGTAGAGAGCAGCCTCTGCTCACCACGCCGGCCCCTCAACCCCTCCCCAGCTTGATATCGCGATCAAGGGATCAAATGAGGGAGCGAGATGCACTTGTGTGCACTCACACACTCAGTTACTCTGGTGTGTGTGTGTGTGTGTGTGTGTGTGTGTGTTCATGAGCTGATTTAAGAAAAAAATATAGTACAATACAGTATTGTGCAAATGTTTTAGGCACCTGTGGGAATTTCATTAAAGAAAAAGCTTCTGATCTGTGCAGTAAGTGTTTATTAGCTCAGTAAAACACTAACATTACAATGAGTATTGTAGTCTGAGTTTAATAGAGTTATTTCTAGTTCTCTTCATATTAATCAACACCTGCTTTGGTAAATTACTGGTAAATTTGGTAAATCAGGTGAGCTGCTGACGGAACTGAACATATCTTTATACACATGCTGACTGAGGAGCATCCAGGAGAAATCTGGAATCTCTACACTTTGTTCTTCAGCTTGGCTCACAGGATATAACATACTTAGTTAAAAATTAGAATTCCTTGTTACGTTTTACTGTATTTATGTTTATTTGCATCTGTTGAAATTAAATGTGGTGCTTTTTTCAGGTAAAAACACTCATATTGCTGAGATAAATGGATTAGTGAAATTTGCTTTGGTGCCTAAAACTTTTGCACAGTATATAACTTGAAGCTCTGCTCTGAACCATAAGCCTGGATAAGTTTTTACTTGAATTAGTTAGTAATTAGTAATTAGTGAAGTAATTAGTTTAGATTAACTTGTTGGATTTAACATTTTACGGAATGGTGCCAGGTGGTCCACTGGTCTAAAACGCTGCTACCATGATCGGGAGGTCGCTGGTTCGAATCCCAGTCATGCAGCTTGCCATCAGCTGTTCCGTCTGGAGCCCTGAGAAAGCACAGTTGGCCTTGCTCTTTCTGGGTGGGTAAATAGTGCTCTTTCTCCTCATCACTCTTAGGGTGATGTTGATCATCACAAGGCTGCGTCTGTGAGCTGATGTATCATAACTGAGTCGCTGCGATTTCCTCCGAGCTCACTGTGATACTTCTCGGCAATGCTGCATCAGCAGCAGTTCAAAAAGAGGCGGAGTCTGACTTCATAAGTGTCGGAGGAGGCATGTTCTAGTTTTTACCCTCCTTGTTTTGTGGCATCACTAGTAAACATAGATAAACAGCTAAGTAGCAGCTAAATGGGTGGAACAATTGGCCTAGCTTAATTGGGAGAAAATGAGGAAAAGTTAAAATAATAATAATAATAATAATAATAATAAGTAAGTAATGTTTATGAAAAAGTTGAGTTAGATAAACTTTACATTTTTTGTCTAAATTGTAAGTTCATGTAATAGTTTGTTTATTTTGTTTTTATTTTTATTTCTTTAGTCTTTTTAGGATCATAGTATTTGAAGCAGAATTATTGTGGAAAGCAATTGATATAACAAAATACATGAATTAAACTTAACTTAACTTAAATTAATTTAAATGTATGCATAATAACCTAAAATTGTCGGTTTAATTAATTAGTAAAGCTTACTAAAAAATTTGCCTGTCTCTCCTGCACTCAGCTCTACTTGTGATCTCCAGCCTTAGGACTACGATACTCAGAATGCACCTCACTCTGACATTACACAATCACCTGACACTGCACACGACACTTCCAGGAAGCAAATCACCTGAATATTGATTTCACCTGTGACCATCAGTATATATGCACCTTTAGCCTTCACACACGTGTTGCTGAGTATTGTTTGGTTTATCTTGCTGTACAATGCATGGTTTTCCTTGCCCTTGATTGCCATAATGTTATGCCCTTTTTCTTTCTTTTTTTTTCACTCACTGTCATGATTATCAGAAACACAGGGATGCACCCTATCTCAATTGTTGATTTGAGTTGATTCAATTCAAAAAATCCATTTGAGTGTACTATATGTGTCTGCAGATGTGCACCAAATTTTAAATAGTTGAATAATGCTTGCAAGTGTCCAATTTTACATAAAGCAGACATAATATATTTGATGTGGTCCAACAAATCATGGGTTTATGGTGCACTAATTCAAGACCCCACCTCATAAAACTGTTGGTAAAGGCTGTTCTTTGCCGTGTGCCAGAGCGTTGCAGTGTTATTGACGCTGCCAAGCTCGAAATATACATAGAGAGAGCAACACAAACACAATTGCTTTCAAGTGTCAGTCATGATTTGGCTTTCCCCTTACACCCTGGCACGCGCAATATTTGATGACGCCAATCAAACCGAACCCATATTGTTTTCTGAAAGGCCTCAAAGTGAAGCGCTGCAGAAATTAACGTCCAGTAGACTACAGCCGAGCTTGTTTTTTAGACATTGCTTTAACATTGTTCACAGATACTGTTTTCTAATGGCGAAACCATGGGCCACGGAGTAAACAGGTCAGAACCAATGATTCAGTTTGACTGACAAACCAGCATTTTGTTTGTTTTTATGCATTTATATGCCCCTCTTTGACTCTCTTTCTCTAAGCTTTCTCATAGAAAAGCAGTGACTATAGCTAGCACTGTTCAACCAACTCAACCAATCAACTCCGCTGTTCAGATTCAGTGCAGAATTGAGTTTAAAGTAAAAGTAGTGCAGAAACAGAAGAGAGAAAGTGGATAAAAGTGGTACTTGTGCAATACACCCAGCAGTGCACCCTTGTGGCCTAAGATTTCACTATTGTATTGCCCAATAAAGTCCTAAAGTATGCTTTTTGGCTTCTCTCAAAGTTTTTTTTTTCTTTGTCAGGCCGTACCAGAGAGATTCTAGCTGCTTATTAAAGTCCTGACCTGGATTTCTGATGCACTCTCGAAGAGTAGCGCATGTTTTTTTGTGTAATACATGTTTGGGTACCACTTTAAAATAAGACTACCTTTATAAAGAGTTTATAAATGGTTTACAATTAGTTTATTAATAGTTACTAATTAGGTTGTAAATGCCTTAAAAATTAAAAATCATTAGTAATCAGTTATAACACATACAGTGTACGTAGAAAGGGCAACAATATAGATGGCTGTGGGTTCACTATTTGACAAACAACAGGTCATTGTTGCCCTTTCTACGTACACTGTATGTGTTATAACTGATTATTAATGATTTTTAAGGCATTTACAACCTAATTAGTAACCATTAGTAAACTAATTGTAATTAACCATTTATATACCATTCATAAAGGTAGTCTTATTTTAAAGTGGTACCCATGTTTGAATATTGAATAGAATCACCAAACTTTTTGCCAAACTCAGTTTATTTAAGTTATAATTTCTCCTAACTCAAAGTTTTACTTCTCTGTTTATTCAGCAGTAAATTTGTTGAGTTGAGCCTTATAATATTAAATATGAGTAAATAAGCTCTGGCTGAAATGTATTAAATATTTTTTAAGGTGTTTAGTCTGTAGCTTCTCAATTGGGTTACTGTTTATTGCCATCTGCAGGTTAGAATCACTTCATCACATGGGATTGGGGCTTTTCTGCTCTTAGTTTGTAGCCTCAAGCTCAGGTGTACTTGGGTTCTGCAGCAGGACAATGACCCAAAGCACACAAACAAGTTCATTTCTAAATAGTTAAAAAAAAAAAGAAAGTTTTGGAGTGGCCTATTCAAAGTCTGATTGATCATATCATGCTGTGGCATGATACTTGATCATGATTAAAACTATTCTGTAAAGAAGAGTGGAACCAAATTCCTCCACAGGAATGTAAAAGACTCTTTGCCAGTTTTCGGTAATGCTTGATTACAGTTTTTCCGTCAAGGATGGAACAAACAAATTATTAGGTTTTGGGAGCAAATAATAGATTGGTTTGGATTTTTTTTGTATCCTTTAATAAATAAAATTAATATATAATATATATTAATATATTCATATATTTACTTAGGTTATTTTAGTCTGTTATTACAATTTGAGAATCAGAAAAATATCAGTATGACAAAAAAGCAAAAACAAAAGAAATCTGTAGGGGCAAATACTTTTTCATGCCAATGTACTGCATGTATTGTTGACCAAACTGAGATGTACACATAAAAATGTTGGGAAATGGGAATGAGTTGGGAAAAAGTAAACTAGAACTAAACTAAAAGTTAAAGTTAACTGTTTAGTAATTGCCATGTTAGCAGTTAATGCACAATTCTAAGTTTAAGGGAAATTTTGCAGTGTAAGGGTTATTTTCTGGGTCTTGAGTGTAAAACACAGTCATGATGTTGAGCAAAACATCAACATTAAATACATTTTCTGTAATTCCAATCCGCATTTCATTTAATGTGAGGCATTGAGAGATTTATTCTGCAGTTATTCTAGCAACACAAAGGCATGCGTACACTTCTGACACTGATATAATAGAAAGTAAGTTGAGACTGAGTTGTAAATTAAATAGAACAGTCAGCGCATCTCAGCACAAGGCTGTAAAGGTTTAATGGTACTGAAAGCAAGTCACAATCTGCGCCCCATATATCCTGCCAAAACACTGCTGCCCCAAATGCAGAGTACAGTGTAATTCCCGCAGTGTCACTAATCTAGGAAACTGTCACCGCCGCCGGTGGGGGACAGGCACGCTCTTTTTGGGACAGGGGCAGGAGGATGCGGCGGTGAGTGCGGGTGATTGACAGGTGCGTGCTAAAGCAGAGGCGACACACTCCGCCCATGCTGTAGTCTGCTGTTTGAGTGAGTGCCAGTAACCCACCCACCAGGGGCGGCTCACCGGGCTCTTCAAAAAGACGGTGGGTTTGGTCTGTGTGTGTGTGTGTGTGTGTGTGTGTTAATGTGCTTCTGTTCTGTTTGTTCCCTCTGGACATAGTGAGGGGGCTAGGTAGGAGGAATAGGTGGATCAGATCCGTATGTGTGTGTGTGTGTGTGTGTGTGTGTGTGTGTGGGAGGGTCACAGTGCTGACTACCAAATGCGTAAAGTATAGATATAAGGCTTTAAAAAAGAAGTATCAACTCTTGTATCAAGCTTTTTACTCTTTAAGTAAAAGTGTAAAAGTACTGGTTTCAAAACTACTAAAAATATAAAAGGAAAAGGAATATAAGGAGAAAAATGCCATTAAAAACTAAAGTTTAGGCTGAACCACAGAGACCTGTAGTGCACTACTCCCCCCCCCCCCCCTCTCCCCACTCCCCAAAATACATTTTTCTAAAAGCCATAATGACAATAATATTATATTAAAATGTTAATGTTAATAAATCTGGGATGCACTAGACTCCCTAGTGTTTTAGTTGCATGTATGCTATTTGTAAATGAATGTATTTAGTAGAATGTAAATATATTAAAGATATTAAGCTTTAGCTGGACTGGAGTTTGTCTCTTGAGTCTCTGCACGGACCATCTTTATACTAGACTACATACGTCTGCTATGTTCTTGCTGGAGTGTGTGTGTGGGGGGGGGGGGGGGGGAGGGGGGGGGGGGGCATGTGCATATGTGGTAGATCACAGTATAAACCAATAGGAAGTCAAAATGGTATATGTTTATATTTCTCAACATCCAATCACAATCAGATTCACCCTATCTAGAGGGAGAGATTTATCTGGATTGGGGTTTTATTGAAGGATGAGAAGCCGGGATGAAAATGAGCTGAAATAAAATAGGAGTAACGAGGCTATTTTTATATATATTTTAAATGTAAGGAGTAGAAAATACAGATTCTTGTGTGAGATGTAAATGCAAGAAGTAGAAGTAAAAAGTTGCCTGAACTTTATAACTCTAATAAAGTATAGATAACCAACACTTCTACTTAAATAAGATAACAACGTATTTGTACTTTATTACTTGACACCTTTCAAATATTTTACATAAGTATTGAATTTGGGAGAAGTGTTGTGCGTAGTTTATAGAATAAAACAACAATCATAATTTTACTCAAACATAAACCTATAAATAGCAAAATCAGAGAAACTGATTCAGAAACTGGAATCTGTTTTGCTGCTGTTTGATAATCAAGCACAATTGTATCATCACAAAACTCAAATTTACAGAAGATGGAAAGAAAATGTATATATTTCAATAGAAGTCAGTGTAAAAAGATTTTATTCCAATTTTGGTTCATTTGCATTGGTCAATTCTTTGTGGAATTTTTAAACTATGCAAAGAACAACTGTCAGATTCGCATTATGTAAAAAAAAAACAGCACAAACGGAGATACAAGATATTTTTTTTTTTTCAAAAAGGAAATCTTTGATGTTCAAGACCTCCAACCAAGGAATGCAGACGTAATCTTACAAATCCACAGATGATATTTCAGATCTCCAGCATCTTTGAGTTTTCCACAGCCCTTCCACAGATCTGCAGGGTTGATGGACTCTGTAGGTAATTGATATGATACTCAGTGAAAACAAAAGCTCACCCGGGCATAAATAAATCAACAAATACTCCTTCTGTATACATTTTTTTATGTATGAGTGTCTGATGTCAAACAGGCTTCCAGCACACAGATGAAAGCTGTGAGAGAGCAATTACAGACACAATCAGAGAGATGCTGTGTTGTATTTTTCCCTGAACAATTGGTCAGATTTTTCACCATGGCTGCTGTGTGATTGATTTTACTTTTATTCTAGTCATCGTTATCATTATTGTATGGTGCTATGTATTTCCATGTTGCAACATTTAGATTGAAGCTGATGTTGGATTAAGAAAGTTTGGATACTTTGGGCCCTATTCTAATTCTCTTAATTAATCATGTGAGTGTTTTTTGGGTCTAACATGATATAAACCAATCAGTGTGCCAGTCATCATTCCCTTTAAGAGGCAGGTGAGCTCTGACTTGGTGTGTTTTGTCTCTGTTTGCATCCACGTTCATACTGTGAAGGTGTGTGAGCAGCTAATATAGGGGAACAGTAATGTTATTTTATTCTTTATTCTGTTTAATATTGATGTAAAAGCTGGATTTGTGTGCTGCAGCAGGTTTATTGTTTATGTGAAGGGGTGTACACGTGCTGTGTGGGCATAACGTGCATGACGCTCCTGCATAGGTAAGATAGGATTAGGTGGCTGAGTGTTGACTGTTGTCAGGGTTTTAATCAGTCAGTGGCGCAATTGTATTTTGCCACCAATAAAAGAAGCCCACCAGAAATTTACTTGAAAATACCTCACTTCCATCTAGACCACAAAGCACATCAGTGTAGATTTATTCCTATACTCTGACACTATTTTAATGATGCGTGCGCAAGGCGTGAAAATAGACGAGCATCGCAACGCGCCTTGCACAGGGTGTCCTGGTTGGTGTCTGTGCAGTAGTAGTGAGCATGTGTGGACAGTAATAGCAGCCTGGATAAGAGACAAATTTCTGAGGACTGAAACTCTGAAAAAAGACGATTAACACAGGAGCCAATAAGAGTAATATAGGACGAATTATAAACCATCGGGAATCGCCCCCAAAAGAAACAGTACTGTGGGGAGCGCAACTCAGAGTTAATTGGTCTATGATAGTCAGAGGCAGGACTGGCTGACTAGAACAGTCACAGCTAGTCTAACACTATTTTCCATTACATTTCATTACATTACATTACATTACATTTGGCAGACGCTTTTGTCCAAAGCGACTTACAATAGTGAAGTACAAAAGTAGTAGAAGTTTAAAGGTAAAACATCTTTAGATAGGGCCTAAAGGAGGTCGAAGGGAAATAATAGGATAGAGGAGTGAAGGAGGGGAAGAAGGAAGGAGGTTAAAAGTAGTTAGTGTGTTAGAGGTGTTAGGAGAGTAAGTGCTCTTTGAAGAGCTCTGTCTTCAGGAGTTTCTTAAAGATAGTGAGAGATTCTCCTGATCTGGTAGTAGAAGGTAGTTAGTTAGAGGTGTTAGGAGAGTAAGTGCTCTTTGAAGAGCTCAGTCTTCAGGAGTTTATTAAAGATAGTGAGAGACGCTCCTGATCTGGTAGTAGAAGGTAGTTAGTTAGAGGTGTTAGGAGAGTAAGAGCTCTTTGAAGAGCTCTGTCTTCAGGAGTTTATTAAAGATAGTGAGAGATTCTCCTGATCTCCTTAATGTTCTAGAACATTTTCCTCTGTCATCTGATTGGTCAAACAAAGAAATGTCCACTGGTAGGGCGTTACAATGGCTCATAAAAACTTATATTTAAGCATAATTTTTACACTATATTACCAGATAGTGTCCTCTCAGTGAAATGTGCAGTTAGCTTTTAGGCTTGTCCCTGTTCACTTCTCCAGATCTTATAAAACTCGTACCCTGTGCTGGTCTAGAGCTTAGTAGATCTATTAGCCATGCTATTTTTTCAGCAAGATAACTATAAATCTGTTTGTTACTGTGTAATTAAATTATATTATAACATTGTGAAACAATAATACTCTATCTGTACTTGTTAAAGTTAATTTTACACCCTGAATTTCATTGCAGAATCGCAAATAGTGTTTATTAGTTTAAACATCCAGGACAAAACATCCATTTACAACATTTACTACACAAAACCTCCCAGTGACATGATTCTGTCCTGTACTGTATTTAATCATGTCTGCATTATGTAATACTGTATGTGTCCCTAGTGAACTGGACTAGGTACAGTCTGTGGGAGTGTCTTTAGAATTAATGGTCTAGGCGTGAGGTGTGCATCTATCTATAAAGACGCACGACAGCGCTGCTCTCTTTATGCTCTTTATGCACTGTTCTCCTTCAGGTCCAGCTTTAGGTTGGTGTCTGAGCCAGTAGTAGTGAGCATGTGTGGACAGTAATAGCAGCCTGGATAAGAGAGAAATCTCTGAGGACTGACTCTCTCTGAAAGAATGGATCACCCCTGTTCTCCGCAGGCATCTCTCATCCATCCCTGTGGAGACAGACTGAAGGCTGCAGAATGAGGCTGGAGATGAGGGAGCAGTGGGTGACCGGAGTTTAACAGCGCTATCTCCACCTCAGCCCTGGGGGAGTGCGAGGGGGCGGGGTGAAGGCGGGAGGCGGGGTTTCCAGTGGTGCCTGCCATGAATCACGCATTGGGAAATTATGCTCACAACATTTAATAGAGGGAATTGCTACTTGCGTTGCGGCGCGGCACGTGATCACTCATCCCCGGCTCCCTTCGCTAGTGTCTGTGGGCTCAATTGAATCAGGTGTCTGCTCTTCTTAAGGAAATTAAGTCACGGCCTGCACAGTGGCCACTTAATGAGGGAGCGGCCGTGCGACATTGACGAATAGCGCGTCGACACTCGGGCAGTGTAATATCTGCATTCGTTTGCCGCCTCTATTTTTCACCCTCCCACCTCCCTGCTGCCAAATGCACCCCCCCCCTCCACCACCCTCCCAAAGCCGTCCCCCATGAGAGAGATATCACTTTCCCACATGGTTATTACCAAGCTCTTATTTGAACATAGATTCACCACTGCGATGACAGCTAATAACAGAGATTGTCGTTTGAAAGCGATATTTTTACATACGCCTCTCGATAATGACGGTCATTACACGCCACCGACTGAGCTTCCCCTGCGCTGCAGGTGCCCAGGCCCAGTTAATGCCGTATCTTATGATGAGGGGCGTGCGGAATTGATTTAATAATGCACGATGGTGGGAAAATCCACTAACACTCTCCCGCTCACATTTTAGAAGGATATGACAGGTCTCCTTCATAACGCACTAGTCAAACGTAGCAGCAGAAAGCTCAGACAGATAGAAATGTGCTCCTAAATGGCCTTTATTCTTCTCATAACCCCATTCAATATTTCCATTATTAAACCAACATAGATGATTCAGATCCTATTCGGATTTCAGTGCCTGTTATTTCTTCGTTATTCATATTAACATTTAGATCTCTAAAGCTGAAGTCAAACTCATAACTGATTGGTTAAGTAGGGGTTTTCGGTTTTTAGGTGTAGTGCGTATAAGAAAGCCCTTTTTACATTAGATTGATGTCAGTTATACCTTTAAAAATGTGGAGATTAGTTAAATCTGCTCATTAAGAAATACTCTGTTCTTTTAAATGGTGTGGCATGGTGGATTTGGCCTTAATCTAATGCTACTGGTCTAAGTCAAGTGTTAGGAGGCTCCTCTTATATAGTATATATATAACAGGTAGTAACACTAAACACTATTTTTTTCATTATTTAAAATTAAAATAAAGAGTACCACCTCTTGCTTAGATGATGATAGTTTTGCACATCCCTGCTGGATTTTCTCAGTCAGTTAACAGCTGTGCTGAACTCGTCAAGAGTTAATTATTTGAATTTCTTGCCTCTTAATGTGTTTGAGAGCATCAGTTAAAGTAAAGTTATGAAGAGGTAGAGTTACAGGTATACAGTAAATAGCTCTATTTGAGTAAGGTTCTAATCCAGATTATGGTAAAAACTATTCAACTACAACTGAAATGTAAGAAATTAAGGTCAGTTATCAAGAAAAGTATCCACAAGTGCAGTCGCAAAGACCATCAAAAACATTATGATGAAACTGGCTCTCATCAGGACCATCCCAGAAAGGAAGAGCAAGAGTTTCCTCTTTTGTACAGAATAAATTCATCAGAGTTACCAGCCTCAGAAACCACAATGTAACAGCTCCCCAGATACAGAACAGAACACCCAAATTATTTAAAGAGTATTTTGTTTAAATTAACACTTTTAAGTTACTACATAATTCCTTATGTGTCCCTTCATAGTCTTGATGTCCAAAAACTATAAAATTGTAATATTGTAACACTATAAAACTGTGAAATTAACTTGACATGATCGTAATGGGTGGTCTAATCAAAGTTAATCCAGGTTAGACTTGGGCTGATGCTGAAGGTAGGGCTCCAGGAGCAGTCTGAAATGATCAGTAGAGATAGTGTTGCATCAGAAAGAAATACAGTGTAGATCAATGTCAATGTCAGATAGGCTCATATACTACTCATATATATATATATATATATATATATATATATATATATATATATATATATATATATATATATATATATATATATATATATATATTATATCAAGATATATACTCATTTACAGACACACTACACCACAACACACAATAATGTTATACCTTCCATCATACCAAGTACACAGATCATCGTATATATATATTTTGTATTTAATCAGAAATATAGATTTTGTTTTTCTTTTAGATGCTGAATGTTAAGTCGTGTTGTCATGTACATAGGGTAGAGCAGCACTTACAGATAGCAGCAGAACATTGCACCACTCTCATTCTGACCACACACCATCATCCAGCGTGGACAACTTCCCTGTCAGAAGGAGTGGAAGAAGAAGCTCCGAGTGCCGAGCTCCTCTGGCATGACTTGGATCACCAACAACTAAAGCCACACCATCAATAACCATGACCGGGATCGATGACAGCTACACCAAGAGATGATCAGAGTGACTGCACAGAATGGGCAAGCAGCCTGTGGATTGGCAGCGGTGGTGAACTAGCTTCCGTGTTTGGCCTTTAATAAAGCAGTAGGACAGATGGACGGAGTTGCATGGAGTCAGATTCAGTGGTGGTCAAACTCAGAAGCTGTAGGAGCTGTAGAAAAAGATCAGTGGGCGAGGAGTGGAGGACCCTGTCTTACCCATCCTCGACCATCCCCATCGAATTGCACTCAGTATGAATTATTGACCCTGTAGCCTGGACCCCGCTCATTACTGGGAGAGTGTCAGACTGGGTTTGAGGATGCCGAGAGCGAAGTAGGATGGCTGACCACGCCAATGTGCTCCATCTTTAATGGCCTGAGCAAACTGGGCCGACTTAGGGTTTCATCAGGCGAGCCATCAACCGGCGTGTTCTTGTCCAGGACCGGGCCAAGCCAAGCCAACTGGAAAAATGGGAGCACCTCCAGGGATCCAGGCATGCTGCAATCAGCAGCAAAACAGCAAAATACTTCCATAGTTCTAGATACAGTAGCTTGTACACCGGGCTACACAGCTAACGTGTGTGTGTGTAAAAGTTTGCCAGAACTTCTCCAGGATCTTTTTTTTCACAGAATATTCCTCATTGAACTCAACGGTTGAACACCAAGCCAAGCAAGCCGGTTGATAGCCAGTCTGAATGAAGTATGAAATATGAGTCTCAAATAATTCAAATAACACAATGCGTAACACTATCAGGCATTGGCATCATAAGGGAAATAATTCCCGCAGTCCAAGCCTTAGCCTGGGAACGGCGTTCAGAACTTGTTCCACTTTCCGGCGCTCGCTGTTCTTCCCCAGCACCGGATTCGAAATCTGAAATAACACTCAGCTGTCAATCAGGCTGCGGCAGCGCATCTACACCGAAGCACATCTACGTTTGAACAGAGAAACAAATGCCAGGAAAATGGCGGAGATGGCAGATTTTGCGTCCCGGGCCAGCGCGAGGGACTGGGGCTGACGTTTCTATGCCATCTGTCTGACAGCCAGGTTTTGAAAGGCCCCCAACAATCGGTACACATGGGGGAGATATTTAACAGTGCTAAGTTGTGCATAAACCCAAGATACTCGGATTTAACGGATAAAAGTCAACGGATTTTAATGTGTTTTCTCCGCATTGTTTTTTTTGTATTTTGAAGGGTTTAATTCACCAGCTCTAGAAATGCTTCATTTCGCAATTCAGTGAGCTGACAAAAATGATTAATTATTATGTTGGAGAGTAGTAGACTAGTGGAACAGAGACTTCTAATGATATGCAATATGCACTGTAAATCGTAAATTGTGAAAAATTAGATATAAAATGATTATAAATCAAACCTCAAATTTCTGTACAAGTCTGAACAGCTTTTATGTGAACTGAAAAGACACCTAACAATTGTATGTATAAAATATATATATATATATTTTTACAATTTCGACATATATAGATAACCTGTGAAAACCTTTGTCTTTCATTAGTATTTTTGTACATATGGACATTTGATCTTTATTTGAACAATATTGAGAAATAGAGGTAACATGACTACACATACAGTACCAGTCAAAAGTAAGGACACACCTTCTCATTCAGTGTTTTATTTTATTTTTTTTATACGTTTTTAATATTTTATATGTTTTATTTTTTTTTCCTACATTGTAAATTAATATTGAAGTGATTCAGACTATACAGGAACTCATAGATCCAATATCCTGATGCATTCAATGTATTAATATTGTGTGATTTATGACTTTTTATATTTGTAATATTCTTAATAAAGTTTGTTTTAAAATGTGGATGAGTGGCAGACTTTACACATGCATTTTGGGATTGGCTAAAACATTTTGCAAAAACAAAATCTGCTTTCAACGTGAGATGTTTTTTACATTTTACAGATTAGATTTACTTTAAATATTGCACGTTTTATGCTGGATATACTCATTAATAATATGATTGATTGAGATTTTACTTTTGTTGAGATTTATTACAATTCAGAAACAAATAATCGTAATTACAACACTGATAAACATTGTTAAATGTTTAAACAATGTCTTTACTAATTATTAATTGACACTGTTTAAGACATTATTAAATCTTACTAAAATTTTAATGATCACAGATATTGTAAACTATAATAATAAATTGAGATTAGTTAATACGTTTATAATGATTAATAAATGCTTAACTAGTGTCAATTAACAATTAGCTGAGACATTATGTCGTAAGTGCTGTTAATTAATGTAATCTTATTATAAAATTTAACTAAAAAATCTGTTTTTGATATTCTGTTTTCTTTATTCCATTACATGCATTAACTTAAATTTAATCTTGTGTTACATTCTGTGTACTTTGAGTATTATATCACGTTTTAAACGGAAAATTAAAAAAAAAAGTCTTAAATGACTGTTTATTTTTTTGTAAAAGAGATACACACTAAGGCAAATAAGTACAGATTTGTACTTAAAAGAATACAAAGCTTGTCGCTGGGGCTGTACCTTATATTGAGGTACAACAGAGTACCTTTCAGTGAATGTCCTTTTTTGTACCCATGTTTTCTGTACCAGTTAAGTTTATAAAGATTATCAACAACTGAATATGTGTGAAGAACTTGAAGAGCCAATTGTCTGGTTTTCAAATGAAAAATGTATATTCAAAATATATATTGTTTATTTATACAGTGATACAGAATTGTAATATGTACCTTTTAGCTGGTTAAATGGTACAAATCTGTACTTTCTGCTGTTAGAAAAGACTTTGTACTTCAGAGAGAACAAATGTGGCCCTGTAAAGACCAGTTGATGTCCTCCAATCTTTTAGTTTCGTTTTTACATTTTGCTTCCTTGGTTGATTCCTGTTCCTGATCTGGAATTATTATAAAGTGGAGTAGGGAGAAAACAGGCAGCTTCTCCTAAGGTCCTGTAGGAGATTTCAAAGCCCTCAAATTTTCAGAATGTAAATAAGTTATTTTACTGCCGGCAAGGCATTTTAAGGGGTTAAAATTTTAAGAACTTTAAAAAGTATCCTTAAGTGCAGTCGCGAAGACTATCAAAAACGTTATGATGAAACTGGCTCTCATCAGGACCACCCCAGGAAAGATAGAGCTAGGTCTTTTGGTGAATTAATTCCTAAATATCTAATTTGTGAGGAGGGCCATCTAAAATTAAATTTGGATTGGAAGTTTTGTGTTAATGTACAATTATATAACAGAGCTTTATAGGGTTTTATGCTTATTGATAACATGTCCTAAACAGGATCCAAAACATAAGAGCCACATAAATTGAAAGTTACTTGATTTATTTCTAAGGTAGCCCAGGGGGAATCAGTACACACTGCTGGTCAATATCTCAGTTTGGATGTTTATGTGCCCATAAATGTTCAACTAACTCAAAATAGTTGAGTGTTGTTTAGAAATATCCAATTTTATGTAAAACAGACTTAAAACCATTTAAGTTCAAACAACTTCTGGGTTTACAGTGCACATGATTCCTTATGTGTTCCTTCATGATTAGTCTGTATGATCTCTATTAATTTACAATTTAAAACATATATATAATATAAAAAAAAATAAATTAGAAGATGTGTCAAAACTACTTTATGTACATGTGTAATATCAGATATTGGCATCAGCCCAGAATTTCCACATTGGCTCATCCCTAATCATTTCCAATGCTCCAGTGTTTTCTCCAGCACTCCTGTTCAAACAGCACATTTCAAGGCCAACTGTTCCTCAGTGAAGCGAGTAATCCACACACTGCAATTACACAGAGCTGCTGCAGTTTCTCTGCTTGCCACTTCACCTTTTCCTTTTCTCAGCCTGCTTTAGCTGCAACCTTTTCTTTTCCTTCTGACAGTCACTGCTAAGTATTTACCCTAGCAATTACCCACTGACACCCTTCATCTTCTGCAGGGTTCTGTACTTCCCGCAGAAGAAATGGTAATAATGCCATAAACAAGGCCTCTCGGTGAACACGCTGATTGTGAGGCAGAGATGAAACGGGGACTGCAAGCAGACCCAACGCTGCGCAGAATTCACGGAAAAAAAGGGAGGAAAAAACAACGGAAAACAAAACCGAGTTCAATTAATTTAAATAAAAAGAGTAAACAGTGGAATGAAGCACAAACAGCGCGGCTAAATGAGGCAGAGCTAGCGGAAGGTAACGCGTGTACGGCTGCTTATGAGGAGAGGAGATGAAAAGACAGCCGGTTTAAGGCCTGCTCTGTTTGTTTGTCTGACATATTTACACAATTACTGAGCGAATTGCCTCGCAGGCGACGGATGAGGGTTTGAAGTTTTTGGGATTCGCTTTTGGGATTCGCTATTTTATTTATTTATTTAAGTGTCAGGAGGACTAACCAGCTGTGTGGGAGTATATAACTTTAAAATATAGCAATAATGCTCTTTTAGACCATTAGCTTTTATGTTGTGATAGAACGTACTGTGTCTGTGTGCTCATATATACGGCAGACAAACCAAGTCTCCCTGAAGCTGCGGGAGTCTCCCGCATTTCGGTAGCGGCTCCCTGATGCCCGCGAGTCACATATAATCTCCCGGAATTCAGAACGAGTGCCCCAAACGCGCACACAGGCCACAGACTTTTTTTCTCTAACCGCGTGTGGGAAGGAGAGAGAGGAAACAGAGAGGGTTCTGATTGGCCTGTTCTCTGCAAAGAGTCTGTGAGACAGCCAATCAGTTTTTAGTGTGGGCGGGCAGTGTTTTTCCCCCCTCCCGGACAGGATTTTTTCAGTTAGTGATATTCGTATATGATATGAAATGTTTTTGATGTTGTGCATTTTTTTGTGATATTGTAACACAATATCACAAAATTTCATTTGTCATTTTTTGTCAAATTAAGGCTTATTTTCCAAAAAAAAAAAAAGGAAAGCAGAGGCAGGGCCTTCCAAAAAGAAAAAAAGATAAAACTCATTTCACCTCTGAATACTCTAAAAAAAAAAGTAAAATTATAAATGAACAAATTATGATAACCATCTCTTTAGTATATTTGTACATATAAACATTTAAACTTTTAACAAGAAAAATAGATGTAATATGACAACATATACAGTACCAGTAGTAAATTTCCTAAGTCCTAAATTTCCTTCGGGATAAATAAAGTATCTATCTATCTATCTAACTAGTACCAAAAGTATGGTACCAAATAGTACCAAAAATACATATTATTTTTCCTATATAGTAAATGAATAGTAAAGTGATTCAGACTATGAAGGAACTCATAAGGAATCATGTAGTAACTTAAAAGTGTTAAACAAACCAAAAATACTCCGTGAAGAAGCATTTAGGTGCTCTTATCTGAGGAGCTGTTAACTTCCAGTTTCTGAAGCTGGAAACTCCCATAGCTGACTGATGAACTCTCGCTCTTTCTTTCTTGGGGCAGTCCTGATGAGAGCCAGTTTCATCATAACATTTTTGATGGTCTTTGCGACTGCAGTTGATAAGATAGTTCTTCTCATAATCTGGATAACAACATTACTCAAATATTCACTATTCACTGTATACCTGTAACTCTACCTCTTCACTACTTTACAACTGATGCTCTCAAACACTTTATTAAGAGACAAGAAATTCAGGTAATTAACTCTTGATGAGTTCAGCACAGCTGTTAACTGAAAGCCTGAATTCCAGGTGACTCTACCTCATAAAGCTGACCGAGAAAATCCAGTCAAGATGTACAAAGCGGCAAAGAGGTGCTGCTTTTAGAAGAATCTAAAATATAAGACATATGCTGGTTTGTTTAACATTTTTTTCATTTACTAATTAATTCTTAGTTTTTCTTCATATTTTGGATTACTTTAGTATTTATCTACAACACACTAAATTTAAGCTGTGTCTATTATGTATATAATCTAAAAATATATACTATTTAAATAGTAAAAAAATATGCCTATTACGGTAAAGGTGCTAAAAGAGTACAGTAATAATAACAAGTAGTACTTAAAAAGGAGGGTTCCTCAAGGGTTCTTCAAGTTAATTGGTTCTTCATATACAAAGAAAAAAAGAAAATTTGTTCTTAATGACTTTAACTAGGGTTTGTATGTATTTGTATTTATTTTTGCAATATTAATGTTACACATAGTACACATAGATAACATGTAGGCCTGTCACAATAATATCTTTTGTGGGCGATATATCGTCCCAGAAATGGTTGCAATACATGATATTTTTGTCATTTGAAGACCATAAAATCATAAAATGTCATTGGCTTAATGATAACAGAATAGTACAAGTAAAAACATACAAGAAATCACATTAAACAATATCACGATTATCAAATATTATTGATGTCATGTTCATTTATTGTGAATATGTGAATATTGTGACAGGCCTAATAACATGTAGCCTAAATATTATTCTATATATAAAAAAAAAGCAAATATATGACCACTATGGTAAAGATGCTGAAACAGATTGCACAGTAATATGTTTGCTGTTTTAATAAAAGTTTTCTAAAGGGTTCTTCAGTAAAGGTAATGGGCTCTTTAGTGCTCTGGTCAATTGGTTCTTCATATACAAAGAAACACGAGAGCTTTACAAATGCCTCTCAGTGGCCTTAAGAAGGGCTCTCCTATTGTTATAAGTGAAAGAACCATATTGGCTTAGAGTGTAGGATGTACTGCGAATACACTGAGCAGACAGACGCCGCACAAGCACACTCGAACCCTGACCCGGGCCACGTTTCAGTGGAATGGGTAATTAAAGCTATCCTCCTACACCCTCAAACCCTAATACATATTCACTCGCCCAAATCCATAGGAATTACCGGCCGTGTCCGGCTCTCCGAGGCTCCGCAGCACAATGGCATTTTTATCATATGCTTATCAGAGCCAGCTCGCTTCTCTTTTTAGTGCTCGATCTTTTGCCCTTTCAATCAGGGAGCATATTACTCCTCTGTCAGAGCAAAGCACTTCCTAACGACAGCAGAGGCAGCTGGGAGAGAGGGCCAGGGCAGCCGGCCCCCCACATTAACATAATAATCCAGCCCCGCTCCCACAGGCCCCGGGGCCAGACAGCATATTAGCTAGGTCCCTTTTGTGAGGGTCCTTGCAAAGAAGAAAAAGCGGCCTTATTACTTGCCTGTCAACCTGTGGAACCCTGTTCCCCTCCCCTCCCTTTATGCCTGGCCCACACTGCAGGATTTTAAAACCCTGCAACCGATGCTGAAAACGTGCGAGACCCCACACATAACGACATTTTTCACCAATTTGTCTGTTTTTCATTGTTTTTAGCCATTGAACTTATTATTACACACTGTATATTGTGTGATCATTTTTATCTATATTTAATTTTCAGCCTGTTCTTCAATACTTCAATACAGGACCCCACAGGATAAGCCACCACTGTGTAGCAATGGTGGATCAAAAGCAGCAGTGCTGCTTGAGTTTTTAAACACTGTGTTTAATCACTCGCTGTCCTCCACTCTCTATTAGACACTCCCACCTACAGAAGCTGCTGCACCTTGTAGATAAATGTAGTAAAGTCAGAAATGAAAGCTCTGAACCTGTTGCTGCACAGTTTACAGTATTGGTCATGCTCTAGTCCTAGTCACTAGTGACCACAGGACGCTGCCAACAGGATGCTGCCAATGGGATGCTGCTACCAGACTATTCTCAGTCCAGCAGTGAAGGCTAGTTTAAACTTCTGCTCCAAACCTACTCCGTTAGCCGTCGCACACCTTCTCAGAAATTTAACTTTACCACCTTCATGGTTCAAACTGCAAAGGGATGTAGAGTCATGGATACACAAATGCAAAATATATGTGCAGGCAGCTACATAGGGCGCTCGCACAGGCTACACTGTATGATGGCAAGATACATCTGGCCCCTAAGGTAGTTTGAACTATAATGAAAAAATAAATAAAATGCCTCTCTGGCCAGATTTTGTCTCCACTCCTCCTCTGTCTCTCTGTAGCGCTCGGCATGACTTTAGTTTCCGCCCATTCTCAACTTTCAGCTCATTCTCGGGCTCCCTATCTTCTTATAACGGCTTTTTTTTTTCACCGCTGTGTCCCATTCATGGGACAATTCATGTCTGTTTTCACGATTATCAAATATTACTGATGTCATGTTCATTTATTGTACGATAAATCGATAATGTTCAGTCAATAATTATTGTGACAGGCCTAATAACATGTAGCCTAAATATTATTCTATATTAAAAAATAAAGCAAAAATATCACCATTATGGTAAAGATGCTGAAACAGATTGCACAGTTATATGTATGCTGTTTAAAAAGTTTCTAAAGGTTCCTAAAGGGTTCTTCAGTAAAGGTAATGGGCTCTTTAGAGCTCTGGTCAATTGGTTCTTCATATACAAAGAAACACTAGAGCCTTAAAAAGGCCTCTCAGTGGCTTTAAGAAGGGCTCTCCTATTGTTATAAGTGAAAGAACCATATTGGCTTAGAGTGTAGGATGTAACATGTCTATTTTCGAGTGAAATATTCCATCCTTAGGAATTGTGAAATCCGTCAAGCGCTGAATACGTCATCAGAATTGCTCAGTAAACAAGCTGGTTAACTAGCTAATTTTAGGGCTTTATTGTATGTCTTCAGAAAGGGGGGAGATGGTGGACAAACTAATAATTATTGCCTGTTTCTTAACTTTCTATGTGATGGGGAGCTTAAATTTGCCTTGATTAGCTTTTAGTTTATTTTTCTGTTCCACCATTAAATTCTTTAGCCCCTGCTGTCTGTTGCACCATTTAAGGTGGAACAGAAAAGTTAGCTAGCTAGCTAGCTACTGAGACAAACTACTAGCAATATTTTTTATGCTTGTTTTGAAGAATTTGGCCATAAGACATTTAAAAAACTACACATTAAACTCTGGTAATATGGTGCTAATTGTCACTTTTAACAAGGAAAATGTTTACGTTTTTTGGTTTCTTACCAGTGATTCTCATAACCCTTCAAATTTTTTTTTTGTGTTGCATTGTTACTTATTACAAGTATACAAATATTAGGAATCATTCTAAACCCACATTATCACTAAAGTCAGAGCGGTAGATGATAAGATTGTTAAGATTGATGATCACAAGCCAACAAACCAAGTTGGACTGCTTGAATTTTTACACCAAAAGCAGTGTGTAGGACTGGTGGAGGAGAACATGCCAAGATGCATGTAAACTGTGATTAAAAAACAGGGTTATTCCACCAAATATTGATTTCTGAACTCTTAAAACTTTATGAATATGAACTTGTTTTCTTTGCATTATTTGAGGTCTATGTATAAATATACATGTATATATATATATATATATATATATATATATATATACTTTGTGATGTGGGGTGTTCATAAACATTACAAAAACATACAATTCTCTTTCCAAAGCATATTGTTTTAGAAGTCCTGTCTTATCTAGGTGACCAACTTTCATATTTTTCTGATTTTTAGGTTTTGTCTTTCCACACCTTCCATAAAAAAGATGAATGATTACAAGTAATCAGACTGGATTTGCATGTCTAAACATCACAATCCTTTCTACATAGGCTGTTAGACATTCAAATAAATTGTACAGAAATGTGTAATAAAAATATTAGGAATCATTCTAAACCCGCATTATCACTAAAGTCAGAGCGGTAGATGATCTGCACAGGGAAGATCATTGTTTAAGATCATCACCCTGAATTCAGGAGAGTGTTTGAGCCAGGCTTTAGGACCCTCTCTTCAGTTTCTGAGAGCCAAGCTGAATAAATGAGTTTTCCTGTTGAGGTGTTCTGATGAAGTTACTTAGCTTTTTTCAGAGGGAAGTTATGTGTTGGGAGGAGATATTCATATTACTTTGATATTAAATTTACCCTTTAAGAGCTACCAGCAGCTCTGAATCCAGACATATAAACATAACGACAGAGCTTAAGCCCATTAAAACATTTTTAGCTATCTAATAAATCTTTTATTATACTATAGGGGGGATTTTCATATGGCATAATGAAATGTAATCCGTGGATGTGGCAGAATACATGAGCAGACCTTTTAAGTCGTCGCCTCACAAGACATCACGCAAATTTGGCGGAACGCAGAAAGCGCTGCGTATTTCCTCCTCCCTGAACTGCATCCTCCTTAATCTTATTTACAGTGAGATGGAGGGAGACAGAGGCTTTGAGTGTGAGGAACAGAGGAGAGACGAGCAGCTGCGTCTTCCTCCGTCCCAAAGGCCTTCGCCGAGGCCTCGCCTGCACTGGACCTGTGATCCTTTCCACTGGGGAGCCTCATCACGTCGTGTGACCAGCTCCTTTATTCTCTGCTGCACTCTGATAGGCTGGACTGGTGTCAAATCAGAACACGTCTGCCTTCAAAATACAGTACAGCACTTTTATATCCAATGGATGAAATTACCTGAAATTACTTATAATTAGAGCTGTGCAGTGATGAGAACCTGGTAATATGACATGCATCACAATACAGGGGTTACAATTCAATATATCACAAAATATTGCGATACTGTAGGCAAGGCAACAAAACATATATTTATCAGAACAGTGGAATCTAACAGCAGAGTACAACACAATTATCTAGTGAGCGGGAACACTATATCAACATAATTACATATACAGTGTTCTTTAAAAGTACTGTACAGTATTACAAAACAAAATGATACAATAAAGTATTGATGTAAAATGCATATAAACAACATTATAAATAATATCAGATTCATCATCCAAAGTACATTGTTACAGAAGGTTTCCTGGCCTCTTTGCATATATATATATATATATATATATATATATATATATATATATATATATATATATATATATATATATATATATATATAAGCAATAGAACACTTGAGGTTTTTTTTTTTACAAAATGAATTAACCCTTGTGTGGTGTTCATGTTTTTGTTACTCGTTTACTTTGTTACTTGTATTTAATTCAGCAAAATTAAGCAATTTTACATTAAAATGCTTTACACATGCTTGCTTCACCTAAATTGCAAGCAATATAAACAGCTTACATGGATAATATTTGCCCTTTACCTTTCTTATGTTACATTTCTTTCAAAAAGTGCTACTCTTTTTTTTATTAGTTTTTATATAAAATGTAAAAGAAAATGAATTAAACTCAAGATATGAGTAGAAAATTTATTTAGTTTCAAATTCACAAATGAAGCAATGTTTATTAGCCCTTGGCCAAACATACTGTATGTAATATAAATTTGTAGGGGGGGGGGGGGGGGGGATGGGGGGTGTACAGTGTGTGTTGATAGAAAATGTGTTTTGATATATGTTTTTCACAAAAAAAATGAGCCAATGCCAATGAGTTTGAGTTAGAAAAAATATTTTTTTAGTATCATTTGATGAAAAATGAAAACGGGTTCCACAGACCCGAACACCACACAAGGGTTAAGAAAACAAATCAAAGAACTTTAAGAAATTCAGAATGAATATGCTTTAATATGGACTGTGCCTTCTGCCAAAAAGTAGTTCCACCACAACTGTAACAGAACTGAAACTTAACTACAAAACAGTGTATGGTTCATACAGACTAACACCACGAAAGTTAGCTTGAAATCAAAATTGGGAATAGGTGAAGATGGTAACGTTAGGAGCGTGAAATAACGCTGATACTCTCCTCTCCTGCTCCATGGAGTCGTCTTCAGGTGAAAGCTGTGCATTTTCTGAGCAATTCTGCTTGTTTTGCTGGATGGTGTTGGTAGAACACTTCTTAACCAATCAGATTGTGAGGTCGGAACTAACTTTATATATATATATTGTGCTTGTCATTTTACATGTGGTCCTGTGTTTCTCCTTGTCTACACTTTATCTGTTTTCACCTATGAAAATTTTAGCTCCGCCCCCTCATTATCAGTCCTCAGGTATTACCTGTTTCCATTCCCGTCTTGTGTGTGTATTTAAGCCCTTGTGTCTTCAGTGTTAGTTTGTCGGTTCTTGTACATGGTTTACATCTGTTTCGGTTGCGTTTATGTCCCTGTTTGTACCGGTGTTCTTGTTTTTGGTTTATTGTTTGTTTGTTTTCTGTTTTAAATAAATATTACTTGCGCTTGCATCCGCTCTTTATATGCTCTTCTTGCAGCAGCCTTTACACGAAAAAAGGGGCCTAATTCTAATCAATCTAATTCTGTTAATTAATCATGGGTGTGATAAACCAATCAGTGATTCACTTGCCATTCACTTTAAGAGCCAGGTGCACTCTGACTTTGGCGCGTTGCTATTTTAACAGCGCATTGCTTTGCACTTCTCAGCAGAGGAAACTGCCTTGCAAGTGGGACAGCAGGTAATTTGCGAGAACAGCAATGGTATCTCATATTGTATTTCATTTAGTGTTGATGTAAAATCTGACTTTGTGTGCTATTATTAATAATAAATAATTATTAGTTTAAAAATGAAATTTTACAGCTATAGGTTTATAATTGGACTACAGGCTATGCTACACAATAAGTAGCCTAAAGCAAGCAGAACTGTGGCACTTTTGAAGGCTCATAGGTATCATTCTCATGCGCAATAAAACTAAAGTGTTTCCATATTTGACGCTAAATATCATAAAATATTTACCCATGTATCAATTCTAATGGGATTAATCTAACCTGAGCTTTTTTATGGCTTGTTTGTCAGAAGGTAAAATGAAGAAAGTAAAGACTGACAATGAAGAGCATGCTGATGGGTACGAGTAGTGAGGAAGACTGAATGTGAAAGAAGTGTTGAATTTTGTGGACACTATTCAATACAGCCCACTAGATGTGCTACCAGCCACTTAAAGTTCCATGCTGATGTCTGTTGGCAGGAAATTTTACATTTTGGAATGGAATAGAGTGGATTTGATTGAGTTTGATGGCTCCTATCGCAGCTAGTCAGATACCACTGTGAAGACAGTCCAACCAATATGACTCCTAAAAGAGATATTCCTTCAAATAAGCAGCCATAGCCACAGACTTAAACACACAGCATTAGCCTTAGATAGGACATATACTTTACTATCTTACTAGGTTTTTTCAGACATAAAATGTGCATTAAGGAAAACTGTATGACTTTAAATCTTTATGGCATTAGTTTTTAAAAAAGAATGAATTAACTGCAACTTTTTGCAGCACTGGATTCTGGATTTCCACAAAGTTGAGTTTTTTTAAGCAGACCTATTTCAACTCATTAGTTAGTAATTCACAAAATCAAACTCTTATGACCTTAGTACTGTACATGTCCACCAACCTACCCATCTACCCACTCACTCACCAACCTACTTACCTATCTACCACCAACCTACCCATCTACCCACTCACTCACCAACCTACTTACCTATCTACCACCAACCTACCCATCTACCCACTCACTCACCAACCTACTTACCTATCTACCACCAACCTACCCATCTACCCACTCACTCACCAACCTACTTACCTATCTACCACCAACCTACCCATCTACCCACTCACTCACCAACCTACTTACCTATCTACCACCAACCTACCCATCTACCCACTCACTCACCAACCTACTTACCTATCTACCACCAACCTACCCATCTACCCACTCACTCACCAACCTACTTACCTATCTACTACCAACCTACCCATCTACCCACTCACTCACCAACCTACTTACCTATCTACCACCAACCTACCCATCTACCCACTCACTCACCAACCTACTTACCTATCTACCACCAACCTACCCATCTACCCACTCACTCACCAACCTACTTACCTATCTACCACCAACCTACCCATCTACCCACTCACTCACCAACCTACTTACCTATCTACTACCAACCTACCCATCTACTCACTCACTCACCAACCTACTTACCTATCTACCACCAACCTACCCATCTACCCACTCACTCACCAACCTACTTACCTATCTACCACCAACCTACCCATCTACTCACTCACTCACCAACCTACTTACCTATCTACCACCAACCTACCCATCTACCTACTCAATCACCAACCTACCTACCTATCTACCACCAACCTACCCATCTACCTACTCACTCACCAACCTACCTACCTATCAACCTTCATACCTGCCAACATCCTTCCTCCCTACCTACCCACCCAACTACCAACATACTAACTGACCTACCTTCCTGACTTACCTGACAACCTCCCTACATCCTTACCTACCTATCTACTACCAACCTACCTACATACCTACTTACCTGCCCACTGACCCACCTACCTGCTTACCCTCTGACCTACCTACCCACTTACCAACCTACCTTCCAACCTTTCTACCTCTTTCCCTACCTACCCACCTACCTTCCTATCTACTCACCTACCTACCTACCTGTCCACCTACGTACCTTCCTACCTATCTACCAACCTACCTTCCCAACCTTCCCACATACCTACCTGCCCACTGACCCACCTAACTTCCTACCTACCCACCCATATACTTACATAATTATCTATTTACAACTAACCTACCTACCTGCCAATCTCCCTACCTCCTTAACAACCTACCCACCTAACTACTATCTGCCCACAGACCTACCTACCTATCTACCCACCTACCTTCCTATCTATCTACCACCAACCTACCTATCTACCAACCTACCTACCTTCCTACCTACCCACTTAACTACATACCATTCAAAGCACTAACCATCATATTACACCAATCTGTATTAATACATACTTCATCAGTAGTTACACACTTATTACAAGGGTTATCAATGTGTAAATACACAGTTATCAGAGACACTTATTATAAAGTGTGTCTCTACTGTTCTACAGTATTGCTGAATTTCTGAGTAGTGGGGGGAGTGAGTCTAGTGGAGACTGGGAACAGTGGCACTCGCCACTCTTTTCAGTTTGAGAGGACAGTTAGAAGATGTGATGCGTGATGGAGAGAGCTGACAGCTCTGAAACACAGAAGCTCACAGACAGAGGAGTCATCACAGAAGACTTCCACTGAAGATGCATCCACAGAGCAGCTGGACCAGGAGAGGAGGAAGCTGGGGGTGTCGGGAGAGGGGGGAGGGGGCAGTGACTCCACAAACAACCGGATGAAGCTGTGCGGTAGGGCCCCAGCAGCCAGCGCCCTGCCGGGGCACCTCTCTAATTGGTGGAAAGGGCAGCCCGTCCGTTCGCACACTCAGATCTCTCTGAGGACATCCGAGGCAACGTGCCAATTACTGCCAATTGTTGGCCTCGTCATTGAGATGTGGACAGTCCTCCGCATGGAATATGACTGTGGCCCACGGAATATTCCGGTTGCGTTTTTCTGTAAGAGACAGGATGAGAAGAAAAAAGGAAAAACGAAGCCCTTGATGAGCTCAGCTAGACAGCGTCAATTCACGCTATATCCGCTTAGACTCCACGCTCACCTGGATGCAATGAGGTTCTT
Organism: Astyanax mexicanus; assembly: GCF_023375975.1. Classification (NCBI taxonomy): domain Eukaryota; kingdom Metazoa; phylum Chordata; class Actinopteri; order Characiformes; family Acestrorhamphidae; genus Astyanax; species Astyanax mexicanus. Next base: position 49,996,299 of record NC_064414.1, read on the forward strand.
TTAAAAATGGGAAAATACAGAAAATAAAAGAATAAAAGTAAGCCCTACCAGACACTCAGCGCTCTAACGTTCTGGGGCTTGGCCAATAGACTGGACAGTTTCATGCAGTCAGGTTTGTCTAATAGGAGGTGATACTAACTGCCAAACCCTGTACTTTTCAAGCCCTCAAGTTCAGTCTGTGTTTAAAGAGGGAATAGCCCATTATGGGCAGCTTGGAGGGAGCTGAACACATAGTGGTTCATCCATTATCCATAAGCTGTTCATCGTGGTTAGGGTCAGGGCTAGACCACAGCCCTCCCCAGCAGGCAGAGTGAATGAAGAAGGCACAGCTCTCCACTTTATGAGGCACATGAGCTGTAGTGTGTATGAGAGTCTATGAGTAAAAAAAAATACAGAAAGAGAAAAAGAAGAAGAAAAAGAAATAGGAATAAGAAGGAATAAGGAGGAAAGGGGGGAGGGAGCGAAGAGTGAGAAATAATTCTGGTTGAACTGAAATATGTGTAATGCTTTTTAATTGTGTTGGCAAAAGTCTCCAGAAAAAAAAAAATCAAAAGAACCATGGTAATTTTATACTGATAAATTATTCAGCGCACATTAATAACAGTCCAAGTCCAATGTTAGGCAGGAGAGGAAGCTGTTTTAGGAGAGATGAACCTCCACTGCCTCTGAAAAGGATTTTTTCCTCGCCTTTTTAAGACGTCGACCACTAAAAGGATGTGTTTTATGGTGATACATCATCAAATTAACTGAATGAAATAATTCATTACAAGTTTAGAGAAATCTAATATTCAGAGTTGTGTGCTTGGTTTCATTAATTTTCCGTTATAACTAGTCAGTTATAGGTGTTATTTAAGCTACAGACACAGTTCTTAAAGTGCCCTGTACAGTAATTTGTACCTGCTGTCCATCCATCCATGCACCCCTCTGTCTATCCATTATCCACGCCATATCCATGGCTCAGAGTTGTCAGTTTTTCTCATCAGAACATTCAATTAACCAATTAATTGCTGGGTTTAGCCATTGCAAAATGTGTATTCATACTTTTTTAAAACTTGAATAACCAATATTACAGAGATTTTGCCATCAAAAAGGGTTTTTGTTGGTTGTTACTCAGTGGAGGACTGATCTGTTATTGTTACTTTAGAGACAGCTTCCTCCATCTGGAGTCCACATTTTCTATGTCCAAAACATTCAATAGGTAATTGCAATTAGCTGTGTTAAGTCAATACACTTAAGGAAATGATTTAAAGTTTGTGTTTTAGTGTTTATATTTACATACATTAAATGAAATGAAGTTGAATGAAGTTACTACTTCGTAACAAACTGTTTCCAGCTGCAGGATATGAGCTGTGCAGGACTAGGATAGTAATGTTTTTTTAAGGTAACTTAGCCTTAGATATTACTTTACATTGTGAATGTTCTTTTCAACCATAAAATGTATCCAAAATATCCAAAATACCTCTCCTTTCTTCTACTTGTCTTCCTTTTGTCTCTCTCCCTCTTGTTGTATTCATAAAAAATAGACATAGAGAACAAGATTGGGCATAATCAAGTTTTTCTACTACTTGTATGACTTTATTTTCCAAATTAAACCCCTCTGCAAAGACAATTTCATGAAATTTAATACAATTTGATACATAGGCAGCAATAATTTGTAACATACACATATGTAGCAGAAACACTATGTTTTCATTCAGTCACAAGAGCGTTAATGAGGTCAGATACTGATGGTGGAGGATTAATAATGGATCTTAAATACTGCTTCAGCCCAGTGCTGGAAGTTATAACAGCCATGTGTCTATTGTAGACAAACTACATTGTAAACTTTGGTTCCAAGCACCCTGTTTTTGGTTTGTGCTTTGTCCCTCCTTAGACCACTGTGGGTAGGTACTCACCACTAGGGGTGGGCAATATTATATCGTATACAATATATCGTGACACAGAAATATCATGATATTAAAAATCCATATCGTGATAATAGGGCTGTTCTGTCTTAAAAGAAGTCTATTATTTACTGTGAAGCTTTAGGTGTATTTATTGTATAATATAAGTTTTAGTTTGCAGTTTATATGCATGCACTAAATATTCTGCAATATTTTTTGCTGCATTATATTATTTTATGCTATATTATTTATTTTGCCACATTATGATTATACTGTTATACTATTATACTATATTCCTGAAATGAATGAATTATTTTAGTTTTCCTATATCGCCAAGTATATCGTTATCGCAAAAATACCCTGAAATATCATGATATTATTTTAGAGCCATATCACCCACCCCTACTCACCACTGCTGCCCAAAAGCATCTACATTTACAAAAATCTCTGAATGCATTGTGTGGCTATAATGATCTGGCCTTTCTCAAATTGTCCTAGATCCTTACACTTGATGGAATAACCCTGGTTTTTAATCACAGTTTTCATGCATTTTGGCATTTTCTCCTCCACCAGTCTTACACACTGCTTTACTCCTGGTGCAAAAAATCAAGTAGTTCAGCTTGGTTTGATGTCTTGTGATCATCTATCTTCCTCTTGATTATATTCTCATCATTTTCATGTGACTAAAACAGAGTAAGGGTGGAGAAAATAAAAAAATATATATTTTTTTATTCTAATCCCACTCTGAGATTAGATGAAATCCAGAGGAAGTTTGGACATTTTTCATTATATTGTTATTATAGCACATATTCAGAAGCTAATCAGGGATCTAATTCTTGGTGTTCCTTTAATTAATTAACATGGTGATCGGTTTAGCCTCATCTTGTTTTGTAGAAATCATCTACATCAATATTTAAAATCTTTTAACTACAGAGAATGGAGCACATGCTCGCCTACCATCTCAATGAAGCAGCATGTATGTCAGTGGGGGCCTTGTTAATCTAAACAGCAACCTGCCCGATTCTCACATTAACACAAGCTCTTAGTTATTCCTTTTCTTATTCATTATGAGGAAGCCTCCTTTCTATCAACCGTAGACATGAATCAATACTCCCAAACTTAATTATTAATAGACGACTGCGAGCACATGGTAGCTCACCTCAAATCGCGCACCATCCACACGTTGCCTGTTATTAAACAATAGTCTTGAAAGCAGGTTCTTCAATCCATGCTGTAGAAATATGCATGAGTTGGTGTGAGATGAAATACGCTGGTTCTTTCTGAGAGGAAGAGGGAAGCAACTATTTCCTTCCCAAGGCGTCTGCCGAGCAAGCCTTGTTTTCTCTCCCACAAAGGCAGTGGTCTACTCTAAATATTTGCCAAGCGAATACTGCTCTTGCAGTGGAAAAATGGAGAACTCGACGAAAGTAGTTCAAGGCCTAAAGGAGAAAACAACTTCTCAATGCCAGTCAAACTAACACAAATACACAAACAAAACCCTTCAAACTTAAACAGCACTTCTCCATCAAAACAGGCCCAAGGCAGCTAAAGCACCAAAACCTCAAATATGTCTGAAAGAGGAACGGTACTGGTGTGGTAATTGAAAAAAAAAAAAAAAAAAAGGCGGTAAAATATGAATTGACAAATTCTATTGACAGAAACACATTTCAGAAGTGGTCATTGTTCTTCTATTCAGCTTAAATTCCATCACAAAAGAGGTTTGGGAGGGCATAGTTGTTTTAGAGCTGTCTTTTAGAGCTTCCAAATGCGAGTGGATGTTTAGATAAAGATTATAACCACAGCGAAAACAAAGCAGAACACGTAGTATAATATACTCAGTTAGGGAGTCACGGTACCTAAAAGAAGAAGAGGATTTTGTTTGAACAGCCGTGTTAGGAACACAACATAATGTAAAGAAGATCAGAGTGTTGTGGGGCACCATATATTTCTTATATTCACCACCTTCAAAAAGAGAAGCTGCATCTGTGGTTGAAGATGATAAATATAAAACATCCACACAAGCGTCCATACTTCTGCTCTTAGCATCTGGTGGAGCGGAAATCAACTCTAAAATGTATTTTCTAGAGAAATGGCTCAGTTATGAATCTTCTATAAATTTCATAAGCGTTTTCATTAGCATGTCCTCTTCATAATCAAGCCATTTCAGGCCTTGCTAGTTAGCTAATTAATTGAAACAGGTGTACTAATTATCGCTTTATGTTCTTATTTTTTATTTTTTGTAAATTTAAGTAGGAGAGTAATGCAATTCAAACCTCTGCATGTTCTGTACACATGCAGTATTGACAATAAAACTACTTGTCTTGACTTGATTTGGCTAAACTCTGCAGAGCTGGAATATGAAATGAAATCCAGGATTGAAATCCAGGATTATGCAGAGTGTTTTATCAGTATAATAGAATAATTGTCTTTATTTATTGGTGTACTAGCTTATTTTAAAAAAGTGTGCCGCAAACCTGAATAGCAGACATCTCTAAAAGACTAAACATGTCAAAAAGAGCTTGTGATCAAAATTACTTTTGGGTTGAAACTGTAGTCTATTTGTCTTCCCTCAACATATTGAACATATGCTTTAAATAAAGTTTATCCTTATTTACTGTATAATCTTTTCTATTATGCTATTCCAAAACTTTTCATACTTTTCATTTAGGCTTTGAGAAAATAAAATATGTGTGCTTGTTATGTGGAGAGGGTTCCAATAAATGTTGCATGAAACATCTCAGAAGTCACATTTTATGCATTTCTCTTTAAATCAGGACATTTTCCATTAGGATGAATCACTCTCAGAGACATTTAAGGATGTACATTTTGCGTCCACACCAATGACTTTCTCCTAATTACTGAATTTTCATTGCTTGTGTGGAACTGCACCTTTTTGTTAAGAGTCTAACTAAACAAAAGTCTAAGTATTCAAGTACTCGAAGTCAGTGATACTTAAATAACGTATAGATATCCTAAAATACCAAAAATATACAGCAATGAAGCAGAGCTACTTGAGTATTTGCCACCCCTGGTATTAACCATCGAAATGAATGCAATTTAGCACTCAGAAAAACAGAAGAAATAATATACCATGTAAAATCCTTCTTTAATGTGAAAGATAGTCTCAATCTCTTTGTCTCATCTTCTCTGTTTCGGTTTGTTTATTGAGTGAAATTTCAAAGTTCGTAAATCCCGAGTTCTAAAAAAACAAGTCTTTCAAACAGCTGACGTTGCTTCTTCATCTAGCGCTGCATCCGACTTCCTGTTGTGCACGCTCTCTCTTCTCGCGTTGCGGAGAAAAAGCGCGGCCCAGAAAAACCTACAGCGCTTCTGCGCCCAAAAGAAAGAGTTAATTAGAAATACAAATTCTCCCAGATTGTTATTAATGGGAACTGTAGAATAAGCAACACATATTTTGTGCCCATAAGTAATCTCAGGTAGCTTTGATCTGGGGCCCATGGCGGATGCTGCTGCGTACCGCTGCCTTGCTTCTGGGAGTCTGCCAGCACCAGACATCTGGCTACTTTGTTATCATTGGCTGATCGGGTCCCGCGAGGCCGCTCTCGTGACACTAGGCGAGGAAGGAGAGTGGCCTGGCGAGGGAGAATTATCAGCGCATTTGGAGTGGATTAGAACTCTAAAGAGCTTCTCAAAGCGCGACGGGGTCTCGGGAGCTGCCCTCCGTCGGGGGGACTGGCGAGGGGGCTCGCGATAGAGACTTAAACAAGCCTGTTACTGAGAGAAGCCTGTGTGCGCGATGCCAAACAGACGCCTCTCGCGCTGAAACAGGCCCCCGTTTCTGAAATGGCTCGGGGAGAGGGAGCGCTGCTAATTATCTCATCTCTTCAAGTCTGCTGCCAGGTTTGGGAGAGCACCAGATTTGGGAGTTTACAGAACCTTTTGCACGGGTTCATTACGCACAGGTGTGTTTGGAATGCGTGCCGGTCCTTTTGAGGTTTGGTCCTCGTGTGTATTATGGTGCGGCGTATAGGTCGGGATGTAAAAGAATGGAATTTGCATTTGATTAATGCACAGATGTCCCTATATTTGTTTTTTCTTGTAAAAACTCCCCTCGGTTGGTGTCGCGGGCGTATCGGTGACATGCCGTGTTTTGTTTGTGTGGGCCAAAGCGGTGGAGCCGGTGTAGTGGCTCACTCCGGGGGGGGGGATCAAATCCTACCAAAGCCCCAAACAAACCTCCCCAATAATCATCTCTTCAGGGTGAAACTCCAGCCTATTCTTCTTAGGCTAAACCAATCATTATGAAACAAACGTGTCTGGCCCATCCCCCTTCAATCAAAGACACATACATACAAATACAGCCTACAGGTCAAATCTTCATTTGTTTCCAAATGTATTGAGGGAATTTGACCTGAGGCAACAATGCTTTTGTCTTTGTGTCTTTGTGTCTCTGTGTGCCATTTGAGATTTTTTTATATATATTTTTTGTTCCTTGTTTTGCATGTTAGATTACTGGGTACCACTTTAAAATAAGACTACCTTTATAAAGGGTTTATAAATGGTTTACTATTAGTTTATTAATGGATACTAATTAGGTTGTAAATGCCTTAAAAGTAATTAATGATCAGTTATAACAAATAGAAACACGTATAAAGGGCAACAATACAGATTATTATTAGGCAAACAACATGTCATTGTTGCCCTTTCTATGTATGTGTTATAACTGATTATTAATGATTTTTAAGGCATTTACAACCTAATTAGTAACCATTAATAAACTAATTGTAAACCATTTATAAACCCATTATAAAGTTAGTCTTATTTTAAAGTGGTACCGATTACTGTAGCTCACTGAACACTGAAGAGCACTCTGTAAATAATATAGAGCAATATAATTACAGATTAGTTTGTAGTCCTGTATCTGTTTCTCTGCATACTTTATTATTATTATCCTACTGTTCTCCTGAGCAGCTATACTTATTTGGGCTGTAGGTCATTATACAAACAAATTACAGTAACAGTACCACATTACACAAAGTACTGGGGACTTGGAAGCGCAATGGGAGATGGATAAATAAATAAATGGCTCACTCACACAGTTTACACACAGTTTACACTCAACTTAGTCTGCGTCTCCAAAAGTGCCCAAACAGATTACAACAGATTACATATTTAATCATTGAATATCAACACTTTCCACATTTGAACAATATCCAGACATTTAAAGGCCTTTTGAATCTCATGTTCAGCTGTTTCTATCATTTTTAGAGACTGAGGAAATAATCTCAGAAATACTCGTTGACTAATCGACTAATAGAAAAAATAACCATCAGATTAGTCGACTACGAAAATAATCATTAGTTGCAGTCCTAATTCTAACATTGTTTGGGATGGTGGTGGTGGTGTATGAGGTGTTAGTAGAATGAAAGCTTGAATTAGCATAAATTAAAACACCAAGTTATTACAACTAAAGGGGAAGTTGATTTATTTGTAAGGTAGCCCAGGGGGAATCACTACACACTGATGGTGAGTGTTAATCAGAAACTGTTGGACACACCCAATATGCAAATAGATTGTGACAGAAGCCAATGGAAAAAAAGCTGTTAATGGCAAAACTGACTAAACTCAGTTATTATAAGCTGGTTCAACTCAAAGATCTCAGTTTGAATAGTACAGTATATGTGCCCACACATGTTAACTCAACTAACTCAAAATAGTTGAATATTGGGTAACACTTTCTATGAATGTCATCTCTATAAGACTCTATGACCATATTTATAACACATTATAATGCATTCACAAGGCATTATAAACATGGCTAGGCATATTTATAAAACTCTATAATTCATCATAGCCATGTTTATTATGCATCATGAACTGTGATTATAATGCATTGATAACTGTCTTTATAACATGTTATACGTCAATACCAAGAAACTCAGTCCCTGCTTCTGGACTTGTATCATGACTAAAACAGCTTCCAACTTATAAACACACCCTCAATAATCCTATAAACATGTTTTTAACCACTCATGAATTATACTTGTCTTGAATATAGTATTAGTTATAGTCAATTATAATGTATTATAACAGGTCTTTGTGTGCTCTAAGTAAAGTGACAGACTTTCATTGTTTTTAACAGAGATTTTTTTCATAGATTTTTAACGATAGATATATACTATTTTAGCATGTATATCATAAGCATAACTTACAATGTATTATGATCACAAGTCATAATGCTTAATAAACATGGCTAGAGTGGGTTATGCGTTTTTATAAATATTTATAGCCATGTTTATAATGCCTTATGAATGCATTATAATATATTATGAATGTAGTTATAGAGTCTAATAAAGATGACATTCATAGAAAGTGTTACCGAATATTGGGTAGAAATATCAAATTTTATGTAAAACAGATTTAAATCATTTGAGTTCAAACAAAGTATGGGGTTACAGTGCAGTCTCTAGCAGCCACAGACTGAAATGAAGATAAACCAAATACTGTGTTTGTTTTAGGGATTTTCAGTGTGAGTTATTATATATGAGGCATTGTGGGTGTTATAAGCAGAGGATGACAATTGTAGCAGGTTGCACAGGTAAGGAGGGGTGTTACGGCCTGGAAAGCCAGACCAGTAACATATGCTAGGACGACACCCGCTCACGCATTTTTAGCCCAGACCAAAGATGATACCAGCCACAGAAATACAAGCCAAAATGATTTATTTATAATAATCAGTAGCATTTACGTCAGGGATAAGAAATGCCTAAAATAACAAACAAACAAAACTAACTTAGAAATTTAGAGCTCACTTACCTAACAAAAAAAAGGAAATAAAAATACATAAATCTTCCCTCCCTCCCTAACTAACAAAACACAGGAGAAAAGAAACCCCCTCCCAAAGAAACATGCCTTATCCCCTACAGTGCTACCTTGGCTTTTAGTATTATTTGAAGTGTATTTACAGAAGTAGTATAACAAAGTTAAGTAACATATTTTAGTTATCTAAACAGCTCCGTTTTGACTCACGACAGCACAAACAATCAGAATAGTACGACAGGTGGTTTGGTCTGGGCGGCGTGGTGGTTGAATGGGTCGGGTGTCGCGCTGCACTCCACATCGGCCAGCGCTTTATAGTGACGCAGGATCAATTAATCAGCTCCTCCCTCTCACAGGTAACCTGCAGGACTGATAGAAAGAGTGAAGGAGAGCGCAAGAATGAGGTAGCTTAGAAAAGGGAAGGCAACAAAGAAAAATATAAACATCTCCCTCCGTAACACCCCCACCCTTTAGAGCAAACTATGTTTGAGACTAAACCTCTCTATAAGCGCGAGAGAGCGCGTCAGCAATGACATTCTCAGAACCCTTTTTATACCGGATTTCCAAATTAAATCCCTGGACCAGAAGAGACCAGCGCATTAAGCGATGACTGGAATTACGCATACGGTTCAAAAATACCAGCGGGTTGTGATCCGTATATACAATAACCGGCAAACTACTAGACCCAACATATACCTCAAAGTTTTGCAGTGCAAGCAACAGTGCCAATGCTTCTTTCTCAATAGTGCTGTATTTCACCTGGTGTTTATTAAACTTCTTGGAATAAAAAGAAACAGGATGATCAATACCATCCGCATGCTCCTGAAGCAACACCGCCCCAGCACCTACAGCGCTAGCATCCACTTCTAATTTGAACGGGCGTGTGAAATCAGGGGCTGCCAACACGGGCGCAGTACACAATAGCGCTTTAATCGAATTAAATGCAGTAGTACACTCTACAGACCACGCAAACTCCCTTTTTGTACTCAGCAGATCTGTTAACGGGGATACCACACTAGCAAAGTTTTTGCAAAACCCCCTGTAATACCCCACCATACCCAGGAAGCGGCGCAGCTCTCGTTTGGTGGTGGGCGTGGGAAAATCAGCGATGCTTTCCACCTTCGCATTCACAGGACACACTTGTCCCTGTCCAACCCGTTTTCCCAAATAAACTACAGAAGCTTTTCCAAATTCGCACTTAGCCAAATTTAGAGTTAGTGATGCCTTACCTAACCGGCCGAGCACTGTTCTAAGCAGCTGAAGATGTTCACCCCATGACGAGGAGAACAAAATAACATCGTCCAAATACGCCTCACAGTGGTCAACACCAGCTAAGACAGAATGCATTAAGCGTTGAAAGGTGGCAGGGGCATTTTTTAAACCAAACGCAAGAATGGTGTACTGGAGGAAATTATCGGGGGTCACAAAAGCAGATACTTCGGAAGCTCGGGGCGTCAAGGGTACCTGCCAATACCCCTTTAGCAGATCTAACTTGGTTACAAAACGAGCACCCCCAATCCTATCGACACAGTCATCCATCCTAGGAAGAGGATATGAGTCTGTCTTTGTTACTGAGTTCACCCGACGAAAATCTGTACAGAATCGGGATGTACCATCGGGTTTAGGCACTAACAAACACGGAGAGCTCCACGGACTAGTACTAGGTACAGCCAAACCGTGTTGGAGTAAGTAATCAACTTCCCCTTTCATAAGGTTTCTTTTATGTGGGTTAACACGATATGCATGCTGTTTAATTGGACGGGAATCACCAACATCAATATCATGTTGCGTCACAGTGGTTCTAGTAGGAATGTCAGCAAAAAGATCCACATGATCTTTTAAAATGTCAGTGACATCCGTTTTCTCAGCCTCGGACAAATAAGACAAGTACGAATCAAGATCAGATAAAATAACTGAGTTTTCCAACCGTGCGCAAGAGACTGGAACATCACGCATCACAATGTTGTCATCTTTACAATTATAATCAGGATTAAAAGTAACAGTCGCAGCTGGAGTTACCTTCAAATCACAGTCAGGCATGTTATCTTTAGCACTTGCCACCGCGCTATTGCTCTCTCTAGATACATACCGTTTAAGCATATTAACATGACAGACACGAGTTTTCTTGCGCCGATCAGGTGTACAAATGACATAGTTGGTTTCACTCAATTTTGAATCAACAACATAAGGACCGGTAAACCGAGCCTGTAAAGCAGAACCCACAACTGGTAGCAACACAAGTACCTTATCACCCTCACTGAACGTGCGGGGTACAGACTTTTTATCGAACCTCTTCTTCATTTTCTCCTGAGCTGAACCCAGCTGTGTCTGAGCAAATTTACAAGCATGCTGAAGACGGTCACGAAACTCACTAACGTAATCCAGCACGTTTGTCGACACATATCTTTCAGACAACAACTCTTCGCGAAGAAGCCGAAGTGGACCTCTAACCGTGTGCGCAAAAATTAAGTCCGCAGGACTAAACCCTAACGATTCTTGCACGGTCTCCCGGATCGCGAACAGCAACAAGGGAATACCCTCATCCCATTCCTTACCTGTATCTAAACAGAAAGTGCGCAGCATGGATTTTAATGTCTGATGGAATCTTTCCAAAGCGCCCTGGGATTCAGGATGCCATGCGCTAGAGAACTTATGCTCAATGCCGAGCTGTTTTCGAATCTGCGAGAACACCTTGGACATAAAATTTGTCCCCTGGTCAATCTGAATAACTCTCGGCAAACCGAAAGTGGAAAAGAATTTTACAAGAGCTTTGGTCACAGCTTTGGCATTAATTGTGCGTAACGGTATAGCCTCGGGGAATCGCGTGGCCACACACATTATAGTTAAAAGATACTGATGGCCCGACTTAGATTTTGGCAATGGCCCGACACAGTCCAATATTATACGCTCAAAAGGCTCACCTATTGTGGGAATAGGATGTAATGGAGCAGGAGCTATGTTTTGATTCGGCTTGCCTGCAACCTGACAAGCTGAACAAGACCGACAGTACTCCCGAACGTCGTATTTTAGCCCCGGCCAAAAGAAATAACGAAGTATGCGCTCGTACGTTTTATTAATACCCAAATGACCGGATAGAACATGATCATGGGCAAGAGCCAGGATGTGCGAACGGTAAGAAGCAGGGACAACAAGTTGGTGAGTTGTATTCCACTGACGTGCATTACTTTCGGTTGGTGACCATTTTCGCATTAACACCCCATCATCCCAATAATAAGCCAAATTACAGCGATCGATATTTTCTCTCTCTACCACAGAGTCAATACACTTAGTTAAAGAAGGGTCTAATTTCTGAGCTTGAGCCAGTTTTTCTTTGCCAAAATAAGCATTAGAAGTACCGTGCCCTTCAGAATTCAAAGAAGGTTCAACTTTGTGTGATGGCAATTTAATTTCACATTCCACAGTCTCCTGTGGTGAAAGCATGAACGTATCGGCCAAATTAAAATCATTATCCAGCTTACGAGACTGTGCGCGCGTCACAGCACATGCAGGAAACATAGTGGGAAATTTCTGAAACAATTCAGAGGATTCACTCACATTTCCTTCCGGCGAGTCAACCACAACAGGTAAAGGGAACACTTTTCCCCCAGCCAAATCATTACCCAACAACAGGGTTACACCATCCACTGGCAATTTGGAGCACACACCTAATTCTACCCGTCCTGTTACGAGCCCTGATCGAAGGTACACGGTATGTAACGGGACCTTCATGCAGCCCAGCTCCATGCCGCGTACCAGCACGCTTACCCCACATGACGAGGAATCAGAAAAATTCAACACACTATCCAGTATAAAGGATTGAGCGGCCCCAGTGTCTCTAAGAATAGTAACAGACGTCCACTCACTACTGTCACAATCAAAGGAGACGAAACCATTTAATAAAAAAGGTGCGTAACTAGGATCCGCTTTACCAAAATCGGCTTGTGGACCAGCTGCTTTCTGCACAAAGCCAACATTTTTAGCACCACTACCACCTCTCTTGGGAGTTTTCTTACTTTGCCAAGCCTTGCAGTCTGCAATAAGATGACCAGGATCCAAACAATAAAAACACACTCGAGAATCACCTGAACTATCACTTTTTCGTGCTGTATTTATTTTAGTAGACGCGCTACGAAAAGTCTCGACTGGAACACTACTCTTTTCAGCAACACGGCGCGCTTTCGTTTCCCTTCCTAATGAAGGAGAAAACTCGGTTTTGTGAGTCAAAACAAATTCATCAGAAAATACAGCAGCATTAGCAACTGAAGTAACTTTTCGCTCATTTAAGTATACAACAATATTATCCGAAATACACTCCTTAAAAGACTCTAATAAAATCAGCTCCTTTAGCTGTTCCATGTCACTGATTTTACTTGCATACAACCATTTTTCAAAAAGGGCTCTCTTTTCATGAGCGAACTCCACATACGTTTGGTTGGCAGTTTTTACATGGGCTCTAAATTTTTGTCTATAGGCTTCTGGTACCAACTCGTAAGCTCGTAAGACCGTAACCTTCACAAGATCATAATTTAAACTTTGTTCAACTGAGAGAGTAGAGCACACCTCTTGCGCTTTCCCAACAAATTTGCTCTGGAGCAACAGAGACCAAACTTCTTTTGGCCACTTTAACGCAGCAGCAATGCGCTCAAATGAAGAGAAATAAGCATCTACTTCAGTCTCTCTAAACGGGGGCACCAAGTTAATGTACTTGCTAACATCAAAAACAGCAGGGGTTGCAATACCTGTTGGCGTTCCAGGATCCATAGCAGAAGCGTTTACAGAACTTGGGGAGCTAGATGCAGCAGGTGCAGGAGAAATTAAAAGCCTCGGTTTTGGGACGGGTTTAACAGATGACGCCACCTCTAACTCAAGCCTTTTCAACTGCAGCATACGATCAGTTTCAAGTTCAATAGCCCGGAGCCGAACTAACTGTGTCTCATACTCCTGCCTTTTAACTTTAAGATCGAGCTCTTTAAGCTGTATAGCTAAAACAGCATCAGCCTGAGATGTTACAGGAGCAGCAGCAAAAAGTTGAGATGGCCCTACAGCCGGTACGTCTTCCCCTGGAGGGATTACCTGTTCCGGAGAAGCGGCTTGATCCAGGCCAGGACTTGGATCCGACACCGCCGCAGACGCTTCTGACCCGCCCACCCCAAGGACCGCACGTGCAACTGATTCAAGCTCTGCAGATTCTGGCAATACCTGCAGCTCCACCAGCTTAGTATAAAGCACAGCTTGGATCACGTGCTTTGACGCTCCACCAGGTACAGAAACTTCAAAGAAGTCAGCAATCCGCAACAAATCCACCTTACGGCACCGTTGGAACTCCTCTATAGAAGGACAGAGAGTGAAAGTGGTCAAATTAAAGGTACCAGAAGCCATAATTAACACTTACCTCTACCGCCCCACACCAAAAAAAAACTGCCAACCAAATAAAAACGCCCATACAACAGGCTCAAAAAGGCGTTTAGACGAGCCCCCAATTATGTTACGGCCTGGAAAGCCAGACCAGTAACATATGCTAGGACGACACCCGCTCACGCATTTTTAGCCCAGACCAAAGATGATACCAGCCACAGAAATACAAGCCAAAATGATTTATTTATAATAATCAGTAGCATTTACGTCAGGGATAAGAAATGCCTAAAATAACAAACAAACAAAACTAACTTAGAAATTTAGAGCTCACTTACCTAACAAAAAAAAGGAAATAAAAATACATAAATCTTCCCTCCCTCCCTAACTAACAAAACACAGGAGAAAAGAAACCCCCCTCCCAAAGAAACATGCCTTATCCCCTACAGTGCTACCTTGGCTTTTAGTATTATTTGAAGTGTATTTACAGAAGTAGTATAACAAAGTTAAGTAACATATTTTAGTTATCTAAACAGCTCCGTTTTGACTCACGACAGCACAAACAATCAGAATAGTACGACAGGTGGTTTGGTCTGGGCGGCGTGGTGGTTGAATGGGTCGGGTGTCGCGCTGCACTCCACATCGGCCAGCGCTTTATAGTGACGCAGGATCAATTAATCAGCTCCTCCCTCTCACAGGTAACCTGCAGGACTGATAGAAAGAGTGAAGGAGAGCGCAAGAATGAGGTAGCTTAGAAAAGGGAAGGCAACAAAGAAAAATATAAACATCTCCCTCCGTAACAAGGGGACACACCAAGAAGGGTTTTGTAAATGAGCATATTTGTTCTGTGCAATATTTGTCTATAAGTATTATGTGTATTAGTGCTGGGCGATATGGGAAAAATCATATATCACGATATGGAATATTTTATATATCATGATAACGATATATATATATATATATATATATATATATATATATATATATATATATATATATATATATATATATATATATATATATATCATGATATACCACATTTAAGTATGTTTTCAGTTATTCTTTGAAAAATATTACAAAATAATATCATTGCTTACTTTTTTCCAACTTTATTTCAAAGTGACTTTAAACCAAACTTTCACAAATGGGAATTACTACATTTTAGTGCAGCAATATATATGTATCAAATGAAAACAGATGAGGTAGATGCAGTAGCTAATTTTTTTAAAAAGAACAATGCATCTCCATTGTTCAGCTCTCATGTCGCAAAACCACATTATGAAGCTTTTTTTGTGATTACTTTTTTTTTTATCACTTATATAAACTGAGTTTATGCAAAGTGACCATGCCAATACATTTTATCGTAGCCTACTTTATATATTTGCATGAATAATTGATGAAATTACTGTAGAAACGATATTTATCGTCATGTCGCACAGCACTAATGTATAATAATGTATTGTTATTGAGTATACTGTGTATATTGCTTACACTGTAAAGGTATCTGTATGTCTTATTTTATATTATGTTTAATTATTCTTCTTATTAAATATTATTCTCTGCACATTGGTGGGAATCTGCACCCAACTTTTTCACTCACATGTACACCTGTACTCTGTGACGTGACAATAAAAATCTTGAATCTTGAACCTTGGAACAGTGGTGAGTCTTAAAGGGTGCGTTTGTGGCAAAGCGAATAGCCAATGAGGTGGTCATAATGTTATGCTTGATCTGTGATCTTTAAACATTCTGAATTCAACACAGCGTGAATATGTACTGTAGTCCCTCACCCCTCTGGGACCTCGGCGAGGGAGGGCTCTTTGACCTGTCTCTACTCATTGGACTGTGTTGATGGGCACCGTGTCGAGTCCTTGCATGCTAAAACCCGGGCTAGTTATCAGCACATCATTACACTAATCTCTCATTCCCCCCTCACTTTGAATGCCAACCCATGAGATTCGGGCCAGCTGTGGTAAGGCTTTGAAGACTGGTGCAGCAGACACCCCTAGTACTGTAATTCACCAGCTATTTTCCCCTGTAATACAGTCTTACTGAGGAGGAAAATACATTTAAAAAACGTATCTTACCTTATCTGATATAAATGTGATGTATTGCTTATATTATGTGATGTAATATAGTATAATGTAATTTATGGCTATGTGAGATTGAGGTCTGTGATGGACATTTCATCAGGATCATGATATAGGAAAGTAAGGCAGTAGCTGATATACCGGTACATGGATCAGCCAGAACATTAAGCATGGACTCCATAGGATCATTGAAAGTGTCTTACTACTAAGGAACACATCAATGAGCCTTAAGCACCTGATAGATATATTTGATAGGTATTTATCACTGCATACAAAAAGCTTCTTACAAGACCTGCTGTTTTGGAGATGATCTGACCCAGTAATCTTAGATTATTATGCCTATGCTTGACAATTTTTCATAAGAACTTTATGAACTGACCCATTCACAGATTATTTTACTAAAATATTATATACACAAGTGGCATTATTAATATTCTGACATGCCAGATCTTTGATTTCAGGTGAAATCTGGTAAAAAAAAAAAAAAAAAAAAAAATCATGTTGGACAATATGGCCCTAAAATAGGGTATATTGTATAATAGGCTATTTTTGTGGTAACAGTATTTTTGCCGATATGACAACACATTGAATTGAACATTGAAAAAAAATAATACAAAAAATACACTACTGCAACAAAATGAGCGTTAAATTTTATTTGGCGATTTTATTGCATATGATATGATATGGCAAAGCCTTAACATGCCATCATGATACTAATAATATCCTCAATATATCCAGGATTTAAATAAAATAATTGATACTGGACAAATATAAACTTTAGACTCTAGTAGACATTATTTAATATTCAATACAAACAGCAAAAGAGTTTTAGCCTAATGACACATATAGCAGTAAAACAATATTATGATAAAAATGGTTGTTTCTGCAATAACAATATTAAAATATTTTGATCATATTAGTGCATATGGTACGATATTGATGTCAATTAACCTTTATTTAATCTTGGAGTACATTAAGGGTGGCCCTCATTTACAATTTAGCTAAGCCAATACATAGAAAATGGATTGTCAAAGTAAAATAAATTAATTATTTGATAAAATGACCCAGCATTTTAATAAGATATATTAGATATTTTGAAATACGTTAGAAAACAAATAAATGAAAATAAGAAAATAGTCACAAGTAATAAAAATGATAAGAATGCAACTTCAGATGAATAAAAAAAACTAAGCACATAAAGGAGTAAAATATATATAATAAGCAACAACTAAAAACAATGAAAGAAGAAAAAAGTAATACATTAATCATAGTAAATAAATAAATAACTATAACAGAAATGGAAAAAGACTGTTAAAACAAACGAAAATGTAAAAAAGTTTACTAAAAATTAAATACAACTAAAAACAACAACAAAAAAACTAAACAAAATAAGTTTTAAATGTGACACAGGTGAGTTGAGTTGAACTTGAATTCCAGTTTGCTAAAAGCAGATTTTCCCAGTTCAGTAAAAACTCAAAACTACTAAATATCACAATGTCAGTTTTTTATTTTTTTTCCCCCAATATCGTGCAGCCCTACCTCAGAGCTAGTATGAACTCTACCACATACCCAGTGCCTACTGCCCAATGTTCAATCCTGTGCTCTTAGGTTTTTCTTCATGGCCAAGCTGAAGATGATCCAATATTGTTATCATGTCCATTAATAAATACAATATATACAGCATATCTCTGCTGCATTACTATGCTATAATAATGAGCTTTCAGAGGGGCTGTGGTAGTCTCGTCCCTCTGCTTAGAGACGCAGGCCGGGTGTGGAGGGGGCCACCTGACACCTGTCACCCCGCCAGCCAAGCACAATTAGGTCTCCTCTAGGGGGACGAAAGTGGGTAGTTGCCTGGGAGTAGTGCAGATCTCCCGGTGCAGCGGGAAAGCGTTTGAAGATCATTAGTGTTACAGACCCTGTCTTCGTGGCCCTGACAAACCTCCTGAATGGCTGGCTTTGATCAAGCCGCAGCGTTTTTGTCAATAGCACGCGGGTACAGCGAATACATTAGAAAGTTATACACACAAAGTCAGCAGGTAAAGTGCCAGGTTCAATCTGAGTGTGTGTAGAACCGTGGGCTACTGATTGGCCCTAATGAACGCCATCTCTGTTCGGCCACGCCGGGCGATGGACAAACTTGTGTGTCGTTTTGCATAAATGTAGGTGTCTCATTAGTTATGGTTTAAAATAAACATTAAAGTAGCACACGTGAGGTGGTTACTGTATTTGTGGTGGGCGCCTTGTTGGTTTATTGGGAATTAAGAGCCTCTTTTGTAATAACGCTTTTTTGTATCATTGGAAATGCATCACTTTACCATTTACCTTTTGTAATAGTCAGCTTCGATTTTTTTTAGTTACATTATTTTCTTTGTAATAAGAAGCAATTTTTTACACTAGGGCTGAACGATATTGGAAAATATGTACATTGCAAATGTTTTTCCCATGATGTCACCAGCCCCACCCGCAAAACAACAGTAATCGGCCCTTTAATCAGGCATTTAAATGGCTTTTTAAAAAGGTAAATATGAGCGTTTTTTCTGGGATTAAAAGCGTGAATTCAGCTGTAACTGGAAATATCTGCACAAAACTGTGCTGGACTGAGGTGCACAGCTTTCCACACATGGATGTGGCCCTGAGGTTTACTCTCCCCCCCCCCACCCCCCCACCCCCCCCCCCCTCCCTCGCACTTCTTAGGCAGCAGCAGCCTGACACTTACACAGACACAGAGACAGCACTGTGTATCTACTTCTTGAGTCAATAATCAAAACATTGCAACATTAGGTGTTTTTAATTTATTTAATTGCCTTAAGTGACATCACGCGTCCTGTGATGTGACTATTGCATTGCGATGGCGATGCTTGAACGATGTATTGTGCAGCCCTAATTTGGACCATTAATTTTACATTTTGGCAAAAAGGTTAACTTTATCTGTTGACTGCTAACAAAACCCATATTAACCTTATTTTATTACACCACTTCTAAAATTATTATTTTCACCTGGTTAAGGTCCATATCTTCTTCACAATAAAAGCACTCTGAAGTCGCTTTTGCTGATTACCAACATTATTTGCAGTTATTTAGAGCATAGCTAACTACCTTTCAAACCCAAAACAAAAAATATTGGAGTGTTGTAGCACATTATATAACTTATATACACTGCTTCCAAAGAAAATGGATTTGCATCTATGGTTGAATTACTCTCAGGAAGATATCCACTCAAGTGTCTATACGTCTGCTCTTACCATTTTTGCCCAGTGTTAAGCTAAGCTATAATGTGTTGTCTTATGAGCCAATTTCAAACTTCAAATTCAAGCTGTAAGTTGTTAAGTAATGAATTGGGAATTTGGTTTATAATGTGCTACCCAAGAGTTGAAAAAACTGTCTTAGGCTGATTCCCCTATTATACACAGCAGCCAGAGTGTTGACAAAAGTAGCTTGGGACGATTGTCATGTTAAACTCAGCAACAGGGTGTTGGCACAAGCAGCACTTGATCCAAATGTGATATAAGCATTTTGGCCAGACTTGGGCCAAGATACGAATCGTTTTACACAGGTAGCTAGTGTAAAAGTTGCATTAGGAGTCTTACCCAAAGACTCTTTACTTTACTGGGATATTGTGTTGTGCTTACACATCTGAGAAATTGAACCCTACTCTGCCAAAAGGAATGCTATAGTTGTTATCCACTACCCTATACCACTCCAACTCTAAAGAATACAGACTAAAGCATTACTTGTAAATCACTGAAAAAAAAAAATTGTCTGTTGGACCTTATGGTCATAAAATAATATCATGGTATTAATGGTTGTTTTTACAATAACAATATATGGAAAATAATTAACCATATTATGATATTACATACCTGTATTGCAGAGCTACAATCAGTCAATCAATCAACCTTTATTTAAACATTTAAACATTAAGGGTGGCCCTCATTTACACTGTGACCGAGCCAATACATAGGGAAGAAATTGTCAAAGAAAAATTAAAAATAAAATAAATAAATAAATAAATAAAAGATCCAACATTTTAATAAGAGAAATCAATCAATCAATCAATAAATCAATCAACCTTTATTTAAACATTTAAACATTAAGGGTGGCCCTCATTTGCACTGTAACCGAGCCAATACATAGGGAAGGGATTGTCAGTCAATCAATCAATTAATCAATCATTTAATAAATAAATAAATTAATTCATAAAAATAAATAAATAAATAAATAATAAAAATATCCAGCATTTTTATAAGATATATAAGATATTTTATAATGAAATATGAAACAAATAAGATAAAAATTATAACTTCGTAAGAATCAATTTAGTAGGGATAGTGTGTTGTGCTTACCAGCTGGGAGAATTGAACCATACTCTGCCAAAAAGAATGTTATAGTTGTTATCCACTACCCTATCCCACTGCAACCCTAAAGAATAAAGACTGCAGAATTACTTGTAAAACACTGATAAAATTGAACCATCTGCTTGTAATCTTTATTAGCATGACTTGCTAGCTGCATTCCTAACGACTATTGAGGTTTGTTTCTAAGCTATACCGATACAGTATCTACAAATATGGATAATCTAACTCTGCAGAGCTCAGTCCTGACACCGACTGAACATCTCTCATTAGTCTGGCTGTCCCAGGTGCTGATAATATATGGCTTGTCACTGGTTGTCTAATGGTTGATGCTAATTGACCCCCTTTCCTCCTTTCTTCCGGGCGAATGAAAAGGTTTTTTGCCGCGTGCTCTCGCAACAAATTCGACAAATTCAAAAGCTCTCGCCTGTCACGCTGTCACCACACGAGCAGCTCGCGCTCATCAGCCATAATGATCATTTTTTCCCAGCCCTCGTCCAATCGCCTGCCAAACAGCCCGATTTAAAGTTAAGCCAAGAGTGTGTGTGTGAGAGTGTGTGTAACACGATTAGTTGAACTGCCCCGTCTGATGGTGTCTGAGCACTTTTTTTTTTCTTTTCTGTAGTGTGTATCAGTGTTTCCAGAGGTCGTGGTGCAAAACGCTTACATACAGAAACATTTAAATTAGACCTTCTTCATGCAGCCGTGAGTGTTACTGACATGAAAATCATTAACAATCATAAAACCAAGAGTTTTCCAACGTCACTAGTGCGCCTAGCATCACCTAGTCCCCGGGGTTAGGTAACGCCTATGGTTCATTTGGATTTATATAGTATCAAAAACTGTTTATAACATTTCTTTTGGACGATTAATTGTTTGTCAAAGAGTTTATACAATTTATTGTGAGAGTTTGGCCATTGGAACACCTTTTTTTTTATTTAAAAAAGTAAACCCGGTAAACCAAGCTTCAGACTTAGACATAAACTACCAGTGAATACTACAGAAAAACAAATGGGAGTTCCAAGGCTGTGTTCAGACTGCAAGCAAAATCGGATTTGTTTCTAAAATTGGATCTGTTGGGATTTGACTGTCCACGTTGTTATTCACAAGTGGTCATGTCTGGACTAGGTGTTGGACAATATGTTAAAATTTATATATACTGTATATATAGTATGGTTTTAATTCAGTTATAGCATTACTCCACATAGTGGCGCTATTTAAATGAATAGGGTAAACCCGCGAGAATGTGAAGAATATTGATGGTAAAATTATGTAAATCTGAATTTTATCCTCTTTAGTAACACAGATGTTGTCACATATCAGAGAGAATTGTCTTGTGATCATGTAAATTGTGAAAATCGTGCAAAATATCATGTTGTAAGACTCCCCTAGTTGTTAGCAATGCAAAAAAAAAAACAAAAAAAAACACACTTTAAATCAGATATGGGCATCCAGACAAGAGGCTCATCTGTACAAATCTGATTACAATCACATGTCAGGCCACTTTTAAATACAGTTTGGATCTGATTCGCACAAATCTGATTTTTTCTGGCTGTCCAGACTATCAAAAATCAATCTGGATACAGTCTAGTTATGCCACAAATCTGATTTGAGCTGGCAGTTTGAGCTTAGCCTAAAAGCTTTGCCCGGTATGCACTGTATATTTAGATCTATAACAATGTCCTTCAGTTTTTGCTTCATCTACAGTTTGATTAGACATGGGATTGCTGTCACATGACTCCCATGGGCAGTCAAATTTCTCAGATTGACAATTAAATCCCTAACGCCAACAGGGGTGTTGATATGGACCTATTTCATATATGTCAACGTGGAGGCCACCATTTTCAGTGGCTTCCTTGACTGCTACCTTATTGTAGATGCCAGCGCGCATGTGTGTGTGTGTGTGTGTGTGTGTTTTGGGCCTGTCTGCGGTAATATTGATTTGGAGGACCTAGAGGTATGTGACATCATTATGAGGATTGACCTTCTCGTGCTCTGGCTTGAAGTCCCGGGGTGGCTGATCGCTGAACCCCCTCATTCAGGCCTGGTTCCAGGGCCATGGGCAGCACTGTATCATGGGAAAATTGGTGCTGTGTTATTTGCTTGGTTGACCTCCTGGTGCACGCACCCCCCTCAAACCCTCAATAATCAGCCCCTGTGCAGGCCTCACCCCAGTGTACCAAACCATGAGTCTTAGCCTCACGTTTTTGACAGTGTGAGAAAAATAAGCACGACTGAAGAGAAATTTTGCAGATGTAGCTTTTTGACAACTATAAATTTTGCTTTGCATGTCAGGGTGAACTTATATAGTGCTGCATATGCTCAAATAAAGCATGTGATCTGGAAAATCCAGGATGATTATCTACGTCGATGTTAATCTTAGAGTTTGCATCAGATTTTGAGTTGAAAATTGGTTAATGTTGGTAAATTTTGATTCAGATATAAAGAGAGATCAGTTACACAGACATGTCACAAGTCAGCAGTATGTAAACTGATTATGAAGATTATGAATTCTTACCAGTTCTCTTTAAGAAACCTTGATAAGAGAAAGGAGAAAAGCATGAATGAAGCTGTACCATCACTGTTCTCTCAGTTCTTCTTCAAGTTCATGTCAGACAAGTTACAGTATGTGTATTTGGCACATTGTGCCACCAATGGACAGGAGCTGTACTGTCAATCTAAAAATATATACATCTTTAATTATGAATTATATGAGATCTTGTTAACTATGAATGTCAAATTATCAAACCATATTTGTTTGCCCTTGTCAAAAAGGATATACTTTTATAATATTTTATAATGATGTTAAGTTGATCAGTTGTTGTAGTCTTAGGAAGAGCCATTGTGTACATCTTTACCTAGTCAGATATGTCCATACTAATTGTAAACCAAATAGAAAAAAACTGTATGAAATTAAAAAAATAATACAACATACAGTATTACAATACTATAACAAAGCAGTAGCCCCAACACTGGGCCATGTCCATAAGAAGTAAAAAAAATTACTAAATAAAGTTTTCAAAAATGCTCTGGAATAAGATGTTGAAACATTTTAAGTTGGCCTAACTTTAGAGAGATGGAGCACTAGAGCATTATGCAGTGCTGAGACCTGGCTGATCTGCGCTGCTATTGGCTCATCCCCTCCTGAGCGCTGACCTCACACACAGTCATGTAAAGAGCTGTGAGGAGATGAAGGGGGGCTGCTGTGAATTAAACTCCTGACAGTGAGAGACCGCCTCGCTCTAACACACACACACACACACACACACACATAAACACTCACACACACAAAAACACATTCAACCAGATGACACAAACACAGTCTGACATCCATCCTCTCTTTCTCTCTCTCTCTCTCTCTCTCTCTCTCTCTCACTCTCTCTCTCTGTCTCTATTGCACTCTGTAATTTACACACAGGATCCTACTCTCCTCACCATTTGTTTCTCTCTCTCTCTCTCTTATCTCTTCCTAGCCCTTTATCTCTCTCTCTTTCTCTCTCTCTCTATTGCACTCTCTGTAATTTACACACTGGATCCTACTCTCCTCACCATTTGTTTCTCTCTCTCTCTCTCTCTCTCTCTCTCTATCTCTTCCTAGCCCTTTATCTCTCTCTCTCTTTCTTTCTCTCTTTCCTTGTCTCAATTTCCTCGGTACACTCACTTCTTGTATATGCAAACACGCTCTCTCACTCTCTTGCTTTGAGCCCAAAACAATCCTAAAAATAAAGATGCTGTGAATGTCAGCGATGCCATAAAAAAGACTTTATGTACCATATTTGTAAAGAACCTCGTCTGTTGATTCTTCATTCTCACACATTTCTTCTGTATTACAAAAAGTTTTTTACTAAATTAAAGTGTTTTTATGCCACTGTTTTCAGGGTACTACTGCCCTGTTTTTATAGGGTTTCCCTGCTTTAACATAGCCAGTTGCCAGTGTGTGTTACTCCACCCTTGTTGGAAGAACCAGGACCAGACTTGAGACACACGGTTTTATGGCATTGCTCAACAAACCTTATGTAGAAGCTTTCTTTCACACATCCTAAAAACCAAAGGGGCTTTTAATGGTTGTTTGAGTGATACCACAGAAAAAAACATTTTTACTTTCCATTAAGTTTATGAAATTGTGTTGATATACACAATTTTTGGTCCATACTAGGAATACATCATAAAAGGCCCATATTACCATTACAGTAGACAATGAGTGCAGTGGTGTTGTGGTAATGATTGTGACCGGCAGCATCTGTCCAGAATTGTCCATGCAAACACACATTATGATCCCACAGGTCAGCGCAGTGTTGTGTGTAGCTTCCATGGGACAGCGTAATAAAAATGTCTCTTAATAAAAACATGCTTCTTTATACTGTATGAACCAATAGTGGTTGTCCAATGGCATCACTCAATGAACACTCTTTGTAACACCTTTATTTTAGGAGTGTACCCATTGTATCTTTCAGGTAGACAGAGTCATGAATCTCTCTCTCTCTCTCTCTGGTGCTGGTGCATCCTTTGTCTCTGTGTTCTTGCAGCGAGTTGCAGTTACCTTACAAAGCAGCAGTGTGTATTAAAACAGCCGTCTCTGGTGGTCCGGGTATAATTGGGGTTGTTAACGTGCCCGGCTCCTGAGGGACGTTCTCCTCGACGTCTTTGTGTAAAGCACACAAGCTCCGCGGCGCTCTACCTTGATTCTGATGTATGTCAAAAAAAGCAAACAAGTCACCTGAGCTACTGTACATCAACCGGCGCCGTGCTTTCTCCACCCCCGCCCCTTCTCGCATCCCTGTTTTAGCTTTCCGATGCCTCCGCGCTCTTATTTATATGTAGTAAAACAAAAAAAAAGTGTGTGAAGCTCTGCTGAGCTCCATTTTTAGTGGGAATTCCTCAGAGAGCTCCTTTTCTTAGCGAAGAAACAAAAGTGCATTTATCAGTCTGAAGACGCTTTCTTTTGAAGACAGGAGGAAAATCTTTCCAAGCCCAGCTGCTTGCAGCACCTGTCTGCTGATATAAACTGAAGCAGGAGCATCAGATGGAAAAGAGAGAGAAAGAGAGAACCTGAGAAGGATGGAACTGAGAGGATAGAGCTATAGAGCTGTGGGTTCTTTGGGATGAGGGAGAAAGGGATAGGGTACACTCTTAAAAATAAACGTGCTATAAAAAGGAGCAGTGCCTGAGAAGAACCAAGAACCACTTTTTGGGTCCATAAAGCATAAAGAACCATTTATAGAATAGAAATGGATGTGAGAAGAACCATTTAAATGATTTTAAATCAATGTAAAAGCTACCCAACATTATATAAAAAAGGTTCTACATACTTATAGCTCTTTTTTATCAAAAAGTGGTTATTTTATAGTATACCTTTATTTTTAAAAGGGCAGTTAGTGAGATATGATGTTAGAGTAGTGCCCAAAAATAGTTTTGTGTTAATGGTTTAAATTGAAGGTATATAGCATCAGTTTGAATCAGTAATGCCCAAAAATAGTTTTGTGTTAATGGTTTAAATTGAAGGTATATAGCATCAGTTTGAATCAGTATCAGTAGTATACTCAGCAAATTCTCTGATATGCCAAAAGTCATGGGACAGGAACTAAGTCCTAATGTGTGTGGGATCTCTCGCATTAAACATGGATGTGATTTCTCCTAGAGTCACTCTCATGAGGCATGGACACCAGTCTCATTCTAGCCAGAGGACACCAGTCACAATCATTACCTCCCACTGCACTGTGCTGTCCACTGTGAGTGGTAGCATCTATGGCATATTCCCGGTACATGTGTGACACTGCGGATGGAGAAAAGTTCATCCATCTGCTCCCACTATCAGACCTATCAACTCCAACTCCCATAATTCTCGTAGCCTTGCCATGAGAATGCTGGCCAGTACTCACAAGACAACACCTCACAACTTATACAGGTGTCCTGAGGTAACACTTCATGATCAATGTATTTATATTTTGCTGTCCCATATCAAAATTAAAATCAATTTAATCTAACTAATATGTGTTAACTTTTACAGCCCTGTTTTCCTTAAAACATCTCAAAATCTCTCCTCATCTGAGTGTAATAGGGTTATTTCTAGTTCTCATCATATTATCAACACCTGGTTTGGTAAATTGGTAAATGTGGTAAATCAGGTGAGCTGCTGACGGAACTGAACATAATATACACATGCTGGCTGTGGAGCATCCAGGAGAAATCTGGAATCTCTACACTTTGCTCTTCAGCTTGGCTCACAGGATATAACATACTTAAAAATGTTAAAAAGGAGAATTCCTTGTTACGTTTTACTGTATTTGTGTTTATTTGCATCTGTTCAAATCATATGTGGTGCTTTTTTCAGGTAAAAACACTCATATTGCTGAGATAAATGGGTTAGTGTAATTTGCTTTGGTGCCTAAACTTTTGCACAGTACTGTATGCATAAAATGCATTATACATTTGTGTTTGTGTTTTTGTGTCTTTGTGCTTGCCAAACAATGAAGATATTTGCTTAATAAATAAACAAATAAATGAAGAAAGCATTCTTCTTACCCTTACTGCATAGTTACCAGGTAAAGACATAATGTATAGAAATGCTAAAAAGCACTTGGAATAAAATCATTTTTACACTGATTCCATTGTTTTCTATGGTTGCCAATAAGGAGAACAATTGTTTTTTTTTTGTGTGATAATACTGATATGTCTAGTTTTAGTACTAGTCCGCTTCACCTGGCTGAATCTAGCTTGAGGTGCGTTTTCCACCTAAACCGTGCACGCGCTTTTCCAGTGAGCAGTAGGAGCGTTTTCAGTCTGGATATAGTGTGGAAATGTGGATTGAGTGTGGACGTTCAGCAGCAGCAGCAGCAGCACGGTGAGGCAAAGCCACTCCTCAAACTCCATTGCTTTAGAGGAGCCCAATTGATTTATTTGACATTAGATACACTTTTTGTGCTTCGTCGAGAATGAAAATTTCATACGCCGATTTAGGGCTGGTGAAATATAAATGATTTCGTTAAAATTTCATCATAAATCAGTCTTTCGGTATACACGAGCAGACATTGAGTGGGCCTTGAAGTCTCGTGAAGAGGCGCGCGCGAGAGGGCTGGCCGTCCCGTCCCGATTGAGAGGTAAAGAAATAACACGCTAAGCGATATCGAATGGCTCCTCGCGACCGAGAACCATGAAACGGAACCGAACCGACCTGCACGTGCAACGTGGATCCCTAAAACAGAACCGAATAGCTTTCGCGACTCATATACATACAAACAAACCAACAAATAAACAAATAAAAAGTACATAAAACCCTTTATAGAACAGAACTGCTCTGGCGACGTGAAATCCTTAAAAAAGTAATATATATTTACATACATTTCGTATACAGAAGTAAATAAATAAATTAATAAATGAATTAATGAATTAAGGAATAAATGAATACACAGATAGATTTTTTTTTTATCTCTAGTTCATTCGAATAACGTCTCCGACGTCAGAATTAATTTATTTGTGTTATTTACTTACATATCAAACATACGTATCTTATTTGTATTGTTTTCTTATATTTAATGTTTAAAAAGTTTGTTTAAAGGTTTAGTTTAAAAAATAACATTTATTCAGTGTTCTCTGCTAACGGAATAAATAAATAAATAAATAAATGTAGAACCCTCACATGGAAATGACTTGTGACTCTGAGCCAATAAACACAAATTAGAACCTTTAAACAAAACTAAATAACCTGAACTGAGTGGTCTTGTGACCTAGAACCTGGAACCTTTCAATGAAATAAGGAGAATCCTTACATATAAATAAGCTGCTCTCCTAGAACAAAACCAAAGCAGTCAAATAAAAAGTACTGTATTTGGGTCGCTTACACGTTGCTCCTCCTGCGACGTGAAACCTTTAAAATACCTTTAAAAAACTTAACTGAGTGCCTATCCCAACGTTCTATTTATCACTATCATGCATCGCCTTGGAACAAAGAAGGACAACCCGAGTGGTTTTGAGCTAAAACTTAAACAAAACAACAACCTTAAACCTTAATCTGAGGAACCTTGAATGCGCTTTGTGGATGGCATGTAATATAATTCACGCGGATGCGCGCGACCAAAGTAGTCTGTGCAGAGAGTGCTTCCTTCTCAAAGAGGCTGGTGGCTTTTCAAAGAGACTTAGTTTTTTTATAGCAATAAAATAATAATGATTATATAAAAAAATGAATCAGTGTTTTTATCGCTGTAATTATACTCCCGTGCACATCACAGCATGCGCCGAGACAGTGTGCTCATTAGTTTGGCTCTGAAACTGATGGCATTCAAGCCATTGTTAAGACACTGTGGAGATGCATTGTCTATACGACTTATATTTTTTAAGGTTTCAGCTGCTGTAGTGGATTTTAAAATCATGTATGCATTTATTGAGGATAAATAGGGTGGCATGGCCTTGATGCACACATTGAAACATAATTCAATTCATGCAATTGCATTAATGCAAATGATATCAGAATAAAATTCAATGTATTTGCCTGTAGAATTAGTCTTAAAATATCTAAAAATGTCACTTTGTTTTTTAATTTACATTACGTCCTTTTAAATACGGTCTAAGGAAATCTGTAATTTTATTTTTATTTTACTTCGTGAATATATATAGCCAAAACACGCAAATAACGTAAAGACAAGACCTAATATGTTTTAAACGTGAGGCTATTCAACCGCCCCCTTACATCAATTATCCCATCCGGTGGACTCGAGGAGATTAAGTAAATCAGACAGGCCTTGTTAATTAGAACATGATTAAAGGTTTTTAATTATATCACTGAAAAGTAGTCTAATTAGTACGAAGATATGATAATAGCCCGCTGCGACAATTGTACTGAGTTTGCAATTAAATTCTAAGGACTGTTAAAATAATCCACATTTCCTTTCCATTAATAAAATAATAATGATAATAATAAAATACTTCACTTTAATCCTTCGATATTCATTTAAATTCACGGTAGTGTTGCCCACGCGTGTAAAGTTTAATTACTAATTCAGCGAAACACTGACGAAGGAAGGTGCCTGCCTGATGACCCCTGAGAAGAGCTTGCACTGAAGTTTGTGTTAAAGTTTGGATGAAGGGGATTGGTGTGGTCCTGCTCTTGTAATAATTTGTCTCATGAGTTTTTGTAGACGTCTGAGTACTTGGCAGTTGAGGCACGGACCATGAACATAGTTCGCTATGCTTCTGGATTCTTGTCGAGCCAGTATCAGATGGTAGTGGTTGCTGTGTTCTGCTCACGCAACTTATAATGTGAGTTATTGTGTGTGATTGTGCTTAGGTAAGTGTGTTGTTGCCATAGTTAAAGGAAGTGATTAAGGAGGGATTCTATGTGTTCATAGGTTATTTTTGGTAGGTCTGTTACTTGGCAGTTGAGGCAATGGACCATGAACATAGTGTTAGGCTGTGCTTCTGGATTCTTGTCGAGCCAGTATCAGATTGTGGTGGTTTTGCTATTGTTGTTAGTTGAGTGAGTAGTAGATCCTGGCTGAGCCCTATGCATAACCCCAGCTGTTAGGTGCAGGATTTGTCAATTTCCTGTATTATATTACTTACTATTTATTTCCATAACCTGAAAACATTAATTCGTCAGCGTGATTCGTCATTCCCGGGAGCATGCAGGTATCTTCTGGAAGAGCTCTCTGGTGTTGGCACAAATGAAATTTAAATTTAATATCCTCGAATTTCTGTACGGACATCGTTTGGATGGTTTAATGAGGTCTTGCTGTCTCACGTCAGCCCCCCAATAATGAGGTTGATAGTCAACACGTTGTACTCTTGATTTATTTCCCTCAGCGGGGGATGATGGAGCTGTCCATGGTGCTCCTTCTCCAGCGCTTTTCGTGGAGCTGTCCGTGGTGGCTCTGGTTTTGCTCTTCGCCACATTTCTTTCGTTTCTGTTTAAGATAAAAACTTAATTCATATTTGGCGTTTTTTAAACGTATTTGTATCGTTTTTTTCTACATAATATTATTGTTCCTTAGTAAGTGTAAAATCGGATGGTGTACTCCATCCAAGCTGCATTGTAAATGAATGCCTTGTGGAGCACTGCCCATGCGCAGAGTCCCCAGCGGCGGCGTGGCTAATGAAGAATAATAAATCATGAAAAAGGATTTTCAGGTACAGACGCGAGACTGTGAGAGCAGAGAGAGAACTAGGGAGAGAGAGGGAGAGCTTAGCTGAAGAGAGAGATAGAAAAAGGGAGGGAGGGGAAAGAGAGAGAGAGAGAGAGAGAGAGAGAGAGAGAGAGAGGCAGTCTGCCCTTCGCCTTTAGAGCAGAGGCAGATCGAGTCCCTGCAGCATTGAATGTAGCTGAAGCGCCGCGACCGTCACGGTTTTCCTCATCATCAAACTCAACATCTCCACGGCAGACGCGGAATAAAGGTCGAGAATTATCATCCCTGTTGGTGTTGCCTTTTATCAGGAGCGACTGGAGATCTCCAAGAAGAGGAAAGGAACAAAACAAAACTTTTATTTCTCGTGTTTTTCCCACTTTTTACGTTCCAAGACGTAAAGGAACTCGATTTTTTTTTACCTTAAAAAAAGCGGAAAAAAGAAAAACTAAAACAATCAACCTGAGGAAGCAACAGAAGAGCTTGTATGGCTTTGTCGGGCTGTTGGAGCTCGATCATCTCGAGCAAGGGAACCCGCACCGGCAGGTAATAAACACAGTGGATGTGTTGTGTCTAGAGACTTGGCTCATCATCATCATCACCATCATCATCATCCTCCTCCTCCTCCTCCTGCTCTTCCTCCTCCTCTTCGTCTTGGTCTTCCTCCTCTCCTCTCTTTTTTAATCGCCACTCGTTCTCAGGCGCGCAGAGGCTTAAGAAGACCCCGGCTTCAGGGGGAAAGGGGGCTTGAACTGGTGAACTGCGGTGTAATAAAAGTGGGAGAAGGAAGAAAAGAAGGAAAGTATAAGGGAAGTAAGAAGGAAGGCGGAGTCATAGTTTAGGGAAAAAAGAAGGGAAAAAAAAACCGCAACATTGGAGACGAGGCTGGATTGCCTCCACGAGAGTGTGATGATGATGATGATGTCGCTGAATGGCAAGCACGCCTTCGCCCTGCCACATACTAGCTTGCCCGAGCCCAAGTACTCGGCGCTGCACGCGTCCTCCATAGCCTCCACCTCTTCTTCCACCTCTCCACCGTCCTCATCCTCGTCCTCCTCGGTGCCCTCGTCCTCGTGCTCGTCCACGCGCCTCAGCAGCAGTATCAGCAGTAGCAGCGCCGGCGGCGCGAGCAGTTCCGAGGTGATGCGCCGAGCGTGTCTTCCAACCCCACCGGTACGTATCTCTCTCTGCATAATCATTCAACACTTTTTCTTTTTTGACAGCCCACTTTTCCGTTTTTTTTTTTTTTTTTTTTTTTTTTTGCGTGTGCTTGATGATTTTTTAATACCTGCACAGCAAATCACCCACCCAACACCTCCAATAACTCCCCCCTCCCAAACATTGCCTTCTCTCCCTCCCTTAACTTATGTATTCTGGTTTAGCCGTTCATATTAATTTTTATGACCTGGGATGTTGCATGTGTCTTGTTTAGCGCGTGGAGTGTGTGCGTGTGTGTGCGCGTGCAGTGTGTGTATATGTGTGTGTATTTTAGAATCGTCTTCTTCTTCCCCTTCTGCTGCTTCCCCCTTTTTTGCCCCACCACGCTGGAAATGTTTTAAAATCGCGTCGCGTGTGCCCCGAATTCCCTCGCTGACGATTATGTGCGCGCTCTATTTGCAATTGCAGAGCAATATATTCGGCGGCTTGGATGAGAGTCTGCTGGCCCGCGCCGAAGCTCTGGCGGCGGTGGATATCGTCTCTCCGACCAAGAGCCACCACCACCATCACCACCAGCACCAGCACCACCCTCCTCACCACAGCCCCTTCAAGCCGGACGCCACCTACCACACCATGAACGCTCTCCCGTGCACCTCGTCGTCCGCCTCTTCGTCCTCATCGTCCGTGCCCATCACGCACCCGTCCGCCCTGGCAAGCGCCGGCCACCACCACCATCACCACCACCACCACCACCACCAGCCTCACCAGGCACTGGAGGGCGAGCTGCTGGACCACCTGACACCGGGCGGCCTTGCCCTGGCCCCGGACGGCTCCATGGTCTCGGCGGCGCCCTCGGCCCACATGGCGGCCGGGGTGAGCCACATGCATCAGGCGGCGGCGGCCATTGGCATGGCTCACGCGGCACACGCGCACGCGCATGGGCTGCCCTCACACGCGCACGCGCTCCCGCCACATGCCGCGGGCTGCGTGAGCGACGTGGACGCCGACCCGAGGGACCTGGAGGCGTTCGCCGAGCGCTTCAAGCAGCGGCGCATCAAGCTCGGCGTGACGCAGGCGGACGTCGGTGCGGCGCTGGCTAACCTCAAGATCCCCGGCGTGGGTTCGCTCAGCCAAAGCACCATCTGCCGCTTTGAGTCGCTCACGCTGTCACACAACAACATGATCGCGCTCAAGCCCATCCTGCATGCGTGGCTGGAGGAGGCCGAGAAGTCGCACCGCGAGAAGCTCAGCAAGCCAGAGCTCTTCAACGGAGCTGAGAAGAAGAGGAAGCGCACATCTATCGCTGCGCCCGAGAAGAGATCCTTGGAGGCGTACTTCGCCATCCAGCCGCGGCCCTCGTCGGAGAAAATCGCGGCCATCGCGGAAAAGCTGGACCTCAAAAAGAACGTGGTGCGCGTGTGGTTTTGCAACCAGAGGCAGAAACAGAAACGCATGAAGTATTCGGCTTGCGTGTGAGAAGCAAAATCACGACGTTCTCCACACTACACAACAAAACAAAACAAAAAAGACACTCTTTAAAAGACGTATTTGTGACAGATTTCTTACCACACACACACCTTTGTTTTTTGTCCTCCTCCCTTCCCACCAAATCGACCATACCCTATTCTAATTGACTGAAAAAGCCCCTATAAAATCACTCTCACGTCATGGTGGAGGATGTGGAAGCATTTAAAGGACCGTTTGACTGACCAAGTAAGACCTGTTTGCTTTATCTTTTTTTTTGTTCTTTAAAAGAATATTATTAAGCTACACCATGTCTATGTCAGTGGAGTTTGACTCTCTCTAAGCCTCAACTCATGCCATTGAAAGCTCTGAAAGAAAGATCTTCCTGGAATAATTCTATGTAAAATAGCTGATTTCATCCGTGTGGGTGGTGGTGGATAGCCTGCTCGTAGTGCTTATTTATTAAGTAGTCCAGATTGAGAGGAAGAAGAAGTGATTGACTGTAAAGGATGGTCTTTGGTTTGCAATATAATTTTCTCTCAATCTGTCCAGGCATAAACACAAATTCAGGGTTCGTGTACAAAATAATAGGGCACCATAACAGCTACTGCCAGTGTAATTGAAATATTGTTGTAAATGATTGGTTTAGCTGTTATATCGTGTGGGTCAGGTATTTTGGGCCATCAAGCCATAGGAAAAAATGTTTGTATTGTATTCTTTGTAAATGACTAAAGGGAAATTTTGTAAATAGACGCAAATTTAATTTCTAATGGGAAATTGAATAAAACAATTTGCCATTGAAGACCCAATCAACTGGCTGATCTAATGGCCCACAATACCTGCTGAACCCATATACTTCCTTTCATGTCTTTTGTTAAGTCCCACTTCTTGGGTTTGAATAGCGACAAAGGCGAATAATAAATAGCCACGTGTTTCTCCTAAAGGTGATATGGGGTTTAAACACAGTAGACTTTCACAATCGTGTAGATATTGATACTGAACAGAAGGTTAAACTGTTAGCCAGGTTTTCCTTCAGCACAAATATCTTCTGCAATATCACCCGCGCTCGAACGTGGCTGTGTTTCTTATGAACTATTTATCATGTGAGGTAATGTTTACTTCATTACATATTTATTGGGATTCCCTCTTCGTTTAACTGGAGAAAATTCTGATTCTGACAGCAAATAAAAATAATTAAAAAAAAGAACTGAAAAGGGAGGGTGGGGATGAAGTGCTTAAAATAAGCCAGTTTTCATTTTCTCTGATCTTGGAGATGGCACAATTGAGAGATATAAGATTTTTGTTTATTTGTTTCCCTTTGAAATTATTTTATGTATGTTCTCTCTGGTAATTTATTTATTTGTACAAATATACGCATATCATTATTAAGTCATTGCTTGTTAAAATTCACCGTGTTTGGTAATGTTTTCTTTATGAGACAAAAAAAAGAAAAAAAGGAAAGATCCCTTTCATGAAAGTATACGTGTAAAATGTAAATAACTCATTTTGGTCTAACACACAAGATAATCCGTACAGGTATTTGCTGTATTTGCTGTTTTAGCTGCGCTGACTTCTCTCTGTAATGTCTGTTGCTTTAGGTTGATCTTGTCGAATGATTTTACTGATTTATATTACATCCATGTATATTTAAGTTATCGTTTGATAACTGAATTGAACTGTGCTTCATTAAAGAACAAAAAAATGACATTTTATTGGACGTCCTCGGTGGCTTCCTTCATCTTCCTAGGCCTGGTCGGGGGTAGATGCTATCTACCAAAATCTGAGCTTTTTGTTTGTTTGGATGAATGGCTGGTTTAGATTTGCTATCAAGAGTACAACCGAATTCTTATTGGTGTTTTAACATTTATTCGCCAAAATTTCGATTAGGGTCGCTGGCTTGAACAAGTGCAAACAGACTGAGTTAATTAGATCAACATAATGCTGATGATCTGCTACTTTAGCTTGTCTAAAAAATATCACATGCTATTAGACTCTTGATTATTCGGTCTTCAGGTATCTCTTTTTTATTTTTATTTTATTTAATTTTTTCAACTAAAAACATCTTGGGTTATTTAGACCAGACAAATTAATTAATTATTGTTTTCCCTGAAATGTTGCATATCACCATATTATTGATACTGCTATTCTCTAAACATTTCAGATCTCGTATTTGTGTGTTCTATTCTGTTATATTTTATGTGAGACTTTGCAGTTTTAAATAGTCAACATTTTTTTTAATCTCTTTTATTTATGTCTGTTTTTATTTTACAGAAACAATCCAAAACATTACATGTACCCTGATTCTTCAGTTCTCGCTTTAGTTCAAATCTGTTTTTTGTACCTTATTTTATCGTTTTTATTTTGCAGAACGACTCGCTTCCTGCCAGTACTGGCAGCTCTTGGAAGCCCCTACCTGAGAGCAAATGCTAATATTCTATTAGAGTCTAATGATGGGGTCTATAGAGATGTGGGCAGGTCCCTGGAGCGCAGCGCTGCCAGATGTCAGCCCGCCAGAAAAAAACACCTCGCCTGCCAAACGTGCCGGGCTCCATTTAAATCCACAGTCTGTGGGTCTTTCGCTTCTACCGACATAGACAGGCAGCCTTTGAAGCTCTACCTCAGTTCAGTCGTTTTTTTAGACCGCGTGAAAAAGAAAAGGTGAGAGGGAAAAAAGGGCTAAAATAAAATGACTGCAGTGTCACCTGGCTTGTTGTCAGAATTACAAAGGGAGTCTCGAGCGTCTGATTTCCATTGCCTGTGAATGTAGATGATGAAGGGTGGCTCGTGTTTTTTTTTTTTTTTTTTTTTTTTTTACTTTGACTTACGAGACGATTTAGAAACTGTGCTATGTTTTATAAAAACGAAATTAGACGTATTTAAGTGCACAATTGCCTAACATTTTTAAGGCATAGTTTTGGACAACATAAAAAATAGAATAAAAATGGGGATCGCTCTCATTAAAGACTCTTCCCTAGTTGGAATCTGGCTGTCGGTGTAAGAAATCTCGAATCAAAATTCTAATTGTTTACGTGTGAAAAAAGAGTTTAGTGCGAGTTTCTGACTAGACTAAATTGGCAAGCACAGAGTATGATACAACCTTGAGATGGACACACGTGTCTTAACATACGTTAACAAGCTGTTGATTTGTTTTAGTTTCACTTCACATATCTATATATATATGCGTTAATCAAAATCGTTTTTTATGAAATGTGAAGGTGGGCCTTCTTTTACGCAGTGCAAAAAAGAAGAAGAGATGAAGATGTCATCTTAAATATTAAATATTAGCTGTGAACCCCTCATCAAACGCTTCATCAATCCTAATCAGCTTTTAACGAAGAAATCCGTTCTCCTAAATGAGCCGATCACTTAATTCGCTAATGTGAACGAATTATTAAATTACACATCGAATTATGAAAAGCAGATAATGACTTGCAGTGAGTGAGTAATCATTAACTGAGATGGTTAATTACTGTCGGTCAGGGCTGTTGGGGGGTATGAGGGGTATGGGGAGGGGGTGCAGAAATGAACTTACAGCGAGACTAAGCTGAATGTAGCACCCAGCGCGAGACTGTGGCATCTCCCCAGTGGGGACCTTCAGACAGGAGGGGCGACGAAAATTTTATTTATTTATTTTTACGGAAAGAATCGATTAGAAGGGCAAGAGTAAAACGTTCAACACATACACAAATACACAAACCATGCGCATATTGTTCCTTAATATCCTGTCTTAACATAATTATACATGCGGCACGTGACCTGTAAACGAACTCACTTGACCTTAATCCGACATCAGAGAAGCGTATGACAAAATTGGCCAGAATTTTAGTCAAATTAAGTTGACGTCAAAATCCAATGATTTACAGACGTAAAACATTTTATTAGGACATCAGGGTCACATATTTGTCAAAGGCCAAACACTGGGTTGGCATCAAGCGTCAACGTTAAACAAACGTTATAAAAAAACAAACACATGTCAACAAATTTTTATTTCTAAAAATTCCCTATGTGTGGATTTCAGCATTATAAGATTTAGCAGATGTTGAGTTAAAATTTGTTTAACATATTTTCCTACTATACATGTCAGTATTTATGTAATTTTGTTTTTCTACGTCAAATGGAGTGTATCAAATTGCTTTAGACGTTGAATGTTGATCTCCTGACGTCACGACCCACGTTCAACTAGATAAACAAGGACTATCGATGTTGGTGGCCAGCTTCACTCACATGCTTATATATATGGACGTATACACACGCCTCTGCGCGCGTTTACAGGTACGGTGGCCACACTGAAGGAAAGGGCAGCGCTGTTTTCCTTTGTTATAATTATGCCTTCTGTTTTCCTTCTCGTCCCCCCCCTTTCTCAGGGAGGCTGATGAAAGTTTAATGAAGCCAGGGAGTGTCTTTGCTCCGCCTGGGGACCCGCCAGTAGAATATTTTAACTGTACATTTACACCAAGTGAGTGCTTTTAGATCCGCGTTATGGAAAACCACAGGCCAACAAAACGCGCGCGCATAGAAGCCACTGCAGCCTTTATTTAGCCTCACTGTGTCACTGTGCTGTCCTGTCCACTGTGTACCCACTCAGGTCTTCCTTAACATACCAATAACACACACACCACACACACACAAGCCCTCGCGCATTGCATTGTAGTGGGACTTAATGCAATATTCATTCAATTGAGTGGTTATTAGTTTGCGAAGGTTTTTTTTTCTGAGACTGATCGATGGGGGCTGGAGAACAGGCCACACGTGGGTTGTTGCTTCTTCTGTGACCATTATCTGATCTTATCTCAGTTTATATTTCTTTATCTGTTTGGTTTATTTAAAAAGCCATTAACCTTACAAGGTATTTACATGCTTAATCTAACAATCATACAATACACAATAATATAAAAAATAACAATATAGCATTATTTATACAATATACAAAATAACAAATAAAATTAATATAACAGTATAATAAAAAAGAATCTAAAGAAATCTAAAGAAATGCATATACGCAACAAAATATAAACTCCAGCCAAACTTTACTCAACAGTCCCATGGGTGCCATTCCGTTCAGTGATTCCAGCTTTTTTTATTTATATATTTTTTTATTTGCTGTTAATATGTTGGCAGCGCCACAATTTAGGCAATTGTTAAGAAGAAATCTATTTAAAAAATGAAACTACTTTATTAAATACATTATTGTTGCATTCTGTATAGTATAAGGATTATTCATTTATTGTAATGTGGTGCATTTAAATTTTAAGAATAGTGTGGTGTAATATTTTAGAAAAAAAAAAAATAACCTTAACCTTAAACACAGTCATTAATGTCAAACCAATATTAACAATTAGAAGCACCTTAATAATTAATTGCGTAACATGGTGTAGTTTAAAAAATGAAACAGATGACAAACAATTATATTGACAAATATACTGACTATATACTGACAAATGTGGAAAGAATAGTTCTTAACAGGGTTAATTAGTCGAAATAATTAATTAGATCTGCTATTATTGTCTATTATAAAATAATAATAATAATAATAATAATAATAATAATAATAATAATAATAACATTTGCAGCATTGGTACGCCACAATTGGAAGACCTCAATCAAACATATATGACACAATATAATAAAATGCAATTAAAATTATGGGGAAAATAATAAATAAATAAAAAATAATAAAAAAAAAACGTTTATTTAATGTTACACATACATGCTCCAGCTCTGAGCACAACCCCTATATCTGGGCACATTGTTCAGAATAGATGTCTTCAAAAGAGGCCCACAGTGATTAAATATTAAAGAGTGCAGGATGGCCTAGTCTCTCTTATTCTCTCTCTCTCTCTCTCTCTCTCTCTCACGCTGTTTAGGTGCGTTTGGCGGCTCTGTTTTTTTTGACATTGTTGCACCTTTTTCCAGCGTTAAAGCAGCAGTAAAGGGCAGCAGCAGTACTGCAGGTAATGCAACAGTAATGCAGCAACAAAGCAGCAACAAAAGTACAAAGGCAACAGAAAGGCAGTGGCACGTTTTGCGCATTTTGGTACCAATTGGCAGTAATGAGAAGGTGGTAGAAATGTCTGTTCAATGTGTGTGTGTGCGCGCACGCGCTCGCGTGCGTGTGTATTCATTGGGTTTTGACAGCCCTGCTCTAGTGCACATCTATTCATCATAGCCGCAAGGAGTTCCAGTGCCTCTCTCTCTTTCTCTCTCTCTTTCTCTCTCTCTCTCTCTCTCTCTCTCTCTCTCTCTCTCTCTCTCTCTCTCTCTCTCTCTATCTTTCCCTCTCTCTCTCTTTCTCTCTCTCTCTCCATCCCGGCGCCTTTCAGTTTATACAGATCGGAATCATTTACATAAAGTCCTTAAGGCAAATAAGTGTTGGGGGCTCTAATTTATATCTGATGGAGAATTAGGCGCCATTAGCGCGTCTTTAATGTGCGTCTCAGCGCCATTTGTCAAGCAGCTTGTTAATATCCTTCAAGTCTTTAAAGCTGAGAGCTCATTAAACACTCCGCGCGCTGCTATTGATACCATTTTATAGGAAAAAAATCCACTGCGATGAAGGAAAGGACGTTTAAAAGTTTTTTCGCCCTGTTTTCCAAAAGCTCCTAATGGGGAAGTTGATCTGAGTGGAGCAGCAGTCTGGAGGGAGGTGAGCTCCGGTTGTTGCTGACTCCGGTTCTGTACACTCTGTACACTGATAGATGAGCTAGAACCACTAGAGTGAAGGAAAACAGCAGAAAAATTGAAATAATAGGATAAAAAAATAAGTAAGAACGAAGAAATAAATGGTGTGTTGATAAAACTCAGGCCTCCACACTGGTTATTCAAAAACTTAAAAAACACGTAAAAAAATCAGAAAATGTTCAAAAATACAAGAAATTTGTTAAAGTATCAACTTGTTAAATATAACACATATAGTGTGAAGGACAAAAATATGGAAGGCAAATTTAGTGTGTATGAATAAAATTGCTTCCGTTTCCTGCAAAGTTGCCATCTATAATGTATTGTAATTGTAAAATATGCATGTATTTAGGTTGAACAAACTGGAGCAACTGCAGTACTTATTTCAGTACTAATTTCAGATGTAGTCTGAATACGGCTATTATCTTGACTTGGCTTCTCTTAAAAAAAAACTATAAATATTTCTGATCTCAACGAGATTTCTTGGTAAAATAAAGAAGATAATAATTAAATTATCGCAATGAAACAAGCTAGAAAATACAAAAAACGTATAAATAAGTAAGCGAATGTTAGTCTTTTTTGAGAGTATACTAATAGTTATTGTACAATATGTACCTATGTATTTTTTCTAAATGAAATTCTGAATATAAATGACAACAATTAATACGAACATTCGATAAATAAACTACATAAATGTTGACTTCCAAATGGATGCAGTATTTTACGGGATTGTTTAACATTCCGACATTCATTATATTATACAAAAAAAAAAAACAGTAATTAACTGAAACAGTGGGCTACGACTGAACTTGGGTAGTAGTTTAAACATATTTAAGCTTTAAACATTAATAAATAAATACAAATATATCATTACCAACATAAATAAAAAATAAGCTAACTCCGTGGACAGATTAAGCCCGACATGACGTTATCAAAAATAAAACAATATAAAACAATAACGGAACTGACGGTAGTTTATAGAGCACCGTTAACGGCGCTGTCCGTAGATGTGAGCGAGGGGAAATCCCCCCCTGATCAGCCCGTGTTTCCCCTCCGGGCCTCGCGCTGCTCTCTTTCTTATTGCTTAAAAAGCGTGGCGCGTGCAGCCTCCTCCGGGCCAAAGCAATAAGGCGGGTAATTAGGATGCTAAGGACAGATGTAAATAAAGGCAATGAGACAGCGGTGAGGGATGAGGCGGCCCGGGTCAGCCTCTCATCACAAAAACCCAGTTGGGTAGCAAATGACAGGACGGCCGGCCTGGTGCCAGAGGCCCGGGGGCAACGGCAGCCCACCGCGGTCACAAAGCACCAAATGAGCTCGGCGGAGGGGCTTTCAGAGCGCGCGGACCCGCAGAACGAGAGGTGTTGCACCGATCAGCGCTATATTATGCATGCGCGTCGTTAAGGTGCAGGTGAAATATTGCGCGCGCTCAGTCTTAATTGATGTAGAAGCACATTAAAAAGGGATCCAGATTAAAATGCGCGGAGGTGTGTCAGCGCCTGCAGTGAACATGGATCACACTGCAAACAAGCTGTGGACTCCTCAGACTGGGCTCACTTAGACTAGGGGTCTAAAGAAATATAAAGAACTGTGAGGAACTCGGGGCTATACATAAAATGGTGCTACCTAATGTAGTGTGAACAACACTGTGAGACAGGGAGTAAGCCTAGTCTTGGACTACACAGAATTTTTGAATGGAGATCTTCCATGGAAACGAAGATATAGGCTAGTCTAAGATTAGCTGTAAAAGAGAACCCAGATGTTAAGTTGACTTTTGCTGTCGTAAAACATGATAAAAAGTACTTACCTTTGATGAATAGCACACCTCCGTTCTCCCACAGCATTCCGAGATCCAGAAATTTTAACAGTTTGTCCAAACACCCTTCAGACTGTGTGACACGGGGCATCATTTGCCCCGATAAATCTCTTTTTCCACCGTTATCCAGCCTCAAAGTAGCTCCACAGCCGGAGAGCCCTGACATTTAAATTGAGACATTAATAACTTAAAAAGTGCACAAGAAGCTTCGGCTCTGAGCGCTGCCATTACTGAACTGATAATGACAGATATATATATATATATATATATATATATATATATATATATATATATATATATATATATTTATTTATTTATATATACATAGTATCCCATAGCGTAGCAGTTGGCACTAGGAGGCAGACTATGCGGAGTCTATGTATTGTATCTTGTTGTTATAGGATGTAAACAGTGGTTTTAATAAGATTAATGCCTCGTTTTAAACGTCAGGGCGCTCCGGATTCAATCAAGGAGGTGTGAAGCTACTTTGTGCCTGGGTAACGATGGAAAAAGCAATTTATTGGGGCAAATTACGCCCTGTATCACCCAGTCTGAAGGGTGTTTGGACAAAAAAAAAAAAAATCTCAGAACGCTGTGGGAGAACGGAGGTGTGCTATTCATCAAAGGTAAGTACATCATGTTTTACTACACCGAAAGTCCATTTTACAACGGAGATCTCCTTCAATCCTTGCCTGGGAACGCAACCCTTTATTTATTTTCTATACTATATATTAATATTAAACACAACCAAACAATTATGGGACGCATATGGAATTACATAGCAAGCATTAAAAAAGTGTTTGTCCTCTACATTAATCTCCTGATCTAAACCTGATGAACTGAGATGGTGATTTGAGGTGATTTAATTGGGATGAGCTGGAGCTTCACAGCGTGAAGAAAAAGCAGCAACTATTGTTCAGCACCTCCAGGAACTCCTTCCTTCAAGACTTTGAGAAAACTATTCCAGGTGACTCTCCCTCATGAAGACACTTAGATTAAAATTAAAACCAAGAGTGTGCAGATCTGTCCTCAGATAAATAATGACAGATATATATATTTATATATACATAGTATCCGCATAGCGTAGCAGTCAGCACTAGGAGGCAGACTATGCGGAGTCTATGTATTGTATCTTGTTGTTATAGGATGTAAACAGTGGTTTTAATAAGATTAATGCCTCGTTTTAAACGTCAGGGCGCTCCGGATTCAATCAAGGAGGTGTGAAGCTACTTTGAGCCTGGGTAACGATGGAAAAAGCAATTTATTGGGGCAAATTACGCCCTGTATCACCCAGTCTGAAGGGTGTTTGGACAAAACAAAAAAAAAAAAAATCTCGGAACGCTGTGGGAGAACGGAGGTGTGCTATTCATCAAAGGTAAGTACATCATGTTTTACTACACCGAAAGTCCATTTTACAACGGAGATCTCCTTCAATCCTTGCCTGGGAACGCAACCCTTTATTTATTATTTATTTTCTATACTATATATTAATATTAAAGACAACCAAACAATTATGGGACGCATATGGAATTACATAGCAAGCATTAAAAAAGTGTTTGTCCTCCACATTAATCTCCTGATCTAAACCTGATGAACTGAGATGGTGATTTGAGGTGATTTAATTGGGATGAGCTGGAGCTTCACAGCGTGAAGAAAAAGCAGCAACTATTGTTCAGCACCTCCAGGAACTCCTTCCTTCAAGACTTTGAGAAAACTATTCCAGGTGACTCTCCCTCATGAAGACACTGAGATTAAAATTAAAACCAAGAGTGTGCCGATCTGTCCTCAGATAAATGTGATGCTTAGAAGAATCTAAAGTATAAAACATATTCTGTTTTTATTTAACAGATTTTTGTTCACTAAATAATTTAGCATGTGTTCCTGTTTAGCTTTAATATAGTTTTCAGTATTACATTTGCAATGTAAAAAAAAAACAGTAGGAAAACACATTGAATGAAAAGAGGTTTGTAAAGTATAGCACTGTTTAAAGAAATGTGAACTGCTGCTGCATAAACTCATGCTGTATAAAATAGAGTTATGCAAGAAGCACAGCAAAGTTTCTAATGTTAAATCAACACAGTTACTATTCAATTAACATGGTAAGTGTTACATTTTAATATCCCTATCTAATTGTAATTTCTATGTAAAGAACAGTGATCCAGTGCAGCACAAACCGGTGCTATAAAATGTAACATGAACAGGTGCTATATAAACCGGCAATATATAAGCTATAGTGCAATTTAAATTCATCTGAACTGGTGCAATAAAAACTAGTTCTATTTACAGTAATATGAATTAATGCTACATGAATATAAAGGAAAGTGAACTGGTGTTATATAAACTGGTGTTATGTAAAGTTATGCAAACTGGGTCTATTGAAGGCAAATTGGTGCTATATACAGCTCTGGAAAAAAATAAGAGACCACTTAAAAATGATGAGTTTTCTCCTCTGGAATGTAATCAAGAGGAAGATTGATGATCACAAGCCTTCAAACCAAGCTGAACTGCTTGAAATTTTGTGGCACCAGGAGTAAAGGCATAAAGTTATCCAAAAGCAGTGTGTAAGACTGGTGGAGGAGAACATGATGCCAAGATGCATGAACATTATAATTATAAACCAGGGTTATTCCACCAAATATTGATTTCTGAACTCTTAAAACTGTATTAACATGAATTTGTTGTCTTTGCATTATTTGAGGTCTGAAAGCTCTGCATCTCCTTTGTTATTTCAGCCATTTCCCATTTTCTGCAAATAAATGCTCTAAATGACAATATTTTTTTTGGAATTTGGGAG
The DNA here is from genome assembly GCF_023375975.1 of Astyanax mexicanus. NCBI lineage: Eukaryota > Metazoa > Chordata > Actinopteri > Characiformes > Acestrorhamphidae > Astyanax > Astyanax mexicanus. The sequence goes on from NC_064414.1 coordinate 50,040,778, forward strand.
AAATGTTGTCTGTAGTTTATAGAATAAAACAACAATGTTCATTATTCAAATATATAAATAGCTAAATCAGAAAAAAACTGATTCAGAAACTGAAGTGGTCTCTTATTTTCTTCCAGAGCTGTACATTAGTAAATGAATAATGCTATATAAACTACTGACAATAAAATAACTAGTTTTATGTAAACTGGTTATTTGTGATATAATGGGAAGTTATACTATCACTATCACTATAAACTGTCACAATATAAAACAATGCTATTCTCTAATTTAAGTCAAATCTGTACTCAGAGTTTGAGCTCAGTCAGTTTCAGTTCGTCTGAGGCCACAGGCTTTGCAGTGATGGATCACATTTGATGTGTGTCAGTCTGATGGTTAATCTGACATCTCACTCCCCTCACACTCTCAGAAATGAGGAGGGGTCTGTAGCTCGATACCATTGAAACCACAATACTCTAAAACCCTTTAGTAGAAGATTTTTTTTTTTTTATTAGAAATATTTTATTGACAATGAGATGTTTGACAGTGACTCAATGTAGTCTATTAAGTAACTAAGTAATATGAATATATGTTTAAAAGTGCATTGTTGTATATGTTTGAGGAAAACTGTGGTGACAAAATATTCACTTATCCTAAATACAGCAGATCCACCAAGACATATTTTGGTATATCTGATACATGCTTCTTTGGTTTAGAGGACAAAACAGCTAAATCTTCATAGTAAACACTTAATTTTTATTTATTTGCTTCAAAAAGTGCACTGAATTCCAGGTGACTCTACCTCATAAAGCTGACTGAGAAAATGTAAAGGCAACATGTAAGCAAGAGGGGCTGAGAATCTAAAATATAAAACATATTCTGGTTTGTTTAACACTTTTTCAAAAACTTTATTTTAAGTGTGACTGGTAATGTTTCTGTATGAAGATGATTAGTGAGTGTGTTTTCCAGAGAATGAAGGTTAAACTTGTTGGCACCATACCCAATCAATTATCCTGACTTAACTAATGATGTTTTGTTGCTGAATGCCATCAAATCCTCACAACAATGCTATAAAACGTATAAAACGTAATATAAGACCTTTCCTGGACAAGAAAAGCAGGAGGATTTTCAAAAAAATAAAAAAACAAAACAAATTAACAGATGCCCCAATACTTTCCCCATATATTGATCTGTAGTACTTTTGTCCTGTTACGCCAACCGTTATCAGCCTAATCAGTGATGCACTTTTTATTTTATTGTGGGAATCAATCAAATCCTCACAGCAATGCTCCAAAACATAGGAGTGAAACCTAGGCCTTTCCTGGACAGTAGAGTTATACAGTTACTGCAACAAACATGTAAAGCCATGTTTATAATGGCTTATGAATGCATTATAATATGTTATGAATGTGGTTATAGCATCTAATAAAGATGGCATTCATAGAAAATGTTACCCAAAAGTTTTGATTTTAGTTGATTTATTGGGTTTTATCTGTATTATAGGGTTAATACTGTAGTACAGGCTGTGGCTGTGGGTGTAGTTTTATAAGAAGCATCAACTGGGAACAAAAGCTGAAACTTCAGCCTGTATTTTACACAGTCTTGATCTACTCAGTATATCACCCATTGCCACTGGCTCCAGTGACCCGCTCCACCTGTTTTAGATGATGTGGTGTTTTATTTATGTACAAAACGAGCGGAAGAAGCGGAGAAGACTCCTATTTAGAGAGATTTCGCTCCTGTTCCCGATCCCTCGCTCCGCTAATGAGGCGCTCACAGGAACTTCACCTGCTTCCCCCATTAGGCACAGTTCCCCCTCGCTGCTCTGCTTGGGTCTGCACTCGTACCGCACTCACAACAGCTCTAATCACACGCTGCGGAAACGCTGACTATAGAATACAACAGCAAAATGTGCCACCAATCACTAACTGTAGCCTGAGGAGGCGTATCAGTGGCCTGGAATGAAAAGGCCTTCGCACTGATGGTGATAATAAGAACAATACTAATAATAACAAGGAGAAGAAGATGAATAAGTAGAAGGAGAAGAAGAATACACGACTCTGGAGCACGAGCTGTTCTACAGAACCTCAGGGGATGTCAGATAAAAATCATTCATTCATTTAATCCATAAAACTAGCACATTTACATATCGTCGCTGTCCAATGAAAAACAAGCATCTCCAAAACGGCAACTTTACAGGAGATAAAACGTTCATGACATTTAATGGTAGTTCAATGGAAGGTCAATGTAAAAACAGTTTATTTCAGGTCATTTTGGATCATTTCTATTGGCCCATTTATTAAGAAATTTTGACACAGTGTAAAAGACAGTTGGTTTGTTCAAATTATGCACTAAACAAAAAATCAACAAAAATGGAGATACTTGTTTTTCATTGGACACCGATGATATATGAATTAAGGTACCACTTTAAAATAAGACTACCTTTATAAAGGGTTTATAAATGGTTTACAATTAGTTTATTAATGGTTACTAATTAGGATGTAAATGCCTTAAAAATCCTTAATAATCAGTTATAACACATACAAAGAAAGGGCAACAATATAGATGGCTGCGGGTTCACTATTTGGCAAACAACATTGTCATTGTTGCCCTTTCAATGCATGTGTTATAACTGGTTATTAATGATTTTTAAGGCATTTACAACCTAATTAGTAACCATTAATAAACTAATTGTAAACCGTTTATAAAACCCTTTATAAAGGTAGTCTTATTTTAAAGTGGTACCTTATTTTATCAATCGTCGCTGTCCAATGAAAAACAAGTATCTCCATTTTTGTCGATTTTTTGTTTTCTACATAATTTGAACAAACCAACTGTCTTTTACACTGTGTGGTACCAATTTGAATAATTATAATTATTATAAAGCATTAATACTTGATGCTAACTTGGTCAGTACAGACAGATGAAAAATATAAAAAAAAATATGATACTCATTAAGCAATAGAATTAATAGCTTTAAGCTTCAGAAACACACTTTGATCCATATTTTTTGGTGTTTTATACATCCCATCATAAACTGCAAATGCAAACGACAGTCATTTCACACAGCAACTCGGACACTCGTATTGATATCTCAACATGCATGGCTAATTGAGCGGAAATGTGCCATTCGTCAAAGGGAAGAAATGTGTCTACTTGTTGCTGAGAGGTAAAAAAATGAGCATATTTTATACGCAGCCGTCTCCGTGCCCTGCTTTTAATATCACTACTCATCAGCGAATAGTGTGACAGATTTTTCACAAAGGAACGGCACATTTTGGCTCAATTTTCAATATGCACATTATTACACACCGTCGCCGAGGCGCTGTGGAAGGGGGTGGGGGGGGTTCTTGTATTTATTGGAGTGCAGTTGCAGTGGCCCTGCACAGATGTAATTACGCTAGGGATGTCGGGGGAGCTGTTCAGCGGGCAGCAATGAATTTGTCAGTCATGATGAGGGAGAGCTCAAGAGACAGCATTACGCAACAAGTCTAACGCACAGAGAACCTCCACTCTCTGCTGCTGGCACAGCGTCAACTCGCCAGACTCAAACAAAGACAACACAGTGAACAGGAGACAACACAGCACTGCAGATTCACATTATCCCTTTCAGACACACATATTTTTCCTTTTTCTATAGTTTTATTTCAAATTTGTATCCAATTTCTTCCAATTTACACAGCCAATAACCCAACCCACTCATTAGGATTACGATAGGCTGCTCACAGCGCGCTTGGAGGAAAGCACAGCGACTCGGTTCCGATACATCAGCTCACAGACGCCTCGTGCTGATCGACATCACCCTAGGAGTGATGAGGGGAAAGAACGGCATCTACTGTACCCTCCCAGAGAGAGCAAGACCAATTGTGCTCTCTCAGGGATTCGGTAGCCTATGGCAAGCTACATAAACAGGATTCAAACCGATGATCTCCTGATTATAGTAAGGTTCTTGGTAACACTTTCTATGAATCTCCATAAGAACACTTTATAATGCATTCATAAGGCCTTATAAACATGGCTATACATATTTATTAAACTCTATAATTCATCATAACCATGTTTATTATGCATCATGAAGTGTGATTATAATGCATTAATAGCTGTGTTTATAACATGTTATACATCAATACCAAGAAACTCAGTCCCAGCTTGTAGACTTGTATCATGACTAAAAAAGCTTCCAACTTATAAACACACCCTCAATAATCCTATAAACATATTTTTAACCACTCATGAATTATACTTGTCTTGAATATAATATTAGTTATAGTCAATTATAATGTATTATAACAGGTCTTTGTGCGCTCTAAGTAAAGTGACATACTTTTTCATTGCAGGACTGGATTATTAACGATAGATATATACTATTTTAACATGTATATCACAAGCATAGCATATAATGTATTATAATCACAAGTCATAGTGCTTAATAAACATGGCTATAGTGGGTTATGCATATTTATAAATATATATAGCCATGTTTATAATGCATTAGGAATGTATTATAATATATTATGAATGTAGTTATAGAGTCTAATAAAGATGACATTCATATAAAGTGTTACCGGGTTCTTTTACCATTTTAAAAGTCACATTTTATGCTTTTTAAGACCTTTATTAGACCGCAAGACCCAAAACCGTAGTCATAATTTCTTTGGTAAAAAATCTAGAAAATTTGTTGTGTTGAAAATCATTATCCCACCAATGAAACTCTTATTCACAGCTGTTGTTAATTTTCTGTCTATTCACGTCCTTTTTACACCATATTCACAGCCTTTTTGAAGGCCGTTCAGATACAGTTGCATAGCCACAAATCGAATACATGTCTGATTTCAATACCACATATTTTAGTGGCCCAAATTAGAATTTAAAACATCAGATTCAGTGTGTTTTTGCCACATCTGTGGCATATGACAGAAATAGATCAGATTTGGGCGCTTTTACCTGTGGTTTTAACATAGTCAAAGTGCTTTGAACCTAAAAACTAAACTAAAACCCTTTGAAATAAGTTTTAAAAGAATAAATATCAGGAGGATTTCTACTAAATATATGGGCCTTGACGGATAAAAGATATAGGGATAATAGGAAAACCAGGGCCGGGACTGCTTTTTCTGTTTTGCTGTGTAAAAATGCTTTTAATACATAAACAGAAACAGTACCAGTCAATAGTTTAGACACAAATAAACTTAAGTGTTTTTTTAGAATTTAAAATGTGAAAATTGTAGATTAATAGTAAAGCCACAATCCAAACTATATAGAAAAGCACATGGAACTATTTATTAAACAAAAAAGTGTCAAACAAACCAGAATATGTTTAATATTTTAGACTCTTTAAAGTAAAGTAGCACCTCTTGCTTTGCAGAAATCTCAGTCAGTTTTATGAGGTAGAGTCACCTGGAATTTAAGCTTTCAGTTAACAGCTGTGCTGAACTCGTCAAGAGTTAATTACTTGAATTTCTTGTTTGAGAGCATCAGTTGTAAAGTAGTGAAGAGGTAGAGTTACAGGTATACAGTGAATAGTGAATATTTGAGTAATGTTTTAATCCAGATTATGAGAAGCAAGAGCTACTCAACTAAATAAAGAAAAAATGAAGAAATGAATTAAGATAAACTATTTTAGATAGGGCTCAAAGGAGGTTGAAGGGAAATAAAGGGATAGAGAAGTAAAGGAGGGGAAGAAGGAAATGGGGTTAGAAGTAGTTAGTGTGTTAGAGGTGTTAGGAGAGTAAGTGCTCTTTGAAGAGCTCTGTCTTCAGGAGTTTATTAAATATAGTGAGAGATTCTCCTGATCTGGTAGTAGAAGGTAGTTAGTTGGTAACGCTTTCTTTTACAGTACCCTAAGTTCTAGGTATTAACCAGGTAATAGTGAGGTACAAACTCTGAAGTACTAAGTAATTATTTTTGGTAACAAGATGGTAAGTACCAGGAAAGTCTTGCCTAATTACACTGAAATGTCTAGGTATTAACCAGGTAATAGTGAGGTACAAACTCGGAAGTACTAAGTAATTATTTTGGGAAACAAGATGGTAAGTACCAGAAAAGTCTTGCCTAATTACACTGAAATGGAACTAGGTAATAAACAGGTACATGGGTGGTACAAACTCTAAAGTACTAGGTAATTATGTTGGTTAACAAGATGGTAAGAACCAGACAGTTCAATTTAATTACACTGAAATATCTCACAGGTTCTAGGTAATAACCAGGTAAGTGTGAGGTACTAACCCCAGTAACATGATGATAAGTACCAATACAGTCTCCTTACCCTGATATACCTCACAGGTTCTAGGTAATAACCAGGTAAGTGTGAGGTACTAACCCCAGTAACATGATGATAAGTACCAATACAGTCTCCTTACCCTGATATACCTCACAGGTTCTAGGTAATAACCAGGTAAGTGTGAAGTACTAACCCCAGTAACATGATGATAAGTACCAATACTGTTCATTTTAATCAGTCTCTATTTATTTGACTGAGAAATCCCTAAAAATGAATTTAAGGTTTATAGAGTGGAATTCTTCACTAGGAAGACAGCACAGGAATGGAATACTTGGCCATATGTTTAAAGACATTAGAGCATGTTACAAGGTTTAAGGGTGAAAAAGTATACCATAAGAATAAAGTGTTGAATATGTGTATTTACCCCCTTTTTAAACATAATTTGTAGAATAAGGTCTTACATGTTAAATATATATATATATATTTAACTTATATATATAAATTAAAACTGCTTAAAAATCAGGGTTATTAAAACTACCAAATATTGATTTCTGAAATCTTAAAACATTATTATAGTTGTTTCTAAATTAATATTAACTGCTTTTGTTTGCATTATTTGAGATCTGAAAGCACTAAAGCATCTTTTTCATTATTTTGACCATTTCTCATTTTCTGCTCTAAATTACAATATTTTTATTTGGTATTTGGGAGAAATGTTGTCAGTAGTTTATAGAATAAAATAACAGTGTTCATTTTACTCAAACATGTACCTATACATAGTAAGATCAGAGAAATAGAAAATTTGAAGTGGCTTGGAAGGGTCAAGGGGGCGAAGGCAAGCTCCTGCCCGCAAGCTGCTTACCCCAATAAAAGCTGTCCTCAGCTTTCATTGTATATATAAGTTCAGTAATGCATGCTTGGTTGTGTCAAAAAAGAGATAAATAATAAACAGTAAACAGTTCTGTTTTGTTTTGAAGTTGTATGTTGTTCTTTTTGAAGTGCTTATTTGTTGAACTACATGGTAAGAACTGAGTAAAACCAGAGAAATAAGCTCTGCTCTCTTTTACAGTCCTTTTACTCCTTTATTAAGCAGAAAGTTCTGTTAGTTACACAGTGTTTTATATGGTACTTGCAGAAAGTTGTGTAACATATAAGTAGTTATTATATATATTTTAATATATATATATATATATATATATATATATATATATATATATATATATATATATATATATATATATATATATAATAACTACTTAAATGTGACACAACTTTCTGTAAGTACCATGTAATATATATTCTTTTGGGTTTCTGAATGGGTTTTTGTATGTGAAACGTGAAACATCCAGTCCTGTAGGGGGAGCAGTGCCAGGGGGCGGGCGCTAGGCTGTGGCTTAGGTGAGCAACAGGAGATGGGTCTCAGATTCAGCTGAGAACTGGGAACACCGTGTCTTCTCTGTATCCAGGTGGGGAAATATGTGGAACTGTGCAAGTATAAATGTTTCCAAAGCACTATAAGAGGGATATTTGAGTGTATATGTTCGTTAAAAGGTTTTGCTGTGTAATATGAGCCGCTATGGTCTTGTGTGTTGGTGGACGCTCAGCATCGGGGAGCATTCACTCCCGCGGCCCGCGAGCCGCGCGCCTGGCCGGCGCTCTTGCCTCTCCCACTAGCATTAGCCACTGCCCCCGCTAACCGCGCTCCTTACCGGCTCCCCGCTGTTATTCCTCTCGCTCTTTCGGTCGCTAACTTCGCTCTATAACCGTGTTTAAGCCTGTAATTATCTCTCGTGTGTTCGCGCTCTAGTTTTAGCTATTTTCGCTCGGTAATTGTGCCCGTGTGTCGCTGTTTCTCAAAGTAGCTCGGGCTAATTTCGCGCCTTCATTCCTATTGTTTCTCTATACATTTACGCTAGCATTAGCAGTCGCTGTTAGTTAAATACATGTTTATTAAAAGTCAAGTCAATTTTATTCTCTTTTTAAGAGCCAGTTTGGCCTTGTTAAAGTAAATATAGAGCCTCTGCCAACCACAATAATGAGTTATTACAGCTAGATAAGCTACAGTTTAAGGTTTCTCTAAGTAATCATGTTTTTATACACTTTGTTCAAGTTTTATACTTTGGTCAATTCTATACACTCTATGCAGATACAAATATTAGAAACTCTGCTTAAAATGAGATTTAAAAGCACTAAGATGTAGTTAGTGTGCTCAGTAAAAGTTAAAGGTGTTTTTGGTAATGTAGTGTGTTAATATGAAATAAGTTTGAGTATTGGTATATGTATGCATATGTAAATGTATTAATATAGAGTAGTATTTTTTTTTTGTGTAGAAACAGTATTAAGAGGGTTTGCTGATTAAAAAGTAAAGGTAATATGTACTGTGATATACAGAGTTTTGTTAACTGAAAAAAAGTAATAAAAGGATTCTCTGTGAATGTATGTAAAATGCAGATGAGATGCAATGTGTATGTGAAACTGCAAAAGAAAGAGAAAAGAGACCAAAGTAAAAGTGGTTTAGTTTGTGTATGTTGTTAAATAAAGAGATTAAGCTGAGAACTCACTGGAAACACCGTCTCACTGTGTCTTCTCTGTATCCTGTATTCAGCTGATCTAGGCCCTGCTCACCCGGGGTCGCAAACTGTTATAGCCTAACCCACGCCTGTGGAGTGTAACAGTTAGTGTTTTTACATGGTACTTACAGTAGGATGTTCTACAGAGGGTTATTTGTTGAACTACATGGTAAGAACTGAGTAAAACCAGAGAAATAAGCTCTGCTTTCTTTTACAGTCCTTTTACTCCTTTATTAAGCAGAAAGTTCTGTTAGTTACACAGTGTTTTATATGGTACTTACAGTAGGATGTTCTACAGAGGGTTATTTGTTGAACTACATGGTAAGAACTGAGTAAAACCAGAAAAATAAGCTCTGCTTTCTTTTACAGTCCTTTTACTCCTTTATTAAGCAGAAAGTTCTGTTAGTTACACAGTGTTTTACATGGTACTTACAGTAGGATGTTCTACAGAGGGTTGTTTGTTGAACTACACGGTAAGAACTGAGTAAAACCAGAGAAATAAGCTCTGCTTTCTTTTACAGTCCTTTTACTCCTTTATTAAGCAGAAAGTTCTGTTAGTTACACAGTGTTTTACATGGTACTTCCAGTAGGATGTTCTACAGAGGGTTATTTGTTGAACTACACGGTAAGAACTGAGTAAAACCAGAAAAATAAGCTCTGCTTTCTTTTACAGTCCTTTTACTCCTTTATTAAGCAGAAAGTTCTGTTAGTTACACAGTGTTTTACATGGTACTTCCAGTAGGATGTTCTACAGAGGGTTGTTTGTTGAACTACACGGTAAGAACTGAGTAAAACCAGAGAAATAAGCTCTGCTTTCTTTTACAGTCCTTTTACTCCTTTATTAAGCAGAAAGTTCTGTTAGTTACACAGTGTTTTATATGGTACTTACAGTAGGATGTTCTACAGAGGGTTATTTGTTGAACTACACGGTAAGAACTCAGTAAAGAGAAATAAGCTATTTCTTCTCTGTTATCAGGTATTGACCTTTTATTTTTAAATCAAATAAATAGAGACTGATTAAAATGAACAGTATTGGTACTTATCATCATGTTACTGGGGTTAGTACCTCACACTTACCTGGTTATTACCTAGAACCTGCGAGATATTTCAGTGTAAGGAAACTGTATTGGTACTTATCATCATGTTACTGGGGTTAGTACCTCACACTTACCTGGTTATTACCTAGAACCTGTGAGACATTTCAGTGTAATTAAATTGAACTGTCCTTGTTCTTACCATCTTGTTAACCAACATAATTACCTAGTACTTTAGAGTTTGTACCACCCATGTACCTGTTTATTACCTAGTTCCATTTCAGTGTAATTAGGCAAGACTGTCCTGGTACTTACCATCTCGTTACCAAAAATAATTACTTAGTACTTCCGAGTTTGTACCTCACTATTACCTGGTTAATACCTAGATATTTCAGTGTAATTAGGCAAGACTTTCCTGGTACTTACCATCTCGTTACCAAAAATAATTACTTAGTACTTCAGAGTTTGTACCTCACTATTACCTGGTTAATACCTAGAACTTAGGGTACTGTAAAAGAAAGCGTTACCAGTTAGTTAGAGGTGTTGGGAGAGTAAGTGCTCTTTGAAGAGCTCTGTCTTCAGGAGTTTATTAAAGATAGCGAGAGATTCTCCTGATCTGGTAGTAGAAGGTAGTTAGTTAGAGGTGTTAGGAGAGTAAGTGCTCTTTGAAGAGCTCTGTCTTCAGGAGTTTATTAAAGATAGTGAGAGATTCTCCTGATCTGGTAGTGGAAGGTAGTTTGTTCCACCATTGGGGAACTCTGTATGAGAACAGTCTGGATTGCTTTGTGTGAGTGTTTGGCAAAGCGAGGCGACGTTCATTGGAGGAGCGCAGCGGCCGGGAGGTAGCGTAAGCCTTCAGGAGTGAGTGCAGGTAGGAAGGAGCCTGTCAATCCAAAACATTTCAAGAACTTTAAAATTATCCTCAAGTTCAGTCGCAAAGACCATCAAAAACATTATGATGGAATTGGCACTCATCAGGACCGCTCCAGGAAGGGAAGAGCAAGGGTTTCCTTTGTTGTACAGGATAAGATCATCAGAGTTACCAGCTTCAGAAACCACAAGTTAACAGCTCCACAGATAAGAGCACATAAATGTATTTTGGTTTGTTTTACACTATTAAGTTGGTTTTGGTGTGTCATGCAATAGATATTAAATTAGCAAGTCAAATTATTTTAAAAAAGCTTGATGTAAGAATGATTTAATTCATTATCATGTCTTTACATCCATTTCATATGTATCACTATACATCCCACACATGTAATATGGCATCAGCAAGTGAGATTTTATTAAATAATAAGAGGCAAATAAGATTTCCCGCTAATGCACTGATCCCACTGTCTCAGCAAAGTGTGCTTCACTCATGCACATTTTATTGAATTACTCTCTGACTGTTAAAGCCCAGACCTCTTCCTCTTCCAGAAGGTTGATTACTGTTTGAATCGGTCAGTAGCTGCAGGCTGTGCTGATGTTGCCGTTTTGCAGTCAAAATGAGTCTAGAATTACTCCTTAGCTGTTTTTGATCAATGGAGCTATGGTGATTTTTCCAGCTCCTGATTACAGGGAGAAGTACGTGAAAGGTCATGCGTTATAATCTTTATGGATGCACATAATAACTAAAATTACTAATTGCGTTTAGAGTTAATCTCAGTCACAAAATTGTCTTTGGATTGACTTCCATTGAAAGTTAATAATGTTTTTTTTTTCTTCTGTAAAATTGCCAGTTTTTGCTGGAAAGTGGGATTAGGAAAACTATATAAGCTTATAGTAAGATCCATTACATTCAGTACTAAATGTTCCCAACCAGAGACTGTAAAAAAAGATGGACGCCATGTCTACGTTCCCATTCATTCAGTGAAAATGAAGCCAAAATCTTCCGCCATGTTGGCGATCCTGATACCCGAGTCTGTAGAGCGCAGTAGAGACCAGAGGACGGAGAAAGACTGTGGAGAGACAGCCTACTCATTTGAATAACCCCGCCCCTGAGGGCTGCGTCGCGGTCACAGACTGCAGAGCGGGGCGGAGCGGAGCTGACGGTCTGTTATTGGTCCCGCCCATAACCAGCCCTTTTACAATAACCACACCTTTTTTGAATAGAGCTGAATAACGTTTTAAAAAACTATTTATGTGGGGATATAAAAATTTGACAATATAAGCAGAGGTTACACTAGCTGCTGCATTTAAATAAAGGAGGTAGAATTACAGTATATTAGAAAAAAAACGTGATTAAAAGTTGGGAATGGGTGGGAATACACAGCTTTCTGAAACCGAACAGCAGGGGGCGCCCGACCTGTGGGGGCTTCACTTTTCAGAGACGATGCTCTGTCCAGCTATACACAGTCTATGTTCCCAACTATTCTCTATTTGTGGCAGAAGTCAGCTGTAACACACTGCAGACACATTGAGCCCTATTGTTCACCCTGCGCAAGGCATGTAGCGATGCTCATTGCTATCTTACACCTCATCAACAGTCTATTTTTATACCTTGAGCCCGTGCCATTAAAATAACGTCAGAGTTTATGAATAAATCTAAAAAATCTAAAAAGAAAGAAAACATGTTGAATGAGAAGAGGTGCATTCAAACTTTTGGCTGGTGTTGTATATTAGACATTGCATGGATGGTCGAGTTGGGACACTGATACCATTATTCCTAACTTTAGTTTGTTTCTACAGGTCGGTTCCAATAATTATTTAATTTAAATATTTTAATAAAATATTTGATGTTTCACATAAATAGTTCTGACTCGATTCTAGAAGAAAAATGTTAAACAAGTTATAGAATTGTGTATGTGATTCGTTTTACATTGGAATTTTAACCTTAAAATATTTATATTCGTGTAAACAGGTGCAGGTGTAGGTGATAGAAATAGTTAAATAAGTTATTTAAATTCTGTCAATTTTAGGGCTTGAAATCTTCCAGATCAGTAACAGGAATCAACCCAAATTCTGCATGTTTGAAAATAGACGTAAAAACTAGACAAACATAATGAAACTAAAGGTTTGGAGGACATATTGCAATGCCCTGCTCTACTGCAATGCCCTGCTAACTGGCCTCCCGGCCTGTGTAGTAAAACCACTCCAGATGATCCAGAACGCAGCAGCACATCTGGTCTTCAACCAGCCAAAACGGGCACATGTCACCCCGCTGCTCATTGAGCTCCATTGGCTACCAGTTGATGCTCGCATCAAATTCAAAGCTCTTACAATCGCCTACAAGGTGATGACAGAACAGGCTCCTTCCTACCTGCACTCACTCCTGAAGACTTACGCTACCTCCCGGCCGCTGCGCTCCTCCAATGAACGTCGCCTCGCTTTGCCAAACAAACATTCACACAAAGCAATCCAGACTGTTCTCATACAGAGTTCCCCAATGGTGGAACAAACTACCTTCCACTACCAGATCAGGAGAATTTCTCGCTATCTTTAAGAAACTCCTGAAGACAGAGCTCTTCAAAGAGCACTTACTCTCTTAACATCTCTAACACACTAACTACTTCTAACCTCATTTCCTTCTTCCCCTCCTTCACTCCTCTATCCTATTATTCCCCTTTGACCTCCTTTTATCCCTATCCAAAGTTGTTTTTACCTTTAAACTTATTTTACATTGTACTTGACTATTGTAAGTCGCTTTGGACAAAAGCGTCTGCCAAATGTAATGTAATGTAATATTGTTTCCAGGAAAGAGCCAATTTTAAGATTTTATTCATTGTATTTTGACATTAGCAGATTTACTTTTTTTTTTTTTTTTTTTTTTTACTACAGTTTGCTTGAATAGAAATCCTCAAGATTTAGTGGTGTAATTTTTGTCAGGCAGACAATTGACAAGATTACTGGCCTGTAAGCTGATTCAGTTATGGGTAAAAAAAAACTTAATTTAAAAAATGTACGTTTCAAAGACTGGACCCAGCAAATTAACCAAACTTGATGTTAACTTGTAACCAGCATTTTTCTCATTTCTTTACATGCCAGTGCTCTAAAACACTTTGAAAGTTTTTTTGCTTGGTGCACCAATTCACCGCAGTCTAACCTCCATTATTATTTGCACACCTTGCCCTACATTAATATCAGGGCCACAAATAGTTGTTGCACTGGGGCGCGACACTGGCTTGTTTTCATACTCTTGCGAGTCACATAAAGGGACACAAACAGCTGCAAACAACAGAGCAATCAGCGTTCCATCTGCTGCCATGGCCCACTTGCACCAACGTATGTCGCTACTTCTTTTACTTGGTGCCAAGTGGGTGCCTGAGGACATGCATCCCCAAGAAAAGGACCCATTTTCTGAGGAGGGAAAAAGACCTCGGTCTCCGGCACTTTTTTTTTTTTTAGTGTGAGGAAATGGCAGAGTAGACATGCATTACTTTGTCTCAGCGACACGGTGGGTTAGAATTTCCTCTCACTGACATATAAAGTGTGTGTGCAGAGTGCAGCATTGTTATGGTTTAATCATTAGTCAAGGGATGTGTGGATCAGTAATGTGGCATTTTAATTAAAACTGTGAAATCAGGTAAAAAAAAAACAAGTATGAGATAAGATAACATAAGATGAGATAAGATAAGATAAGACAATTCTTTATTAATCCCACAATTGGGAAGTTTGCATTGTTACAGTAGCACAGATGAAAGTTATAATACATCTATACTATGCAAAAGATTACAGAAAATATGAAAAATATAATAATATTGAAAAATATGTACAGCTGTCATGTCTTTGCCCTTTTTCCTTGTGTTTCCCATCAGTGTCCGTGTTTCTGTTTTTTTTTTCTTTTCCTTATGTCTGTTATTTCCCCACATGCTCCTGTCTGCAGCTCTGCCCCAGTATTCATTGATGTCCTTACCTTTACTGTTGTTACCTGTGTTCATTTGTAGCTCTGCCCCCTAGCCACAGTTGTTTCCTGTTTCCCGTCCTTGTCCGTGAGTATTTATAGTCCATGTGTTTAATTTCTCATTGTCAATTCTTGTATGTCTTGTTTCAGTTTTTTAGTTTGTTTGTTCATTTATTATTTAGTCAATTTATCACATTTGCGCCCGCCTGTGCATCCTCTCCCTGCTCGTACCCTGACAGCAGCTAAGATAAGCAGCACTTTCTGTGGAGAGAGTATTAAGCTGAGTATTATGTGGAAGTTTTGGAAAATAAACACGGCTTTTCTGTCTTTTTCTGTTGTTTCTAATTTTGAAATATGATAAGTTGAAGTGTATGGTGTAAAATTATGGAAAAGGTTGGATCCTCCTTCAATACTCGATAGAAGTCCCCCATTGGTCAGCAGGAAATGTAGTCAGCAGCACTTCCTGTAAAGAGAAAGCCAAGGAGAGAGCATTATGCTGAGTATTATGTGAAAGTTTTGGAAAATAAACACTGCTCTTCTGTATTTCTCAGTTGTTTCCAGCTTCAATATATGATTATTTGAAGTGTACGGTGTAAAATGATTTAAATATTGGCTCCTCCTTCAATACTCGATAGAAGTCCCCCATTGGTCAGCAGGAAATGTAGTCAGCAGCACTTCCTGTGAAAGGAGAGCCAGGGATTGAGTATTATGCTGAGTATTATGTGGAAGTTTTGGAAAATAAACACGGCTTTTCTGTCTTTTTCTGTTGTTTCTAATTTTGAAATATGATAAGTTGAAGTGTATGGTGTAAAATTATGGAAAAGGTTGGATCCTCCATCAATACTCCATAGAAGTCCCCATTGGTCAGTAGGAAATGTAGTCAGCAGCACTTCCTGTGAAAGGAGAGCCAGGGAGAGAGTATTATGCTGAGTATTATGTGGAAGTGTTGGAAAATAAACACTGCTCTTCTGTATTTCTCAGTTGTTTCCAGCTTCAATATGAGATTATTTGAAGTATATAGTGTAAATGATAATAGATGTGCTCTAAAAACTGCAGCAGTTAACTCAACTTTTTCAGAAGCTCAAACAAAAGCTCAGTCAACAAGAGTTCAAAGTAAGCGTGGCCGGCTTCTGAGCATTTCTGAGCATCACCTAATCAGGCCTTACAATATGAAACAAATAGGGATTTATTTCAGGCCGTGGCCTCAGCAGAATCCTGCAGTCATTAATAATGAGAGTGTGCTGCGCTCGGAGCCCACTGTGAAGCACTCGGAGGTAAGCTCCTCTATCTCTCTCTAATACGTTAACAGCAGGAGGAGTCTCAGAGTTACACCTGCATGGAGCGGCGGAGTCCCCAGGGCACGGCTGCAGCTTCATCGTTTCTTTAACCACATTACTGCTATTATTTGCATTGTCCAAATTAACAGCATTAGCCTCTTTTATCAATATTAATGAGCTAGCAATGGTTTTAACTATGGACCAGTTTTCCACTGCTATCGCTGCGCTAATAACATGAGTTCATTCACAAGAGTTCAGACTGAGTGCATGTACTGTATATGTTCAGTTACTTGAATTAGTTAACCCTGAATTACTTAACCCCCAGAATACCAATAATAATGCTGAACTATTTTAAAGGCCCTGAGGAGATTAGCTTTATTATGTAAGCACAATTGTGCCTTTACATAATTGAATACAAATTACACTAATTCATTTATCTCAGCATATTGAGTATATATGAGTGTTTTTACATGAAAAAAGCACCGCGTATGATTTGAACACATGTAAATAAACACGCATACAGTAAAACATAACAAGGAATTCTCACTTTTAACTCTAAGTATGTTATATTCTGTGAGCCTAAAGCTGAAGAACAAAGTGTAGAGGTTCCAGATTTCTCCTGGATGCTCCTCAGCCAGCATGTGTATTTTATTATGTTCAGTTCCGTCAGCAGCTCACCTGATTTACCACATTTACCAATTTACCAAACCAGGTGTTGGTTAATATGATGAGAACTATAAAAATAGCTCTATTAAACTCAGATGAGGAGAGATTAGAAGATGTTTTAAGGAACTTATGGTATTTGTAAAATTGCTGGTGTTTTACTGACTCTGTTCCAGACCATGAAGACCAAAAAGGTAGGTGTGGAAGAATCCTAAGACTAGTTTAGAAACTTTCTATTATGTGAAGATTCTAGTTAAACTGATATGTTTATATAGAAAGTTTGCATCTTGTGAAAGTTCTAGTATGAACTGCTGATCTATTACACTGGCATAAACACTTTACAATATGTGGTGGGTTCAAGAAGGATTCTTAATGTGATATAGAAACTTTAAAGGAGTTAAATAAACATCTATTATATATATTGGAATAGAAACTGAAAACTGAAACTGAAAGATTTTTCAGGAAGACACTGCACTGACTTTAGACTTGATAATAAAATACAGTGGATCAACACCAGCAGATGACATGTCTCTCCAAACCATCACTGATTGGTGGAAACTTCACACTAGACCTCAAGCAGCTTGGACTGTGTGTCTCAGACTCTGCTCCCTTGATTTTCTATGAAATTGTAATAAATTCTATTTTTTTTTGAGATGCACTAATATTTACCAGTTTTGGGGGTTTAAAATGATTCTGTTTTACATTTCTATGTTGGTTCTGTGTTGAATATTCATAGTTTGACATCCATTTGACATCCATGTAGCTTTAGGACCTTATACTAATGGGGTTATGGAGATACAGGTCACAGATACAGTATAACCAGTTGAAATCCAATATGAAACCCATGTGCTTTGTGAACGGTTCCTCAGAGATTGATACAGATGATGATGCACATCACCATAGCAGTGATAAAATAAAGAATTATGGAGACCTGAATGTACTGTGGTTGTGTCACCATGGTAAAGTGACTCACAGCAATAACCTCACCATCACGGTTTGAGTTTCATTTATGATACACTGAGGAAATAAGACCATCTGACACCCTGCAGAGTTTAACATCTGTATTATGTCACTGTGCCCTGAATAAGGTGTGTCACTAAACTGTTATTAAAGCCAGACCTGAATTTTGCGTCCTTTTGTGGCTCTGTCATGTTTTGTGCCTCAGTCCACATGCTTCTTTCAGTAATGATCCTGTATCTCAGATTTACTAGAAATGAACATGTATAGCTATAGTATAAGCAGGCACTCAAATCATGATTTGTATTAATTGTAGTGGAGTAAGAGTTTATTACAGTTTATTATAGATCAAATTATTTCTACTGTAGACTGAAAACATTTGGGTTTGATATTAAAAGATGAATATGAGACAAAAATATCATAATTTCAGGTATTTATATCTGGATCTGATGCACAATTCAGAAGATAGCACCTTCTGTCTGTCTGTATTGGAACATGTGACTGTTAGGTGTGTTTTATCAATCAATCAATCAATCAATCAATCAATCAATCAATCAATCAATTAAGCAACCTTTATTTTCACCTGGTATATACATTAAGGGTAACCCTCATTTTCAATGTAGCCGAGCCTTTACAAAAAAGGGATGTAGAATTAAGTTTAAATTATTAAAAAACAAGCAAACAATGTAAGATTTAATTAACTAAAAATAAAAGGATATGCAAACAGGCTACCTAACCCTAAACATAATCGTAATAGAATGTGATAGTCTTTCTGTTTCTGTTTGAATTTCTGTTTATTAATTCATTTTTAGAAGCTCCACAATAGAATAAAACAGAGTAGTTGTTCACATGTTCTTCTTTTATAGGTTGTGGGTATTTAAAACAGTGCAACCATTGGATTGGGCTGCACTATAGAGAGATACAGTACAGGCCAAAAGTTTGGACACACCTTCTCATTCAATGCGTTTTCTTTATTTTCATGACTATTTACATTGTAGATTCTCACTGAAGCATCAAAACTATGAATGAACACATGTGGAGTTTTATGTACTTAACAAAAAATGAGCTGAACCTCCACAGTCACGGACCTGTGAAGACAAAGGAGCAACAAGTGCTAATAAACACCTCCGGGAACTCCTTCTTTCAAGACTATTGGAAAACTTTTCATTTCAGGTGACCACCTCTTGAAGCTCATTGAGAGAATAATGCCAAGAGTGTGCAAAGCAGAAACAAGAATTAAAACATGTTTTCAGTTTTTTTATTTTTTGTTAAGTACATAAAACTCCACATGTGTTCATTCATAGTTGTGATGCTTCAGTGAGAATCTATAATGTAAATAGTCATGAAAATAAAGAAAACGCATTGAAAAAGAGAAGTTGTGTCCAAACCTTTTTTTTTTTCAAATCTTTTTGAGATAATATCCTTTACTTAATTCCTCCCAAATGCCATATCACTAATCACCCTAATAATGTAAGAACATCTCTGTTTGCCACCATGGCCAATCTTTACCAGCCAGCATGATTAATCACCGCACAGACATAAAGCCCAGTGCCCTAGAGTCCTGTAATCTCCATTACTGGAGTAGGGGTCAAAGGGACTTGTAGTCCTGTGGGTGGAATTCTGGGAATTGTGGGAGATTTGGTGTGAATATTATCATATTATCCCCTCGTCTGCACGCACAGGGGCCTCTGCGAATCCTGTGTGTTGTTGCCGCTCTCTCATTTACTTTATCACTGCCGCAACCGTGTAATATACATAATTCAAACAACCAGGGAATGGCTGTGGGCTCCCAACCACCTGCTGGCTTTTATTAGCTAATTAATGGTGATTTATCGTGGCTGCTAATTTGAGTGTAGCCGATCGCCTTCAGGAGTCCATGAACACCATATGCATTCTGATGGTAATTATGCTTATTTGATGGGCAGTCTGCTAAAACAAAAAGTTCTGTATCTTGTGCCCCACAGCAATGAAATTTTTGACTCTTACCGAGATGACCTTGTGGATTTTCCCCCTATTTCTCCCCCCCTCTCTTTTTTCTCTCTCTTTCTCTTTCATTTTTTCTATCTCTCTCATTAGCGCCTCCCACACAAGTCCCATATATTCATACCTACATGCTAATCACTAAATGCTAAATGCTGAGGACCATTTTCTAAATGGGAGCAAGTCATCTTATCCTCTATTTTTGCCCTTGGAAGGCTTTTTTCTGACTTTTTATATTTAGTTATAGCCTGTTCCTATTGTTCATTCTGTTATGCATCCACTACATGTTGCCTCTACACTGGCAGTCTTAATCTTTATGTCAGGGCCAGACAGGAATGAGACTGATGCAGATACAATAAAATAACTTTTATTAAAGTTATAGAGTAGACAGGGGTAGTCAACAGAAACAGGGTCAGTACCAAAAATGCACAGTGTAGAGAAACCATACCATAACCGGAGGACAGTCCAGAGTTCATACACGGGTAGGCAGTATCACAGGGTAGGCAAAAATCCAGAGTACAATAAACAGTCCAGGTCATACACGGTAATCCAACACAAGGGAGCAGGCAAAAATCAAAGTCGGTAGAAAACAAAAACAGGATCATACACGGAAAATAGCAAGGGCAAGAGAAACGCTTTGTATTGTAGGATTTACCAAACAGATACTCGGCGAGGTGTGAGCGTGAGCATGGTGCTTAAATACACTGAGTAATCAGTACTCGGGACTTCCTGGTGGCGTCATGTGACGTGTCATGTGATCGGGAGTGTGTGTTGTGTCATGGAGTGGTGCGTTCTGGGTATTGTAGTTGTTACTGTGAGAATCGCAGATAGAGCTGGATGTGGGAGACACAGACGTGCTTTCAGCACCAGACATGACAGTACCCTCCCCCTGAGGAACCGGAGCGGAGGCAGAACGGGGCCGACCCCGGCGACGACCACCCGGCGGACAGGGAGTACCGGCGGGAGGTGCAGGTGTCGGAGCGGAGGTGCCAGACAGACGGGGCTCACCAGAGCGAGAAACCCGACGAGTTGGAGCAGAGGAGGTCGGAGGACGCTTGGGACGTCCACGGGGCCTAGGAGCAGGCTTACCAGGAAAACGAGCATGAAACTCCACGAGCAAGGCAGGGTCCAGCACGTCTTTGGCAGCCACCCAACAACGCTCCTCCGGACCATACCCCTCCCAATCGATAAGGTATTGGAGCACACCCCCACGTCTGCGTGAATCCAGCACCTCCCGGACAGCATACGTGGACGACCCCTCCCCCTCCACAGCCGCGGGCGGAACATCAGCCGGTGCAGCGTCAGCGAGCGGACCCGGGACCATAGGCTTGAGGAGAGATACATGAAAAGAATTATTAATACGATACTGAGGGGGTAACTCCACCTTGTAAGTAACTTCATTAATACGTGACAAAATCTTAAGAGGACCAATAAACTTAGGCAGGAGTTTTCTACAACTACCCTCAAACCTAAAGTCCCGGGTAGAAAGCCACACCCGATCTCCTGGTTGGTAGTCTGGGCTGTCACCACGGTGCTTGTCAGCACGCTCCTTGTACACACGCAGTACCTCAGAGACTTTACGATGCGTGTCTTCCCACACCTGCTCACTGCGCTTCATCCATTCATCCACAGCCGGCACATCAGTGGACACCGCTGTCCAGGGAGCTAGAGGAGGCTGAAAACCCAGAACACACTGAAAGGGGGTGAGGCCAGAGGTAGTATTAACTAAGGAGTTTTGTGCAATTTCAGCCCAAACGAGGTATTGTGACCAATCAGTGGGATGTTTGAAGCAGTATGTGCGGAGGAATTTCCCGAGTTCCTGATTAACCCTCTCACATTGACCATTACATGTAGGGTGGAAACCAGAAGTGAGACTGACATGTACACCGAGATGTTCAAAAAATGCCTTCCACACACGAGAGGTAAATTGAGGACCACGGTCAGACAAAATATCTTCGGGGATACCAAAGTGTCTAAATACATGCATATAAATAGCTTGAGCAGTTTGGAAGGCAGTAGGCAGAGCTGGGAATGGAATAAATTTAACCCCTCTAGAGAAACGATCAACAACAGTGAGAACTGTAGTATAACCCTCAGATACAGGCAGATCAGTGACAAAATCAACAGCAATATTCGACCAAGGTCTCTCAGGTACAGGGAGAGGTAGTAGCTTACCGGCTGGAAGGGTTTTAGGCGTTTTACATTGCGCACAAACAGAGCAGGAGGTAACGAATGAGTGAACATCAGCACGCATAGAATTCCACCAGTAACGGGCAGAGAGTAATTGTAACGTGCGTGTGACACCAGGATGACCAGAGGTTAAAGCGGAATGAGCCCAGGTGATGAGCCTGTCTCGAAACTGGACGGGTACGAACGTTTTACCCTGAGGACAGTCCTCAGAATCGGGCTGATTAGCGTTACTTTGGCGAATCTGATCGTCTAACTCCCATTGAATGGCTGCGATCTGAACAGAGGGAGGAAGAATGCGTTCAGCCTCCTGGGGCTGGGATGCGCTGTCCACAGTGCTGTAAACCCTGGACAGCGCATCAGCTTTAGTATTACGGTTTCCCGGACGGAACGAGATTGAGAAGTTAAATCGAGAGAAAAAAAGAGACCAACGTGCTTGTCTCGGATTAAGTCGTTTAGCCGTGCGGAGGTATTCCAAATTCTTATGATCAGTATACACAGTAAACGGATGAACGGACCCCTCCAGCCAGTGACGCCATTCTTCTAGAGCTAATTTCACAGCAAGAAGTTCCCTATCCCCTATCCCATAGTTACGCTCCGCAGGGGAAAGCTTGCGTGAGAAGAAGGCTACAGGAAACAATTTAGGTGGCGACCCACTACGCTGAGAGAGAACCGCACCAACACCCGATTCGGAAGCGTCCACTTCCACTACGAAGGGAAACTCGGGCTTAGGGTGCCTAAGTACAGGGGCTGAAATGAACGCAGCTTTCAGCTCACAGAAAGCGCGATCCGCTTCGGTTGACCATTTCAGGATTTTAGCAGCCCCCTTAGTGAGGGCAGTAAGGGGCGCAGCAATGGAGCTAAAGTTACGGATGAACCACCTATAAAAATTAGCGAAGCCAAGGAATCGCTGGAGTTCTTTAATGGTCTGGGGCACAGGCCAACTAGTAACGGCAGTTACTTTGTCATCGTCCATAAGGACACCGGAGGAACTGATAACGTAGCCGAGAAATGTGACCCTTTGAGTATGGAACTCACATTTCTCGGCTTTGGCAAACAGACTATGTTCTCTCAGGCGTTGGAGAACTTGACGGACATGCTGAATGTGTGTGGGGAGATCTGGTGAATAGATAAGGATATCGTCTATAAAAAGGACAACAGAATGATTAATGAGGTCGCGAAATATGTCATTCATAAACGACTGGAATATAGCTGGGGCGTTAGCGAGACCGTAGCTCATGACCAGGTATTCATAGTGGCCGTTGGTGGTGGAAAACACCGTTTTCCATTCGTCACCTTCCCTGATGCGAATGAGATTATAAGCGCTACGGAGATCGAGCTTGGTGAAGTACACGGCATTACGTAACTGTTCAAGAGCTGCTGGGATTAACGGGAGCGGGTAAGCGAACTTTTTAGTAATGTCGTTTAAGCCTCTGTAATCTATGCAGGGTCTCAAACCCCCATCCTTCTTCTTCACGAAGAAGAAACCGGAGCCAACAGGGGATTTGGATGGGCGAATGAAACCCTGCGCAAGAGCTTCACTAACATACTCTTCCATAGCCTTCTCCTCATCACGAGACAATGGGTACACACGAGCTTTGGGCAGTACAGAACCCTCTAGTAAATCAATAGAGCAATCATAGGGGCGATGCGGAGGTAACTCGGTAGCTTTAGCTTTACTAAACACATCAGAAAAGTCATAGTACTCGGAGGGAATAGCAGGGGTATCTACAGAATTAGGGCTTTCAACAGAGGTAGATTGTAAAGAGAGTGAATTTAAAGATAAACAGTTCTCACGGCAGAAAGGAGACCAGGCAGTGATGTCTCCCAGGCTCCATGAAATGACGGGGTCGTGTGTCTTTAGCCATGGCGCTCCCAAAACCAGGGGATGTTCAGTGCGTGGGAGCACATAGAGAGAGAGCTGTTCCACATGTAGAGCGCTGGCTTGAAGGGTGAGAGGAAGAGTCTGCAGGGTCACAGGTTTGGAGCGTACAGTCTTTCCATCGATGGCATGGATGGAGATCGACTTGGGGAGAACTTTCGTGGGTATGGCGTGCTCCTCCACCAGGTCCAGGCTGATAAAGTTCCCCTCCGACCCAGAATCTACAAGCGCTGAGACACAAAACACATCCGTTGGAGTGGTAATAATAACAGGCAACATGAAACATTTTTCTTTAAGTTCAGAAACAGGGGTACATACCACGTTAGCGCGTGGAGTACTCTCCACGCGCTGTCCCAGAGCAGACGCTTGAGCAGAATTGGGCCGGAGTTCACAGTTAGCCCTCAGATGACCTGAACCACCACAATAGAGGCACAGGTGAAGGCGCATGCGACGCTGCCTCTCAGCGACGGGTAATCTGGATCGTGTGATATCCATGGGTTCAGAGATGGGTGCAGGCGCAAATTCCGGAACTGGATTCCCGGACTGGAGTAGTGCAGGGCGAACCGCAGGAGTGTGGCTAACAGCTTTGGGCTTACGGGAAAGGAGCTGATCCAGACGGATAGACAGAGCGATCAGCTGATCCAGGGTGAGTGAGTCGTCCTTGCATGCAAGTTCTCTTTGAATCTCAGGGTTAAGTCCGTGTCGAAACATGGAGATGAGAGCAGGGTCGTTCCAACCGCTGCTAGCAGCTAACGTACGGAACTCCAGAGCAAAGGCTGCCACAGATAGTTTACCTTGCTTCAAGGTAATCAGAAGCTCTCCACTAGATTGCCCATAGCGTGTATGATCAAAAACGCTGCGAAAAATAGACAAAAAAGTGTCGTAGCTGGATTCAGAAATGTTCTCCCAAATAGCTGTAGCCCAGTCCAAAGCCTTGCCAGACAGTCGAGAAATTATAAACCCGATTTTAGCTTTATCAGAAGCAGGAGGTGAGTTGCTAAAAAACACGGAGCACTGGAGCAGAAACCCATTACATTTCTCAGTGTTTCCGTCATAGACTTCGGGTTTACACACAGCGAAAAAGGGAGTAGTGGTTTTGTTAAGGCTGGCTACAGGACTAACCACTGGGCTAGGGTTCTGGGTGGACAAACCCCGGAGGTGACTCATAATCTCGGCTAGCTGCTGCTGTTGGTTAACCTGGTGGCGTGCTAGCTCGTCAACAGCTTGGGTCACACCAGCGAGCGTTTGCTGGTGCTGACCTAAAAGCCGACCCTGGTTAGCCAAACCAGACTTAATAGACTCTGTATCCGCAGTCTCTGTCATTATGGCCGAGTATCTTGTCAGGGCCAGACAGGAATGAGACTGATGCAGATACAATAAAATAACTTTTATTAAAGTTATAGAGTAGACAGGGGTAGTCAACAGAAACAGGGTCAGTACCAAAAATGCACAGTGTAGAGAAACCATACCATAACCGGAGGACAGTCCAGAGTTCATACACGGGTAGGCAGTATCACAGGGTAGGCAAAAATCCAGAGTACAATAAACAGTCCAGGTCATACACGGTAATCCAACACAAGGGAGCAGGCAAAAATCAAAGTCGGTAGAAAACAAAAACAGGATCATACACGGAAAATAGCAAGGGCAAGAGAAACGCTTTGTATTGTAGGATTTACCAAACAGATACTCGGCGAGGTGTGAGCGTGAGCATGGTCCTTAAATACACTGAGTAATCAGTACTCGGGACTTCCTGGTGGCGTCATGTGACGTGTCATGTGATCGGGAGTGTGTGTTGTGTCATGGAGTGGTGCGTTCTGGGTATTGTAGTTGTTACTGTGAGAATCGCAGATAGAGCTGGATGTGGGAGACACAGACGTGCTTTCAGCACCAGACATGACACTTTAGAGGAGAAAATGGTTTGCAATACTTTCTTTCTTCCAAAACTAAACTAGAATCTACTACCTTGTGGTTGATATGTCATGATAAATTAGGGTTTGATTTCCCTTGTCTATCAATATTAGGGATAGAACAATATATCAACAGAAAACAAAAAAAGGTCAAACACTCTAATATTTGGTTTGACTGCCTTTAGCTTTGATTGTGGAACACATTCACTGTGGCATTGTTTCAATAAGCTTCTTGCATTGATGATGGTAGCGTCTGACCACTACACAAAGCCTTCTCATTCTTTCTGAATCACTCTTTCACAATTCCAGCCCCTTGAATCCTGGCATTGTCATATTTGAATATGCCCGTGCCATCAGGGAAGAAAAAATCCATTGATGGAATAACCTGGTCTATAATCAGTATATTCAGGTAGTCAGCTGACCTCATTCTTTCAGCACATACCGTTGCTGAACCTAAACCTAAAAAGTCCAACTGCAGCAAAAGTAGATAATTTGCTAAGTTGAATAAAACAAGACCAAGCATATAAGACTGAGAAAACTAAACTTACAAAACAGAGAACACTAAGATCAGAGCTACTACGGGGAACAAGCAAGGAGAAAACAAACTAACAGACATAAAAAAAAAAACTCAAAGTAACACAAAGCATACAAAAGAATACAAAAAATATATAAAAGATACCAAAAATTGCAAAAGACTCAACAAGGAACTCTCAAACAAAGGGCTCTGTATATATTCTGAATTCGGTTGGAAACACCTGGGGTAGAAAACGAGGGGGTGGGTTTAAAAATAACACATATGGGAACACTGATGACAGGGCGGGGCTAAGGCAGAGAATAGACCAAAACAAAACACAGCCATGTGCTTGAGGAGCACATTGGGGAACGAAAAAAAAAAAACAGGCTGAAAATCAGGACGGGACAGGAATGGCAAAAATAGGAAAAACACAAGACAGTGTGACATTACCTTCACATTGTGGAGCTTTAAACAGATAGAAACTCTGAGTGCAGTGTTGCAGAAATAAACAGTCTCACAATAAAAATCTACACATGAAAAAATGCTACTGTATGAGGGAATAAAAGCCCAGCTATATTAATCTCTGTGTAATGAGAAAAGCAGTGTGTATATACAGTTCTGTATAATTCAATCTGCTGGAGTGCTTCTGTTTTGGTAGTGCTCTCCACACACTTATCTGCAGTTAAAACATCTCCAGCCAGAGTAAAGTAATTCCCATGAAGGAAACCAAACACTTCATCTAGATTTCAATCTCACAGCCTTGTGGAGAGCTCTGCTGTGGAACATGCTGAAGCTAAGAACCTACAGCACTGTTCCTGCTCTGTTCAAACAGGAAAACACTGTCCTCGGGCTACCGTTCTTAGGTCCTTTGCTGTCTTGGTAAGCTGATATGAAATCTGTCCAGATACTTTTTGTATCCAAATGTGTTCTCCTCCAAGTTTGTAGGATCTGATGCTTTTTTTTATCCAGGGCAGCCTGAAAAAAGGTCTCACCTCTTGATTTTTCAAAGGATATTTTCAAAAGCCGCTGTTTGACCTCAGAATATTGAATAGGAAATCTTCTTCTGACTGGATATTGAAGGAAGACAATGCTTTACTGACAAAGACGAAGATAAATCTAAAAAGAATAATCTAAATCTCAGGAAATATTTTAATCGTAATAGAATTAAATTGTTAAAAATTTAGAACATTGAAAGGTGAAGGTCTTTGGCAAAGCTCCTACACTCTAAAAAACAGAGGTACGATATAAGAACTTTTTTGTACTCAAAGGTACACTCTTCATAATTGTCCCCTCAAAGGTACAATATTGGTCTTTACAGGGTCAGATTTGTTCCCTCTGAAGTACAAAGTAATTTCTAACAGCAATAAGTACAGATTTGTACCATTTAACCTGCAGCCAAAGGTACATTCAGTATTCTGTATCACTGTAATAATAAACAATATATATTTTAATTGCACATTTTTTATTTGAAAGCCAGACCATTTTGGATCATCAAGTTTTTGAGCCATATTTAGTTGCTGATAATGTTTATAGTTTTTATAATCTTTACTGGCACAAAAAACATGGGTACAAAAAAGGACTTTCACTGAAAGGTACTTTTTTGTACCTCAATATAAGGTACAGCCCCAGCGACAAGCTTTGTACCCTTTTAAGTACAAATCTGTACTCACTTTTCTTAGTGTGTATGGTTGGACCAGGTCTTGTCACACATGACCCTACGCAGATCCTGCCATACATGGAAGTCATGGGGCATCCAAGAGTGAATGAGGTAAGTCACAATCTTTTAAAGGCATGTGGAAGCTGGTAATTGGTTGGGAGATGGGGTGACATAACAATGGTGTCTCCTGATAGAAGCTTTTAAATTTTATTGAAAAACGATTAGTTGATATAGAACATTATATCATTATCATTAGGATCAGATTTGAATTGAATCAAAAATCCTTCTTCTATGGCATTGCTGAAAATGGTTCGCTCCTGAAAAAAATGCTGGTAGCTGGTTGTGATTGGTCTAAGCTGGTCCTGGATGGTCATGGTGGTTAAAAATACATATACACTGTAAAACCCAATAAGTTTAAATATCACTAAACTCAAAACATTTGTTGTAACCAGTCTTTTTGTTATATCAATTATTTTGTTTAATAATTCTACTTTGAATGTGATGGTCAGGTTAATAAAAGTTGTAGATTTGTATTTACTCTTTTCTTTGAGTTCATTTAAGTATTTTTTTCTTTAAATACTAATAGAAAAGTAGATGAAGAAATAAAATGCTATAGAGTGAACAGTATTGAGAGTACAGCTAACACAGATTTACAGTAGCAGCTCAGAGAGTTAGGCTTGTTCTTACAGCCTACAACACAGAGACCAGACAGGTTTACAAGAAGCTGCCAAAGGCAAGAGACTAAACTTAGCATTTATAGGTTGATTCAACTCAAAGATATCTGTTTGAATGTATATGTGGCCACAAATGTTCACTTAGCTGAAAATTGTTGAATAATGTTTGGAAATATCCAATTTGGTGATGGTTATATTGGTCAAACAGCATGGTCAACCTTAGTTACATTAGTTGATCAGACTTGTAGACCAGCTAAATCATTTAACTCAAGCCAAATTATACTCTATGCTAATCAAAAGCTAAGATGATCAACCAGGTTAAGCATCCTGACCATCTTGACCAATTTAAGCTGGTCATGCTGATGTTATATCTACACACATTGCAAAAAAGCCAGAGGTGTACACTTAAATATATATGGGAATTTATACTGAAAACACAAATTGATCCATATGCAGTAGAATTTCTGCTGTGTGAGATCAAGATTAAGCGGCATGGTCAAATTTAGTTACATTGGTTGGCCAGCTTGGCCAGATTGATCATACTTGTAGACCAGCTAAACCATTAAACTCAAGCCAAATTATACCATATGCTGATCAAGAGCATCTTGACCATCTTGACCAGGGGTTCCAAACTACGGCCCACGGGCCATTTGCGGCCCGTTTCCTTTTTTGGAGCGGCCCGCGAGTTACTTTAGAAATAGAATGAAAGTTGGCCCGCTGTTAAGCAGGTTTTTATAATGTGAGATTCAGTTTAAACGCTAGGTGTCAGAAACGGGCCAAGAAGTCTAAAAGTGGAATGAGTGTGCATTTCTAGCGCAGAAAAAGGGCAAAGAGTCTAAAAGCGGAGAGAGTGCGCATTTCTAGCGCAGAAAAAGGGCAAAGAGTCTAAAAGTTGCCGTAATTAAGGAGTTTAATAGTAAGAGACATCATGAAATGAACCATCAATTTGAAAAATCTTTGTTTACACAGCACTGTCAAAGATAAAGATAGTAAGTCAAGTAAAATGGTGTGTAAATGAAAGTAATCAGGA
Source organism: Astyanax mexicanus (assembly GCF_023375975.1). Classification (NCBI taxonomy): domain Eukaryota; kingdom Metazoa; phylum Chordata; class Actinopteri; order Characiformes; family Acestrorhamphidae; genus Astyanax; species Astyanax mexicanus. Next base: position 50,070,125 of record NC_064414.1, read on the forward strand.
AAATGTATTATTTAAAGTGGTATATTTCATTATTTGTTTTATTACAGAGTCTGTGGCCCATGACTTCAAATATATTTCTCCTTCTGGCCCCCAACAAAAAAAGTTTGGACACCCCTGATCTTGACCAACTTGAGCTGGTCATGCTGATCTTTAATCTACACACCTTGCAAAAAAAAGCCAGAGGTGTACATTAGTGGCAGCCAAACGCGCCATCGTTCACTCAACCGGAAGCCAATAATCAGAATAATATGAATAATCATGACCAACTTGAGCTGGTCATGCTGATATTTAATCTACACACATTGCAAAGATTTCAGAGATGTACACTTGCATATATAGGATTTTATTCTGGAAACACAAATTGATCCATATGCAGCAGAATTCCCCCACAAAATCCCAGCCATTTGATGAGTTCCTGTCAAATCCACACAGATCCAGACTGTGTGCGATCAAAGATGGCCTCTTGATGTTCTCACCCACTTGCTTGCATATCCTTGGGGGGAAAAGCTCTGTTTTATCCCGGTGCAGGTTTGCTCCCAACAGGCATGCAGAAATATAATGTACTGTGTCAAGTCACCTGGCAGATCTCAAACGAGAGGATTAGCTGCAGAAACCCGAGGTTAAAGTATGACTGCAAGCGTGCACTTCGCCTGATCCTTTTCATCGCAACTCAAATAGAAACCGAACAGCGGGGGAAAAAGTAGCGATATCACACAATTACGAGACAGTGCCTCCAGCGATGCGCTCGGTAAAGAGACGCTTCATAGCAAGGTGCCTCCATGCTTTCAACACAACCTTGGCGATGTTTACACTTTGGGAATTGAGCTCGCCTTCATGTTGAACACGTATAAACTGTTCTCCGGATGAGGATGTGAACTTGACGCACATTAAGATAAATGCAAATGTTTTGTCGCTCGCTGTGATGCTGTAGGACGTACAAGACAACTGTCAAAAACACACAGTCGAACCACAAACAGATAGATAAATAAATAGCTCTAAAAAATCCTTCTGAGAACATTTTTTCTTAAGTAACTGTGGAGGTTTTGAAGCAGTAAATGAAGCTTTGAAGCGTAATTAAGGCAGCATTGCAGATACAAACAGAGCTATGCATAGAGGTGGCTGTGTATTAACGATTGAATAATGGAGGATAAGTACTCTTTAGCCTTTTCCGCTTAGGGAGGGCAGTCTGAGTCAACACTTCTATTGTGCCTGTTGTGTCTATACTCAGCAGTTATGTTGGGGAAGGAAAATGATCTAATACAGTCGGTAGAACAATAAAGCTTTTACTATCCTGTAGGGTTGCAGCGGTAACCGGTTTCACGGTATACCAACCTCTTATGCTCCAAGCCTATTTTTACCATTTTCCGCCTGAAATTACATACTCACATTTGAAGGCTTATCACTCCAATATTAAGTCAATTCTATGAATTAATATTACTTAGAAGCCTTTACACAATTCATTTAAGGCATTTTAATTATTCAATTGAACATGTAATGGCCAATATATGGTAAAAACCAGGAAAATTTTTAGGCGCTTTTCAGATTTTTTATTATTTTTTTTTATTTTCAGACACATAAAATGAACTATTTATATGGATGAAGGGTTTTGACAGCTCTATATTTTACTATAATGTGTTTACAATCATCATATAAAATTTTAAACTGCTACCTATTACTGGTTAGAAGTTATAGTGATTTGAACCAGTAATGGTCTTTTCTTTCTCCAAAGGACTGGAAACTTTATAAGAATAAAAAATACCACTTTTATAACTCATTTTGCAGTAAACTCTGGGTTTTTGTGTGGTCTACTCATATACAAACAGAAATCCGCAGTGTCTCTTTAAGAGCGGTTGTTCTGCTCAGTGGAAAATCTATTAGACTCAGTATCTATGGCCAAGCATCTCACTTCCTTAGCCTTTCAGCTGGCCGAGCTCGCCACCTGATTGGCTGAGAGACCTCATTCTCATACCGTCATGTCCAGTAGGCTCCGCCCTGTCTGGCTGTGGGCCAGAATCGGAGCAGCGTCGAATAAAATGCTTTTAATTCGTAATTAAAGTTAAGATTCCGTCTCACATTATTCCTCGCGCGGGGTGGATATAACTTTGGATTATAGGAGACTGGATTGATGGATTTTCTTGAGTCTGGGCTCTTTTTGAAGGTAAGAGAGTGGGGGACGCGCTGGTGGGTGTTGGGGGGGTGGGGGGAGTGACTGTAGGTAACTACAGGACCAAACCTGTGCATTTTTCAACTCTGAACACGCGCTACAACGCGCTCTTTCAGCTCTAATTCAGGGGCCGTACATCCTACACTAAAACGGAGCACAGTTTCGGAATCCGGAGAGCCAGACGGTTCGAATGGCGTATAACATGTCCGCATTCGATCAAATATGGACGTCCGATAAACGGAAATATGAAAATTATGATTTAATATTTTCATAACCAAGGCATATTTCGCCCTAAATGTTTATTTTCTGAAAGGAGATACAGCTAAATAGCAGAGAAAAGCAGAGATTCTAAGCTTTAAAATGGTATATTGGGTGTCTATATTGAACCTATAACTATTCATAAACACAGCCAGATATTAAATATCATATTTTTCTGGCCCGCCGGCGGGCCAGGGCGTATTAAGAGGTTAAAATGCACGGTTATCATACCGTGTGTATTTGCTTATTACCGGTAAAACGCAAGCCAGCGGAGAAACTCACCCGCGCATGCGCAACTCTGCTCCGCTTCAGCTGCTCAGCACACAGCGGTGAGAACAGCAGAAAGTGCATCAGACTAAACAAATCTCCGTCCGCCTAAAAAAAGGCTAAACTAAAATCAGCAGTGTGGGACTATTTCAGAGACCCGCCGAACGCACCCGAGGATGGTTATCCGATTTGTAATCAATGTGGCCGTAAAGTCACAGCTAAAGGTGGACATACGTCAAACCTGTTCTCCCATCTCCGAGAACACCACCCCGCTGTGCAGCGCAAAGTATGTGTTTAGTTTATAATTTTAATCTGAACATAAATAAAATCTCTTTGTAGTCGTGCACAACCCATGCGGTAAGCGCCCGCAAAAGCGCTGAGTTATCCGAAATTTGGGCACGCAGGTACAGGCGTGAAGTGCGTGCTACGACGGATTCACGTGTCCGTGTAAAGGTGCTCGCCGGACTGGATGTGAAAGACGCCATTCATTTACATGCGTTCATTTTCAAATTCTGACGTGCCTGTTTTTCATGTGTTAAAACCAGACTCAGAAATAAATCCCCTCTATCTGGTTATATACCAACTTGGCAGTAAAACGGACGTTTACAACAGTTGTTGATCAGACACTGACCCAGGCTCAGTTTATCAGATATTAAATAATTTAAACTTAAATAATTGTACTGAATAGTTTAAACACAGGATCTTTACTTCTTAGAGGACATGTAATGTGTGACACGTGTGTGTGTGTGTGTGTGTATATATATATATATATATATATAATTATATACACCCTTAATGACCTTAAGAGTAGTGGGAAAACCTGGTTTCCTTCACCTAATGGTGTACAGTTTATTTTTTTTAAGGAGACATCTATATAGTTGTTCCAGGTTTCTACAATAAATAGTTAATTGAACAAAAAACCTTTGTTGTAATTTCTTTAAGGGTCAGTTTAATAATATATGTAACAAACTGTGATACCGTGATAACCGTGATACCGCGGTATTTTCTGAGACGGTTATCATACCGTGAAAATCTCATACCGTTGCAACCCTACTATCCTGTAAATACGGAACAACGTGTAGTGAAAGTTTCTAAGGTTTAGTACGTACTTGATTAGTATTACAATGAGAACTGCATTGGCTAAAGTCTAGCTAATGTGTTGCATTATATCCATGCATGATGCTTATTGGACTCTATAGCGTCGATACTGTACCTCTACAACATCATAAGCGTCCTTAGCTTCTTAGCAAAAAAATAAAGAAGCATTCATATTGGAATAATACATGTAGTTATTGAGTTAAAGTTTTATTAATAAAATGGACAATCCAAAATAAGAAGTCGTTGCATAACCAAAAAAAAATATATATATATTCTGGGAAACCACAAAATTACAACTAACATCTCCAGTATTGCAGGAATCAACATTTTGTTCCTTGAATGAAATAAAAAAACTGTTCCAATTACCCTATCACATGGGGAATTCTGTAAAGAGCAGTCAAATATTAAGTATATATATTTTTTTAAGTATACTTAACATGGAAAACTACATACTTTTTGAAATTGAAATGTGGACTTTAAAACGAACTAAATGTACTATTTTGGAACGACCTATGGCAACTTAAGGATATTTCAATTGTAATTAAGCTATATTTAAACTTTTGAGTGCCTTTTTCATACAACTTTTGTGAACTTAAGTATATTTAATTATGTGTTTTAAAAAACCTTTTAATACACTTGAAGTATATTGTAAATGTACTACTTCGCATATTGATGCACATATTCTGTACACCTTAATGCTACTGGAAAAAAGAAAACTACACTGAAATGCACTTTAAGCAGTATTTATTGCCACGATATATGTCTTCTATCAGCACATATAAACATATAATTGGAAGCATATTGCTTAAAAAGTATATTTAATGTGTATTTTCTTAATGAATAATCAATTGAAAATGCACTTTTAGTAGTCTTTACCTGATTTGAACATACTTTTAATGCTCTAAAGTATTCTTTCCATTCATATTATACATACTGATATGCCAAAATTCATGGGAGAGCAGTATGTATATTGACGATAGAGTGTTATTTTAGGGCTCTGTCAATTTCTCAAGTTGAACAGGCAGTTAACATTCCTTGATTTACAGTGTTATCTCTGGAATACGTCATAGAAGTCTAATAGTACCACCCATAGTGGGTAGTAAGTAGTAAAGAATGACCAGCGTCATCGGACTAGATTTTTTTTTTTTTTTTTTTTTTTTTTTTTTTTTTTGTGAACAGGCAAGCAAAAAGCAATTCAAGGGTTTTAATGTTATGGCTGTGGCAGTATGGTGAGTATTGTTTCTTATGCCTATTCCTTTATCAGTCTTCATATTCCAGGCATGCTTACATAAAGATTTAACCAGACACGTATTGACTGTGAAATGTCGACATCAACCTGACCTTCAGTGTAATTTAATTAAACACCCCCACCTCTTTCCACCTATTTCAGCATGACGCTATATCACCTGTGCTAAGTGGCCTCAACAGCGCCTACCAACCTGCTAATTAGCGTAGCCTATAAGCACGTGTGCTAAGGAAAATATTTTGTTAATTATCCATTTTTAATGCCACTTTTAACACCGGTCCAACTACCAAGGTGCGGCGGACGCTATTAAATTTCACCCCATAGATACACAGTTATGACATGTAATAACTACGTGAATATAAAAGAGATTAATAATTGAGAGGGAGCTAACAAATTAGGGCCATCATTAAAAAAGGAGAAAAGAAAAGGAGAGAAGACGGAGGAAAAAAGATCTGCATTACACTCCGAGTCCAAGGTAATGTGGGCTCCCTCGCTCCTGCTCTCCCTGTAAAGAATTACTGCATTAATTCAGCGCTCTGAACTTATTGCCCTATTCGTTTCAGGGTTCCCTGGAGCATTCTGAGACTGTGCAATGATAACGGCATTTCTGAGCACAATGACTCTCAGATATCTATTTCCACATCACATCCATTCCCACCTCCAGACTAAAAAGGGAGATCTAAGGAAATACTACTTCACCTACAAAAGCAAACGTAGCTAAGAACAGCTAGAGGTGCCGATTCAGCTCAAAGCATGATGCTAAATCTCTTCCATTATCATTATTTCATTATTAGATATAATACAATTTTTACAATCAGAATCTAAGTCTACGTTCAGTAAGGGTGTGCCATATCATATCGCCAATATTTTTGATTATCGCAAAATATATCACCCTGAAATATAAATTAAATATAATTAAAATGTCCCATTATATATCTACTGGAGACAGATTATATCAGTCCAGTATCATTTATTTTACTTTAATCCTGGATATATGGAAATATTTGGAGTGCATTATTATTAGTATTATGACATTCTGGATAATGGACTTTGACACTGTTACAAATCTAATAAAATTCTTGTATTTTTTAATATCTCAGTTAGGGTTGTACTTCCCTAGTGATGCCCCAACACCTGGAAAGTGAGGACCAGCACATGCCTCCTCCGACACATGTGAATTTAATCACCGCCTCTTTTCGAACCTTGCCAAGTAGCATCACAGTGCACTCAGAGTAAAACGCAGCGACTGGGTTCGATACATCAGCTCACAGATGCCTTGTGCTGATCGACATCACCCTAGAAGTGATAAAGGGAAAGAGCGCCATCTATCCACCCAGAGAGAGCTCTGGCCGACGATGACAAGCTGCATGACCGGGATTCTAACCAGCGATCTCTTGATCATAGTCGCAGTGCCTTAGTCTGCGGGGCCACAATCATTATATATATATATACAATCATGATATCGTAATTGTATTCTTTATTCTTTGACCATTGTTTTAAATATTATATCTGAGATTCTTTTTTTTCCTACATTGTAAGTGAATGCTAAAGTCATCCAGACTATGAAGGAACACATAAGGAATCATGTAGTAACTTAAAAGTTTTTACGTTAACTCTGTTATGAGTTAACTCTGTTGTTTAAGATAAACATTAACTCATAACGTTTTTGATGGTCTTTGTGACTGCACTTGAGGATACTTTTAAATTTCTTGAAATTTTTCGTATTGACTGACCTTCATTTCATAACGTTTTTTGATCATAGTGGCACCGCCTTAGTCCGTGTGATCACAGTCATAAAATCATGATTTTATTCTCAAAAATCGACTTTTTTATGTTTTGACCGGCCAGTAAAAGCTATTGTAAATAATACAGGAGTTGGACTATGAAACTGAAACACCTGTCATTTTAGTGTGGGAGGTTTCATGGCTAAATTGGAGCAGCCTGGTGTTCTATCTTCATTAATTGCACATTGCAGCAGTAAGAGCAGAGTGTGAAGCTTCAATTAGCAGGGTAAGAGCACAGTTCTGCTCTAAATACTGCAATGCACACAGCATTATTTGTCACATACCAGAGTTCAAAAGAGGACAAATTGTTGGTGCACGTCTTGCTGGAGCATCTGCGACCAAGACAGCAAGTCTTTGTGATGCATCAAGAGCCACGGTATCCAGGGTAATGTCAGCATACCACCAAGAGGGACCAACCACATCCAACAGGATTAACTGTGGACGCTGTAAGAGGAAGCTGTCTGAAAGGGATGTTCGGGTGCTAACCCGGATTGTATCCAAAAAACAGAAAACCACGGCTGATCAAATCACGGCAGAATTCAATGTGCACCTCAACTCTCCTGTTTCCACCAGAACTGTCTGTCACCACAATCAATTATTGTGGTCTAAAACCAGGTGTTTCAGTTTCATTGTCCAACCCCTGTATGTACTAAAACAAGTCAACACACACAGCTGACGCATGATCTGTAACGGAGTGTTTAGTGCAGGTAGCGCGAGAGCAGAGTGAGAGCAGCGCGACAGAGCGGACGACTAAATGTCAGATGAGGTGATGTGGTGACTCACCAGCCAGGAGCTGACCCTTGATGTTGTGCTACTAAAGGGGGGACGGGGCTGCTGTCTGAGTGGGGGTGGGACAGCCCCGCTGAGTCACACCCACCCCCAGCTCCCCCCTCAGTGGGCCATCTGCCAGCCGGCCACCATTCACACCGACACACTGCTTCCTGCAGTAATAAGAGGGGCGTGAGGGAGATAACCTGATAACCAGAGCAGCTTTAAAAATGGAAATTAATAAAATTACCACAGGTTAGGTCCTTAGAAATGGAAAGGTCAAAATGCACCAATTATTTACCATTAAGATTTCTTATTTTTAAATATGTTAAATAAGGAGTATAGATTTAGGTGTAGGTTATTATTATTTTATACACAGTAATAACTCATATACTGTTCTTTTAAATATTATATCTGAAATTGCAAATAGAGTTTAAACTCGCCTTCTCACTCAAAGACTTTCTTTTTTTTTTTCCTACATTATAAATGAATACTGAAGTGATCCAGTTTATAAAGCAACACATAAGGAATCATGTAGTAACTTAAAAAAAATGTTAAACAAACCAAAATACTCTTAACATTTGCAGTTTCTGGGGCTGGTAACTCAGATGAACTTATCCTGTACAACAGAAGAAACTATTGATGTTCCTTTCCTGGGGCGATCCTGATGAGAGCCAGTTTCATCAAAAAAAAAATTGATGGTCTTTGTAAGTACATTTGAGAAAGCTTTCAAATTTCTTGATTTTTTTTTCAGATTGACTGATCTTCATTTTTAAAAGTATTTAGAAGGTTTTCTTTACTTAGTAACATAGTTTTTGCTTCTTATAATATGGATTAGATCATTACTCAAATGTTCACTATTCACTGTATACCTGTAACTCTACCTCTTCACTACTTTACAACTGATGCTCTCAAACACTTTATTAAGAGACAATAAATTCAAGTAATTAACTCTTGAAGAGTTCAGCACAGCTGTTATCTGAAAGCCTGAATTCCAGGGGACTCTACCTCATAAAGCTGACTGAGAAAATACAGCAGAGATGTGCAAAACTGTCATATATCTTAACAATAGGGGCTACTTAGAAGAATAAAAAAATTAAAACATATTCTGGTTTGTATAACACTTTTTGTTTACTAAATAATGAGTTTTTCTTTATAGTTTGAATTATTTTAGTACTACTCTACAAAATTGTTAAATAATGAAAAATGACTGAATTTAAGGTATGTCCAAATTTTTACTGGTACTGTATAATAAATAATTTTAGATATTACTTTTTTATAACTTAATTTAATTTCTGATTCCAGTCTTATAAATGGTTTATTAGGTTATTTGCAACTTCAGCATTGGATATGCTAACACAGATTTCTCTAGGGGTCCACAAAGCACATTAAAAATGATTTTTGAATCTGATTAACAGTGCTCAGTAATTGTTGGCATGCTTCACCACAATCCCTGAGTCTAAACAGTGTATTAATGGAGGCTTTCTGAAATTTCCTCAATCAATAAACACATCCTCAGATAAGCTAATACACTTAAATAGAGCTAATAGCTGGAAGTGAGCGAGGGGGACAGGGGATGTAAATATTTACGTTTAGCCGCATTGTGATGGAAATGTGATAAGCTCATCGCCTCTAAGATTCAATTAGAGCTTTCTGTGGCTGAGATCTATTCATTTGAGCACATGGAGAGCAGCAGCGGGAGGGTATTGATTGAAGTGTGTCATGTGCAAACGTTTGGGGAGAGAGTGTTGAGAGGAGAGAGAAGAGAGAGAAAGAGTGAGAGAGAGAGAGAGAGAGAGAGAGAGAGGTGCTCTGGCTTTTCTTGATTAATGGACTGATAATAAATAGGTGGGAAATGACTTTAAATTGGAAACACTTTCTGTGACACTCCCTAAACCTGCTGTATAGAGAGATAGAGTACACTTAGGCCACACCCACACTGTCTGGGAAAGCATTGCTATTAACTTCCATTGTAAACTAAATTTGCCATTCACTTACATTCTTTGTAAATATGCCATTCAGCCGTTGTGTTTAAAAAACTCTTATTTAAAGTTTTACATGACTCCAAAATGTAGAACATCATCTTCATCATATCATCATCTTCCTAACAACCATAACTATCTTTTTCATCTTCATCATTACCCCTAACATCACCATTGTCATCATTTTCATCAATTCCACCAACACTACCATCGTCATCATAATCACTATCATCAACCTCATCATCATCATCATCATCATCATCATTCTTATCACCATTGCAATCAGCATTGTCATCAATTGTCATCTTCATTATTATCATCATTATCATATTCTTTATCATCATCTTTATTTTCATCATCATCACCATTACCATCATCATTGTCTTCATATTCAATCATCATTATTATTTTGTCATCATCACTCTCATTCATTGTCATCATAATCATCATCATTGTTATTGACATCATCATCCTCATCGTTATCATCATTCTCAATATCACATCATCACTACAATTATCATCACCGTCGCCATTATCAGCACCATTACCATCCCCATCATCATTACCATTATCATCACCATCCCCATCATCCCCATCATTACCCCCATTACTATTACCATCCCCATCATCAGTACCATTACTATCAATATCCCCATTATCACCACCATTACAATCATCGCCATCCCCATCAGCACAACCATTACCATCATTATCCCCATCATTACCACCATTACCATCCATCTCCATCATCACTACCATTACATCACCATCCCCATCATCATAACCCTCACCATCAATATTCCCATCATTGTAACCATTACAATCATCATCATTACATCACCAACCCCATCATCATAACCCTCACATCACCTTCCTATCATTACCACCACTACCATCAACATCCCCATCATCACAATTATTGCAATCATCACCATCACCATGCCCATCATCTCTACCATCACCCTCCCTATAATCTCTACCATAACCATCCCCATCATCACCATCATTACCATCATCATTACCATCATTATTACCATCCCCTTCATCATCATCATCATCATCATCATAATCATCACCATCCATCATCCAAATTCCATCATTATTACCAACTTTACAATTACAATCATTATCATTATTATTATCTTCATCATTTCTGACACACTCATCATCACCATCATTACCATAACCACCATATTTGTCATCATTGCTATTGTCATTATCATCATCATCATCACCTTCTTCATCCTCATCACAATCATCATCATCATCATCATCATCATCATCCTCGTCTCAGGTCAGCAGCTGGTGGGCTTTGTGTGTGTGTGTGTAATAACTGGCTGCAGAAACAGAGAGAGCAGCTTCTTGAAAAATTACAAAGAAAGATGAGAGAGAAAAGAATGAGGCTAGGGCCAAAAAAAAGAGGGTTAGAGAGAAAAAGAGAAGAGAGAGAAGAGAGGGAGAGAGAGAAAACAGGAGGAAGAAAGAGCTATAGAGAGAGAGAGGGAGAGAATAAGGGAGAGGGAGGGCTCGGGGGTCTTGGCTGCTGGGGTACTGCTTGCTCCTTGCAATGAGTTGCAACTGTCAGTTTATTTTATCTGTGGCTTTTCATCACGGCACTGGGTCTGACTCAGGCGATGCCACCTGAGAGTGCCCGGGATTTGTAGGCTACAAGTCATTAGCAAGCCCTGCTGAGAAATCCGGCCCAGAGATCCACTGAATATTGCTTCAGACAAAGTACATCTTAACCCTTGATGCTCTGACGGCTCGGGTGGTTCTTCAGACGGCGGCAGGTTTGACAGCAGCTGGTCTGTGTGCTACAGCTCTGAGGAAAGGCATCAGCTATTGCATAGCTCATTACCTATGGTGGATCATACACCGGCTCGGTTCAGGAGCTTGGCAGGTTGACTGTATAGCAAGGTCAGGCTTTTGAATCTGCTCTTTGTTGCAAAGAGAATTTCTTTTAGAGAATGGTCTGACTGTCCGACGCAAACTAGCTGAGAGCTGGATGATGAGAACAGAACGCCTGACTACGTGTCTGGACTGGGTGATTTTAAGGACGAGTAAGAAACTAAAAGGTGAAGATGAAGCTTTTAGCTTTTAGCATATTAAAAAACAGAATAGGATTTTCTGTCAATAGCCTGCCTGACATTACACCAATAAATCATGAGGATTTCTATTTAAGCATTGCATAAAAAAGCTTTCATGTTTGATAAGGAACTTAAATGAAAAACATAATTGCAGTTGTAATAGAAAATATTGAAAAAAAATACAGTACAGGACAAAAGTTTGGACACACCTTCTCATTCCCTGCATTTTCTTTATTTTCATGACTATTTACATTACACTGAACCCAATCCAGATGGTTTGGGGTGAGCTGGAGCACAGAGTGAAGAAGGCAAAGGAGCAACAAGTGCTAATAAACACCTCTGGGAACTCCTTCCTTCAAGACTGTTGGAAAACTTTTCATTTTAGGTGGCCACCTCTTGAAGCTCATTGAGAGAATTTCACCTTTTTTGTTAACTACATAAAGCTCCACATGTGTTCATTCACAGTTTTGATGCTTCAGTGAGAATCTACAATGTAAATAGTTATGAAAATAAAGAAAATGCATTGAAAAAGAGAAGGTGTGTCCAAACGTTTGGCCTGTACTGTATATTTAGGTAAATCTGCTAATGTCCAAATATAGTAAATAAAATCATAAAATTGTCTATTTCCTGAACTTCAATTTAAAATCAATATTTTCCTGAATACAAATCAAACAGTTTATGTCCTCAAAACCTTTAGTTTCGTTATGTTTTTATGTCTATTTTTAAACATGCAGAATTTGGGTTGATTCCTGTTACTGATCTGGAATTATTAAGTGGAGTAGAGGGTAAGTGAACAGGCCGCTTCTCCAAGTGTCCTGTAGGAGATTTTAAAGCCCTTAAATTTTCAGAATGTAAATAATTATTAGTAGTTATTTTACTGCAGATAAAAGGGGTTTGTATCACCTACACCTGTAACCCGTATATGGGACAAGGCATTTTATAGGGGTTAATATAACCCCTGATTATGTTCTATGTTCTGACAGTGAGAAAGCATGTCTTATGTACAAGAAACAAATGTGAAATCAAGCTAAACCTACTATTACTGTATTATTAAATAGTTCATGAAATTAAAGTGGCATACCGTTCAGTATTACACAACATTGTTTACACAATATATACCGTACCAGTCAAAAGTTTGGACACACCTTAAATTCAGTGTTTTTTGTTTTTTTTTTTCATTATTTTTTTGTTCTGTATTGTAGATGGTTTGTTTAGTAAACTATATATATATATATATATATATATATATATATGTTTTAGATTTAAGATTTTTCAAAGTAGGCACCTCTTGCTAAGGTGACAGCTTTGCTTGCACATCAGTCAGCTTTATGAGGTAGAGTCACCTGCCTGGAATTCAGGCTTTCAGTTAACAGCTGTGCTGAACTCGTCAAGAGTTAATTACTTGAATTTCTTGTGTCTTAATGTGTTTGAGAGCATCAGTTAAAGTAAAGTAGTGAAGAGGTAGAGTTACAGGTATACAGTGAATAGTACATATTTGAGTAATGTTCTAATCCAGATTATGAGAAGCAAGTGTATTAAATGTATTTAATAAATGCAAAATAAATCAATAACTTTGAATGCATCTTAAAAAAACAGAATGATGAAACTAGCCCTCATCAGGACCACCCCAGGAAAGGAAGAGCAAGAGTTTTCTCTGTTGTACAGGATAAGTTCATCAGAGTTACCAGCCTCAGAAACTGCAAGTTAACAGCTCCCCAGATAAGAGCAACTAAATTCTTCATTACCACATGATTTATTATGTGTGACTTTAGTATTCTTTTATATCGTAGGAAAAAAAAAAAAACACTGAGTGATAAGTGTTTTAACTTGTACTGTAAGTAGCCATGTGTAGACCTATATAATAATAATAATAATAATAATAATAATAATAATAATAATAATAATAATAATAATAATAATAAGAAGAAGAAGAAGAAGAAGAAGAAGATCCCGTGTAAATATAGTACATAGATCAAACAATTCATATTTAAAAGCAGAAAAAGTAGCAACTGTATAAAAATAAAATAGAATGAGTAAAGTAAAAAAAAACATAAAATAAATACAGATTAAATAACCTAAATACAACAATAACATAAATACAACAATCACAAAAAAATAGTAGTTTAAGTATCAATAGAAGTTCAATGTATCATCTTCTCTTAATGTGACCCAGGCAATCATATTGTAGAACCAGAACTAATAAGATGTTGTGTGTAATGAGATGTTGTGACACATTATCTGCTGCTAATGAATGATAGTATTATACAGTGTTAAAAAAAATTAATTTAATCTATTTAGACCACAGGGATTTCTCCAACTCACTAAAGGATTATTTGGTACCACTTTAAAATAAGACTACCTTTATAAATGGTTTATAAATGGCTTACAATTATTTTATTAATGGTTACTAATTAGGTTGTAAATGCCTTAAAAATCATTAATAATCAGTTATAACACATACATTGAAAGGGCAACAATGACCTGTTGTAGTGAACCCACAGCCATCTATATTGTTAAACCATCAGTCAACATCAGTTTAACCATTTAACTCCCAAGTTCAATCAATCCACCACTAACTGATTATTAATGATGTTTGTGCCGAATCCGACTCCCTGCTAAATCCGACTCCCGCTTCGCGGACAGAATCGGCACAACACCCCCCGCTGTACAACTGCGGCAGTGAAAACAGCGCTTATAAATAAATTAGTTTAGTTTCACTTTCAGTTTTCGTTATTTTCGTTATTTTATTTAAAAATAAAAATATAATTAAAAAACAGATGCCTACATCTAAGACTATTTTCTGGAGCCCGACCCGACCCGGGTCCTCGGGTCAGGTTGGGTTCGGGCAGAGAATCTAAGCTCTAATAAGCTGTTTTAATAGGATACATTGGATTTATTGGGATGCTTTATTGAATGTTAATTCACAAACAAAATAATTTTTACAAAGGACATTTTGTAAGAATAAGAACAAAACATCTACTTTATTAATAAAAGACATAAAATATATGATCTGATATGTAATTTCGCTGTGAGATTGAAGAACAGTAGTATAGCAGGTTATCTTTTTTATCCTCATAAAGCTCCAGATTCAGTTATAAGAGTGTTACCTGGTTGATTTCTGTATCAAAGCATCTATTGGATCATGGGAAGGCCGGTGCTGGAGGGGACAGTGGGAAGCGGGCTGGTGACGGGAGGAAGCCAGCGGCACTAATGTGTGCCGTGACTTCAGCTCCTCAGCTTGGATCGCTGCACCTGTCATTTCTACTCTTCTTCAGTGCCACCGGCTGCTGCTTATCGACATGTCCAGCCCTGTCCGGAGCAGCACTGCTCACTGTCTATTGTCACAACTCAGACCAGTAAGCCCTGACTGTCCTTTTAGATTTAGTATTCTGTATTCAGTACCTGTAGGATCTTCAGAACCTCAGCCTTACTGCTGGTTCTTCTTGAATTTGAACAGCTTCTAATTTTTTCATAATATTGTAATGCTAATATTTAGCTGCAATGACATGTTATGACATGTTATCTGCTGCTAATGAGCAGTAGTAGTGTTATAAATTAATTTAATCCATTTGGACCACAGGGATTTCTCCAACTCACTTAATGATGGTTTGTATTATTTTTTAAAGGCTTATTGGTCGAACTGATATTGTTTAAAAGTCATACCAGCTTGATACCATGTCCTCTGCCACAACGCAATATTAATTATTCACAATAATAAGCTGTTTTAATGGGATACATTCAATTTATTGGGTTAGAATTGGATGTTAATTCACAAACAAAATTAGTTTTACAAAGGAAAGAATTTTTTTAAAAGAATAAGAACAACATTTGATTACAGTGTAATCAAATCTATGCATTGTAAATCATAAATTCTATGTGAGATTTTTGCTTAAAAAAGCTTAAAGCTTTGAACATCTTGGCTAGATTTTCTCAGTCAGCTTTATGAGGTAGAGTCACCTGAAATTCAGGCTTTCAGTTAACAGCTGTGCTGAACTCATCAAGAGTTAATTACTTGAATTTATTGTCTCTTAATAAAGTGTTTGAGAGCATCAGTTGTAAAGTAGTGAAGAGGTAGAGTTACAGGTATACAGTGAATAGTGAATATTTGAGTAATGTTTTAATCCAGATTATGAGAAGCAAGAACTACTCAACTAAAAAAGAAAAAAATACTTTAAGAAATGAAGGTCAGTCAGTCCAAAACAGTTCAAGGACTCTGAAAGCATATTTAAATGCTGTTGTAAAGACTATTAAAAATGTTATGATGAAACTGGCTCCCATCAGGATTGCCAAGAAAGTTACCTCTGTTGTACCTCTGTTTCAATACAATATTTGAAGAAAGTGCCTTTGTGGCTTTATAGTTTGTCATTAAAAATACACTTATCAGCTATAACCATAAAAATACTGACAGATGAATTGAAAACTATTATATAAAAACTATTACATACTCATTCTGAAAGTTGAAGAAAAATCTGCAATTCTAAGAATCTTTGATTTGGGAGAACCAGCAGGTAGGGCTTGTGTAGTGTTCCTGGTATACCTACCAAAAGTGCTCCAAGAAAGGAAAACCTGCAACATTGTGATCATGGGATCCCAAGTCCTCAAGTCGCAAGGATGTGCTGCTGACATCTGACATTTTCCTGAGAAAACACTGCACTGACTTTAGACTTGATAATAAAACACAGTGGATCAACACCAGCAGATGACATGTCTCTCCAAACCATCACTGATTGGTGGAAACTTCACACTAGACCTCAAGCAGTTTGGACTGTGTGTCTCTCCACTCTTCCTCCAGACTCTGCTCCCTTGATTTACAAATGAAATGTAAAATTTACTGATGATCAGTGATGGTTTAGAGAGACATGTCATCTGCTGGTGTTGATCCACTGTGTTTTATTATCAAGTCTAAAGTCAGTGCAGTTTTGTTTTCCCACAAAATCTTACAGCACTTCATGCTGAACCTCTGCTACTGACAACTATTATGGAGATGCGGATTTCATTTTCCAGCAGGACTTGGCAGACTGCCCACACTGTTAAAAGTACCCATTGGTCTTACATAATTCAGTAAAGAAAAAGCTTCTTATCTGGGCAGTAAGTGTTTATTAGCTTAGTAAAACACTAACATTACAATAAATACAAACAGCAATTTTACAAAAAGTTTGCCTTAAAACATCTCCTAATCTCTCCTCATCTGAGTTTAATAGAGTTTTGTTTCTAGTTCTCTTCATATTAATCAACACCTGGTTTGGTACATTGGTAAATTTGGTAAATCGGGTGTGCTGCTAACGGAACTGAACATAATATACACATGCTGGCTGAGGAGCATCCAGGAGAAATCTGGAATCTCTACACTTTGTTATTCAGCCTGGATCACAGGATATAACATACTTAGAGTTAAAAATTAGAATTCCTTGTTACGTTTTACTGTATTTGTGTTTACTTGCATCTGTTTAAATCATATGTGGTGCTTTTTGTTCAGGTAAAAACACTCGTATCGCTGAGAAAAATGGATGAGTGTAGTTTGAATATACTGTATATTCCCAATCATTTTCCTACACTAAAAGAGGCTGATACACTATGCAAGTACTCAATTTAAACATGCTGGGTGCTGATCTGGTCAAGAGTCTACAAACCCTCCCCCCCATCCATGTCCTCCACGCCTGGCCCACCGTTGGGGTATTTGCATTGCGCTGCAGTGTGCACCTTGTAAGTGAATGTTTTTGTAATGGGAAAGCCCAGGAGTGGAGGCAGGGGTTAGCAGGGAAACTGCTGTTTGATTGCCTGAGGTAGAAAAACAGGAAAGCGACCCCGTCGAGCTCTGAGGATTGAGCTAAACAAGCCCGAGCAGCACAGCGCCGGCGAATCTGGTATTCCGGGTCGGCTCTGCGTGTTTGCCCAATGCCGTGTCAACACGCCAGACGTGAGTTTATAGAGATATTACACGTCTCCGGAGCCCGCACACACACTGCCTGGTGTTCGGGGGATGTGATCTGTGGATGCAGGAGCATAACCGGAGCTTCTGTCCACACATCTCATCAGAGCGCTGACCCGAGGTCGGATCAGCGCCGGGCACATGTTTGCTTTCCATCATTAGAAAGCAAACCGAGGAGTTTCTTAGGTTCCCCATTAGCAAGGGCAACATTTGCTCTCACTGGAGCAGAGTGATGCCATTTCTGCTGCGCCTCGGACTCCGGTGCACGCTTGTGACACGTGTCACGGCAAGTTACAGCTGTTTTGATGGTTTTGTAAGAATTGTCTGATGTTATTTTAGTGATGAGGCTAAAAAAAAAAAAAAAAAACAGGTAAGTTTCCAGCCAACACGTTCATGTTGGTCTTATATGGGTGGAACGTAAGATAGATTCTAGGCTAGGTTCTGATGTTCATTATTTCATGGTGCAATGGTGGAGCCATTGGGGGCAGGGTGGGCAACTGCCCCCTCTTGGTGCCCCATGGCTGTAAGAGCATCAATATCTAAAGTGCCTTTTAGAATATCCGAAAAAATAACAAATGGGGCTTATTGGTGATCAAGGGCCCACTTTCTTCTTGCAATAATTTATGATGGCATGCCCTCTAGATGAGTTCACATCCATAGGTGTACATCCAGCAGAGTAAAGTGTGCCAATATTAAGTGCCTATTATGTCAACCCAAATTGAAGGTGCCCAAACGCTTCCTCCATTTTCAGTAATGTAAATGGGATCCAGCGATTGCTGTAGAACTGTAGAATATGTGGTTCTATCAGCTATTGTTGAATGTCAGTTCTTAATGCAATGCGTCTTGGGGATTGACGATACTGGGGTTCAGCTTAGGCGTGTGCTCTTAGCTTTTAAACACTGAAATTCTGATTGATCCTCTTGATTGTGTAAATGGTTTAAAAATAATAGATGGCTGTAGAGGAGGAAATATGAGCATTTATTCATTTTATTATTTGAGGAGCATTGCGTTTAAATATTACAGTATTTTTCACATGTACTTATTAAGAAGCTGGAGATCCTCTTCCAAACTTTGCTCCTCAAAAAAATCCATGAATCATGATCACAGTCACCTGTTGACATTGCGTGTTTGACATTACATCATTATGTTCTTTCCTGACCTCATTATTAGCCCTAATATCTTTTTTTATGGAATGTGAAATGCAGGAATAGGTATAAGTATAGGAATAAGTTGAGTAAATGAAACATGAAATATATTGAGTGCATACTGTCTTTAACTAAATAATACTTAAAATAAGCAAAATAAACATTGGATATTTTCATGGTTGAAGCAGGGAGAGCATGCAGAGAGCAGATGCAAATGCAAGTACTTTATTGAAAAATATAAATAAGGAAACTTACAAAGCAAAACATAGAAACAAGGAATACACAGAGTAGAAACTAAGAAAACCAACAACCTATCAGACATGAGGACATAAAATGACCAAAAGGAAATAAACGAAAGGAAACAGGAAACACAGAACTTTTAATACAGACACAAGCTGGGAAAGGCAACTGGGAACACCTGAGCACAGGAAACAAAGGGGGTGGAGCTACAAATGAAACACAGGTAAAAACAGTAAAGGCGGAGACACAGGAGGAACACACAGGACTACGTGGAGATTTTTTAAAATTATTTTCCTTTTAAAATGTACGTTTCCCACCTTATCCCAACTTTTTTTTTGGAGGGGTACGGGTTTGGAGATGCAAGGCTTTAGCATGACAGCGACAATATATATATATATATATATATATATATATATATATATATATATACATATATGTCTCACATTTGTAGAAGTAATCAATAACAGATGTGCTTGAGTGCCCCTAGATGTTTTGGTGGCGCCAATGCATGAAATCTTAATCATGCGCGGCGTAGATGAAATCAAACAGGCGTGGGCGGTGTTTGGGTGTGCTTGGATGTGTTGTGGGTGTTTAGTGTGAGTGTGTGTGGTCATTGATTGTATTATTTTGGGGTGTGTGTGTGTGTGTGTGTTTGGTGCTTGGATGGTCCCTGACTATGCAATCAGAAGTGTGACAGGTGGAGATCGGGGCGTGTGCGCTCTATTTCATGAATTAATGTAAACACAGCTCGAGCAATTACAGCGGTGGTCATTTCGGGGGTCTGCCCTCACAGCTCCAGTCTAATGAAAACGCAGAGCTTACTGGTGCGTTTAATTGTATATATGGGGAGGCTAAATGCTTTGGAAGGGACGGAGGGTGGACGGAGGAGGAGGGAAGGGTGGGCTGATGTGATGCACTGGGGGGAACAAGAGCAAGCCCGGCCCTACAAGTGGAAAATTTTATTCAGTTTAAACATAGCATTTCGTTTATTGATCTGCCGCAGAGGAAGGGAACGCGGGGCGAGAAGACAAGGAAATCAGATGGATTCATTTGAACACGTTATGAAAGCACATGAGGTTGAGGGATATTGAGCTGGAAGAGGCAGAGAGAGATGGCATTACAGATCAGATGGAAATAGCACCTGTTCCTTGCTTACGATTCCCAAAGGCCATGGGATTTCTTCCTATTTTTCCCCGTCTTTCCCTTTTTCCCCGCCATTCGTCTTCCTAACCATCCAAACAGATGTGTGGGTCTGTGTTCACAGAGCGTTTGCATAATATTGGGATTAAGTCATTGAGATTACATCAACTACATTTGCTTCATTTATTTATTAAGCGTTTTTAAATACCCACAGCGAAATGTCTGAGCCGTCGCAGCCTGCAAATAAATAAACGCAGCATCAAAAATTAATTAACTATATTTCAAAGCATGCTTAAACTCAAATATCCCCAGTGGAGCTCCGTTCAAGGGTCTTGTTTCGCTTCATTTAAGGGCCTGGGCAGGATCTACTTCTGACAAGGTCCTAAAGAGTTACCACATCTAAACTGATAGCAAAGCAGACAGACAGACAGATAGGTAGATAGACAGATTAATAGCACAAAAAGGCATAAGGAGGATTAAATAGATAGAAGGACAGACAGGCAAAAGTTTGACAGACAGAGAACTGGATAAATATATAAACAGACATATAGATGTAAAAAGAGGGACAGACAGATGGACAGACAAGCTATATACAGACAGACAGATTAATAGCTTGGATATATGGACGAATGGATGGATGGACAGACAGGATGGGAGGACAAACAGATACATTTAAACAGACAGACATAGAGACAGTGACATGGCTGGACAGATGGTCACTGGATGGCTGGATGGCTGGATAGAGATATATATTTGGACAGAGATATAGACATACAGACGGATGGATTAACCAACAGACAGGTGGATAAACAAACAGACATGGCTGAGTGAATGCATGAAAGGATGTACAGACACATTTGGGCACACATACAGACAGACAAACAGACAAACAAATACACAGACAGACAAATTAATAGCACAAAAAGACATATGGAGGATTAAATAGATGAGCAGACAGACAGACCGACAGACAAAAAAATGGATAAACATATAAAAGACAAATAGATTGTCAAACAGAGAGACAGATAAATGTACAGACAAGCAATATACAGACAGACAGATTGATAGCATGGATATATTGATATATTCATGGATGGATGGATGGATGGATGGATGGATGGATGGATAGACATATATTTGGACAGACAGACACACAGAGAATGGATCAACCAATAGACAGGTGGACAAACAAACAGACATGGCTCGGTGAATGCATGGAAGGATGTACAGAGACGTTTGGACAGACAGACAGACAGACGGACAGATGGATGGTCGGACGAATGATGAATGGTCAATGAATGGATGGATAGACATATATTTGGACAGACAGATATATAAACAAATGTACAGACAGTACGGACAGATGGATCAACCAACAGACAGAGCTGGATAAATGCATGGGAGGATGTACAGAGACATTTGGACAGACAGATAGAGCATTGCGTTCCATGTCACATGGTTCTAAAGCAAATCACAGCCATGTGTCAGTATAAAGTGATATAATCAGTGTGTGATAATTGTGAAAGTGTGCAGAGTTAATTGGGATCACATTTCTCCACACTGTGAGAGTCTGAGTTGGGATAAACATGTGATGTTTGCCAAGGTTGAGGCTCATAAAGAGCAGAGAGGAGCCAAGCAAACACACACACACACACACACGTACACACACACACACACACACACACGTACACAGGCAAACGCACACATGCACGCACACGCATATAGACACACACACACGCACAGGAAGCTGATATCAAACCCATAATGCATAACAAGCTTTTGAACTACTGTGGGTTAGGATGACAGACGAAACAGATAGATAGATAGATAGATAGATAGATAGATAGATAGATAGATAGATAGATAGATAGATAGATAGATAGATAGATAGATAGATAGATAGATAGATAGATAGATAGATAGATAGATAGATAGAAAACAGACCAATATATAAGTAGACAGACAGACAGACACCCAGACAGACAGACAGACAGACAGATAGATAGATAAATAGATAGATAGATCAAATAAAAGACAGACCAATATATAAGTAGATAGATAGACAGACATTCACATACAGACAGACAGGCAGACAGACCGACAGACAGACAGACAGACAGACAGACAGACAGACAGACAGACAGACAGACAGATAGATAGATAGATAGATAGATAGATAGATAGATAGATAGATAGATAGATAGATAGATAGATAGATAGATGGGCATGCAGGTGAATGGACAGATAGGTGAACAATTAGACAGAAAAATTGACAAATGCATACGTTCACATACAGACAGACAGACAGATGTATAGTCAGATAAAAACAGAGAGAGCAAGAGAGATCCAGAGAAAAATATATAGAGATAGAGAGAAATAGAGAGAGAGAGAGAGACAGAGCGAGAGAAAGACAGTGCAGTAACAGTGTTTTTTATTCCTGTAGCGTAGTGCTGTGGGTCCTTTGTGAGAGGCTAACCTTTCTCTCCTGCAGTCCCAGAGTGCTATTCACACAATCACTTACAACATTAATCAAAGCTCGGCGGCTAATGGCTTGTGACGGGCGGCCCCCGCGTTACGGGCTGCCGTCCAACCATCGCCCGCAGACGCAGCTGTTAGCTCTGCGCTAGCAGCACGTGGCTAGCGCTAATGGCAGCTCAGACGCACAGCCATCAAGCAGCACTTAAGGCCTGAGATGCTGTGGAGTGATGCATGAGGAAAGCCTGTTTGATGGCATGCAAATACGGAGGCATTACAGAGCGGAGATTTACGACACTTTAAAACGGCGAGCGGCAGATTCTGGAACACGGCCCACCTCGTCTACAGCTCAAACACACCGCTTTGTTTATCTGCAGTGTATCACTGTGTATCTCAGTGTGAGCGTGTGTGTGTTCAACAAGCCCACACAGATTCAGGAAAGAGATGTGATGTGAGCTTTAAAGAAAGGATGTTTGATTATAGGTTAAAGGCGGTTGTATAAAAGGATTAGTAGTAGATTTGGACTAGGGTTTGGACTAATGTTATATAGTAATATAGGAAAAATAATTCATGATTATGTAGAAAGTAATTGAGATCTTGAAAGCTAGTTTGAAGAAGCTCAGTTCCAGATTTCTATCATCCGCTCACCTGATTTACCATCATTAAGCTGTGATTTAAAAAAACAGCACTGATAAAATGAGAACCTAATAATACTAGACCACACGAGGAGTACACAATGTCAAAAGTCAAAAGTTTGGATAGACCTTTATTTTTTCCTACATTGTACATTAATAGTAAAGTCATCCAGACTATAAAGAAACACATAAGGAATCATGTAGTAACTTAAATGTGTTAAACAAACCAAAATACTCTGTGAAGAAGCATTTAGGTGGTCTTATCTGAAGAGCCTTTAACTGGTAACTTGTTAACTGATGAATAACTTATCTCGTACAACAGAGGGAACTCTTGCTCTTCCTTTACTGGGGCAGTCCTGATGAGAGCTAGTTTCATCATAATAAAGTCGTTTTTCTATTTACTTACTTAGAGAAGTTATTGACATAATATGACAATATGGATGCTCTCTAACACTTTATTAAGAGTGTATGACTCCATGACTGAGTTCAGCACAGCTGTTAACTGAAAGGCAACTAAAAGGCATCCCTCATAAAGCTGACTGAGACAATAATAGCAAGATGTGCAAAACTATCTAAGCAAGAGGTGCTGCTTTTTGAAGAAACTAAAATATAAAACATATTCTGGTGGGTTAACACTTTGTTCACTAAATGATTTCATATGTTTTTTTTTTATTCATAGTTAGTATAAAGAAAATTTTAGATAGATAGATAGATAGATAGATAGATAGATAGATAGATAGATAGATAGATAGATAGATAGATAGATAGATAGATAGATAGATGATAGGTGGACAGGCAGAGAGGTGGATATCTACACTGTAAAACCCGATAACTCAAAACTTTGGTAACACTTTACTTAGATGGTTCATTTGATGGCCTCTTTGATGCTCAACTGACATTCAACTAACGTTCAACTACATGTCTATTAAATGCAAATGATCTAAAAGGTGAAAGTAAATGATTCTCTATTGAATATAACCCTACATTCAACTCTAATCCAAACACTTATCTTAATATTTTAGGATTGGGTTTAGGGTTGGATTTTAAGTTTAGGTTAAGGTTAGGGTTAGGGTTAGGTGTAGCTTTAGATTTTAAGTTTAGGTTAAGGTTAGGGTAAGGGTAAGGGGTAGGGTTCGATTTTATGGTTGATTAAGGGTTAAGGTAAGGGTTAGGTGTAGGGTTTGATTTTAGGGTTGATTAAGGGTTACGGTTAGGGTTAGGTGAAGGGTTTGATTTTATGGTTGATTAAGGGTTACAGTTAGGGTTAGGTGTAGAGTTTGATTTTAGGGTTGATTAAGGGTTATGGTTAGGGTTAGGAGAAGGGTTTGATTTTATGGTTGATTAAGGGTTAAGGTAAGGGTTAGGTGTAGGGTTTGATTTTAGGGTTGATTAAGGGTTAAGGTTAGGGTTAGGAGAAGGGTTTGATTTTATGGTTGATTAAGGGTTAAGGTAAGGGTTAGGTGTAGGGTTTGATTTTATGGTTGATTAAGGGTTAAGGTTAGGGTTAGGTGAAGGGTTTGATTTTATTGTTGATTAAGGGTTAAGGTTAGGGTAAGGGTTAGGTGAAGGGTTCGATTTTATGGTTGATTAAGGGTTAAGGTTAGGGTTAGGTGTACAGTTAGGTTTTATTTTGAATCATTTACATTCAACATAAGGTTAAGTAAAATTTAATGGACATTCAATTCAGTGTTAGTTGAATGTCAGTTGAGCATCAACAAGACCATAAAATGGACCATCCAAGTAAAGTGTTACCAAAACTTTTGTTGTAACTGATTACCTAATAGATTTTAAGTTCATGTAACATAATTTTTAAGTACAATTAACTTAACAAATACATATACATTTATATTTAAAATGAATATTTTCCTGAACTTGTATTTAGTCTTTTTCTGGTTTCATTCAACTATTTTTTTAAATACTCATAGAAAAGTAGATGAAAGAAAACAGTAAAGGATTAAAAGTACTGAGAGCACAGCGAGAACACAGAGTTACTGCAGCTCAGTAAATGATGCTGTTCTACAGCTACAACACAGAGGACAAGTATTTAATCATAATATGTGATCTACAAGTTTACCTAAGGTAGCCCCGGGTGAATCACTACACACTGATGGCGAGTGTCTGTCAGAAACTGTTGGACACACCCAGTATGCAAATAGATTGTGACAGAAGCCAATGGAAAAGAAGCTGTTAATGACAAAACAGACTAAACTCAGTTATTATAAGTTATAAGACCTCAGTTTGAATAGTACAGTATTTAGAAATCTCCAATTCTATGTAAAACAGACTTAATTTATTTGAGTTCAAACAACTTCTGGGTTTACAGTGTATATAGGTACATACAGTACAGTATATGGTGGAGAGATGTGTGGTCCTTAAGACAATATTTTTTGTCTGCTCTGAAAAACAGTGGCATTATTAGAACTCTTGGGATACAGTTTTTTGTACATTGACTTCCATTGACACGTAGGAATTTATTTTTTTCCTCCTGTGAAGTTACTTTTTGAAGGTACGACAGCAGTAATATGTATGTTTCTGTGTGTGTGAGAGAGTGTGTGTATACATATATGCCTCAATATGTATGTTTTACAGCATCATGTGACTCAGACGCCGCTCTGTCCTGTTTGTACACACCCTGTTTCCCTCAAACTGTCACATGTTGCTGCAAATTTCCATCAATATTTCAGCTCCCAGTGAATTCTTTCTTTAGCTCTCTTCCGGAGAGATTGTACGGGCGAACCACGTAAGCAGTGGCGTATCAATAATGCAGCACAGTGACACTGACCTTATTCTCAGCCTTTCAACCTCAGCTGGTATCTCCATGAGTGGCATCCTACTGATACACACTGCACCTCACTGCCTGTCCTCAACTCACCAAAACACACCCAGCTGCAGCCTGAGTAAAGCCATGACTTCATGGATTCGGGTTTAAATGTGCTGTGTAGTGTGATCTGATCTGGATTCTGATAGATTGTGATTGGTTTTCATTTGATACAGCATTTATATGGAGGATTGTACTTTTTTGTGTAAATTTAGTGGAAAAGTATAATTTACTTTAGTTTAGCTATGGAAGAAAAAAGTGCATTCCAATTATATGATAAATAATATTTTTTAACTTTTTTAAAATTTCAATATACTTAGTGTGGTGAGGTGCTTATTATAAATAAGACAACAATTTATTACCATATGCATGGTAAAATGTAGTAGAATTTGCTTAATTTACAGTGTATATGTTTATATGTAGTTATATGTTTAGCCTAGAATCAATACTTTATTATTTAGCTAATTGGTATTAATCTGTATAATATACAGCTCTGGAAAAAAACATAAGAGACCATTTAAAAATAATGAGTTTCTTTGATTTTACCAAATTGTAAACCTCTGGAATATAATCAAGAGGAAGATGGATGATCACAAACCATCAAACCAAACTGAACTACTTGAATTTTTGCACCAGGAGTAAAGCAGCATAAAGTTATCCAAAAGCAGTGTGTAAGACTGGTGGAGGAGAACATGATGCCAAGATGCATGAAAACTGTGATTAAAAACCAGGATTATTCCACCAAATATTGATTTCTAAACTCTTAAAACTTTATTAATAAGAATGTGTTTCTCATTTCTCAGTTTCTGCAAATAAATGCTCTAAATGACAATATTTTTATTTGGAATTTGGGAGAAATTTCGTTTATAGAATAAAACAACAATGTTAATTTTACTCAAACATATACCTATAAATAGCAAAATCAGGGAAACTGATTCAGAAACTGAAGTGATCTCTTTTTATTTTTTTTAGATCTCTATTGTAGTGTCAGAAATAAAATAATTAATTTAGCTATAAACTTAGCTTGTGTATAAACCAGCACAGACTTGCATATTTGAAAAAATCTTCTTTTCATGAATAAAATTTGTTTAATAGCATATACATTAAAACATTGTTTTTTTTTTTATAGATACAGGTACAGGCTGAGTAATCTTTGCACATATTTATCTAAAATCTGCTGTTAATAACATTCAGGCCATATTAGTTTGAAAACCAATTAACCAACCACCTAAACTGAATAGGTTGGCAATACTTCGTAAAGTGTTTAACAAGCTAAATATAGGATTATAATAACTCATGTATAGTAACTGTGAATAGGTGACTGTATGATGTAGGTGACAGGCGATTAGTATTCTGGTGATGAGGAATGGAAAAAAAAAATGTTCAGGATTAATTAAGGTGGATGGTGTGAATGTGACATAATGAGCAGGTGGATTATGGGAAGCATGGAGGTTGTGGAAGAAGCCGGAAGCATGGCTTTGGTTGACACATGCTTTGGTGGAAAACCTCTGGCATCAGAGAGGTTTTTACTTCTTCACTCCTTTACAAACATCTGCTAGTGGTAAATATGGTTAAATCTGTTGCATTGAATTTGTTGAACTTGGTAGATTATGGTAGAAAGGTTTTTATTTAATCATATTTAAAATTGGTCCAAAGAGAAAAACAAAACTGTAATTGTGAATAGGTGACCGTGATTAGTATTCAGGTGATGAGGAATGGGGAAAAACAGTTTAGGTTTGATTGAGGTGGATGTTGTGAATGTGACTTCATGAGCAGGTGGATTTAGGGTAGCAATGTGTCACATTCACACCATCCACCTCAATCAATCCTGAACTGTTTTCCTGTTCCTTATCACCAGAGTACTAATTACTGTCACCTGTTCACAATTACTGTACCTGAGTTTCTATAAACACATATTTAGCTTGTTAAACACTTTGCGAAGCATTGTCAACCCATTTAGTTTAGGTGGTGGTCAATTTGATTAAATAACTAATTTGACCTGAATATTTCTATAAATACATACAGTACAGGCCAAAAGTTTGGACACACCAAACTCTTTTTTCTCTTTTTCAATGTGTTTTCTTTATTTTCATGACTACTTACATTGTAGATTCTCACTGAAGGCATCAAAACTATGAATGAAGACATGTGGAGTTTTATGTACTTAACAAAAAATGAGCTGCCCTCCACAGACACTGGACCTGAACCCAATCCAGATGGTTTGGGGTGAGCTGGAGCACAGAGTGAAGAAGGCAAAGAGCCAACAAGTGCTAATAAACACCTCTGGGAACTCCTTCCTTCAAGACTGTTGGAAAACCATTTCAGGTGACCACCTCTTGAAGCTCATTGAGAGAATGATGCCAAGAGTGTGCAAAGCAGTAATCAGAGCAAAGGGTGGCTATTTTGATGAAACTAGAATATATA
The DNA here is from genome assembly GCF_023375975.1 of Astyanax mexicanus. Lineage (NCBI taxonomy): Eukaryota > Metazoa > Chordata > Actinopteri > Characiformes > Acestrorhamphidae > Astyanax > Astyanax mexicanus. Next base: position 50,098,585 of record NC_064414.1, read on the forward strand.
TTTATTTTTTTTTTAGTTATTTCACCTTTTTTTGTTAAGTACATAAAACTCCACATGTGTTCATTCATAGTTTTGATGCCTTCAGTGAGAATCTACAATGTAAATAGTCATGAAAATAAAGAAAACACATTGAAAAAGAGAAGGTGTGTCCAAACCTTTGGCCTGTACTGTATTTACCTTGTTAAACACCTTGCAAAGTATTGCCAACCCATTCAGAATTCCAAAGTATTCCAGGGAAGACTGCAGGCGTGACATTTCATTAACTCATCACTTCATTCCCACAGCTCAATCACTTCATAACTGCACTCTCAGGGAGTGTGTGGGTGTGTACAAACGAATGTGGAAATTATGGTGATTTGATTGTTTCTGATTATGTGAAATGGAATGATGATGTGGCGGGGGGTTTTACACGATGATTAATTCTGTTAAATAATGCAGCGTGCAGTAGGGGATAATGTAGCAGCAGTACCAGGAGATAATCCAGTGGTAGGACTGGGAGGAGGAGTCTTCAAGCGCATAGATTAACCCATTACAGTCTAATTAGAGATGCGCTGATACAGAGTGCTAGTGAATAAACATTCAGCCAGGCTTCCATTCATAATGATGCAGAGATTTTACACATACTAATGCACAGAGATGACAGTAGATCAAAGCAGACAGGTTGCAGATGAGTCTCGAACGACAACAAATTTGAATGTAAATCCCTTAATTTGCACTTTTTACACATTTTTGCTTTGTTTTGTTGAATACACACATGTAAAGCATGTAACACAATCATCAGGCTAAACACAAACATGTACTGCTGACAAGTTTTTCGATAGGGCACTAGAGGAAGATGAAAATAAGGCACTGTGAAGAAAGTGTTTATTAGCTCAGTAAAACACATTAGTTCAGCATTACAATAAATACAAACAGCAATTTAACAAAAAGCAGATCTTTTACAGCCCTGTTTTCTGTAAAACATCTCCTAATCTCTCCTAGTCTGAGTTTAATAGAGTTATTATTTCTAGTTCTCATCGTATTAATCAACACCTGGTTTGGTAAATTGGTAAATGTGAAAAAGCAGGTGAGCTGCTTACGGAACTGAACATAATATACACATGCTGGCTGAGGAGCATCCAGGAGAAAGAGAGGCCACTGTAGCCTGTGGGGGCAGGGCTATAATGATCTGGGGTTGATGCTGCAGTTGGTCTGCAGGTTTAGGTTCAGCAACATGTGCTGAAAGAATGATTACCTGAATATACTGAATATAGACCAGGTTATTCCATCAATGGATCCCTTGGTTCTACTCTGATGACACGAGCATATTCCAAGATGACAATCCCAGGATTCATGGGGCTGGAATTGTGAAAGAATGATTCAGGAAGCATGAGCATTTGAGAATGACTGAACCCCATTGAAAATCTTAGAAAATCTTCCATAATCAATACAAGATCTTGGGACAAACATGAATGCAACTCTGGACAGTGAATTCGCCACAGTCAATTTTTGCTACAATCAAGGCTAATGCCGCTCCAACCAATTATTAGTAAGTTTTACTTATTAATGAGTGTGTGACCTTTTTGTTGACCAGGCAGTGTACAAGGGTTGTACAATGAAACTGAAGCATTGTGATGACAGACTGTTTCTGGTGGAAACAGGAGAGCTGAGGTGCACATTGAATTCTGCCGTGATTTGATCAGCCGTGGTTTTATGTTTTTTGGATACAATCCGGGTTAGCACCTGAACATCCCTTTCAGACAGCTTCCTCTTACAGCGTCCACAGTTAATCCTGTTGGATGTGGTTGGTCCTTCTTGGTGGTATGCTGACATTACCCTGGATACCGTGGCTCTTGATACATCACAAAGGCTTGCTGTCTTGGTCACAGATGCTCCAGCAAGACGTGCACCAACAATTTGTCCTCTTTTGACCTCTGGTATGTCACCCATAATGTTATAGTGTGCATTGCAATATTTTGAGCAAAAATGTGCTCTTACCCTGCTAATTGAACCTTAACACTCTGCTCTTACTGGTGCAATGTGCAATTAATGAAGATTGAACACCAGGCTGCTCCAATTTAGCCATGAAACTAAAATGACAGGTGTTTCAGTTTCATTGTCCAACCCCTGTATATACCTGTATATATTGATATATTAAACACATATTGAGCATCGTAGTATAAACATATTCTAACAATAAAGACCTAAACAATGGTTTAATGTGTATTAAAATGAATGTACTCAGATACAGTGTGTTCTATAGTATTTTTTTGTTCCTGAAATCTCTCAATCTCTGTCTAAAAGTGCATAAAACACAGAGAAGCCCCCCTGCAGCACCATGAGTTTATTTAAGGCCCGTTCACTGGAGGTTAGCTCTTTTTCGGGGACACCGCTGGGTCTTTGGTTCCAAGTTAGCTGGTCGCTTTTGGCAGAGTGCTGTGGCTCCATCTGCTCGGCTGAGCCTGGTGAGCGAGGGGCCAGGCAGCGTGAGCCTCACACACACTTTCACACACTCATATACTCATATACACACATACTCTCTCTCTCTCTCTCTCTCTCTCTCTAACACACACACACACTCACACTCCGGCTCATGCATTTTCCAACGCAGCAAAACAAGCGCTAACCACCTCGTCTGCCAGGAACCCTTATCATGCGCCTTATAACAACCAGTAATACGTGTAAATAATACATGGCCGCCATCTTACTGCGTGGGGGGTGGGAGGTGGGTGGTGTTAGGGAGGGCTTCTCGATGGCGGCTCTGCTGCTGCTGCTGTTGCTGCTGCTGCTGCTGCTGCTGCTACTGAGCGGCGGAGGTGTCTGCTGATGGGAGTTGTATTTTCTTTTAGTGCTGAGGCTCGCAGGAATTCCCTCTTGGCTCTTTTTGCTGCCGAGTTTTGGCCCTGACAATAAACAACAGTTTAATACTTGATCTAATCTCAGCAGCGCGAGGTGAGGTCCAGGCCGCGCTGCTGTTCCTGCCGCTGCTGCTGCTCGTGCAGATGTTACACATCCAATAATCTATCCATAATTGATGAAACAGGGAGGTCAGATGTAATGGCTGCCGCTGTTGCCGGCAACAAATAAATGATTATTGACAAAACGGAGCCAGTGTGGCACAGAGCAGCCACGGGACGAGGAGACGAGGAGATGAAGAGATGTTCTGAAGGAAGCAGGGCTGGAGGACGGGGGGTCTACAAGAACAGTAGCAGGAATGGGATGGAAGAGGCTATGGGCATGAAGAACAAGGTGAAATTATTACTGAAATGATTTTTGACCTAATGTGTCTAATAGCTGTTTAATTGCACAGTTACATCAATGTACTAACAATGTACAAATATTTTATCTTACTTAAGTAGAAATGAATGAATGAAGTTCAACTTATATAGCGCCTTTCTAGAAACCCAAGGAACCCATGAGAAGGTGTGTCCAAACCTTTGGCCTGTACTGTATTTACCTTGTTAAACACCTTGCAAAGTATTGCCAACCCATTCAGAATTCCAAAGTATTCCAGGGAAGACTGCAGGCGTGACATTCCATTAACTCATCACTTCATTCCCACAGCCCCCCACACACACATTCCAGCAAGAACATAGCAGACGTATGTAGTCTGGTATAAAGATGATCCGTGCAGAGAACTGCAGACAAATGTCCCAACTAACTAACTACTGGTGTATGTATGCTTTGACTGTTATATACAGCTCTGGAAAAACTTAAGAGATCGCTTTATTTTCTGAAACTTTATTTTGTTTTTACAGTTTTGTTTAGAACTCTTTTAGAGCTTGTTTATTGCAGTAACATTATCTTAAGAGGGAGTAGGCTGTTACAGTTATTAAAATGTACCATTCACACCTGATTGTCATCCCGCTGATTAAAAAAAAAACTAATATGTCCCTAATATTTGTTAATATTTTTACATTAATTTAATTTAAAAGCTAAGCTTCATTTTGAAGATATCTGTATTTTATTCAAGCAGCTAATTCAGTTGCATTCATTGCTTTTTTTTCAGTGTTTTAGTAGAGAGAGGTATGGGTGGGAGGATGCGGTAGAAGAGGAGGAGGAGGAGGTGGTGGTGGTGTGAGGAAGAGGACATTGTGGAGCAGAGAGGTGAGTGAAATGCGGGGCAAGCGCCGGGCCAGCTGTCCGCCCCGCTTTCATCTCCGAGCTGGACGTCCAATGCAATCTACCTGAGCGCTGAGTGAAGGGAAACCTCCATCTACATTCCTCTCACATCCAGGAGCTGCACTAGAGGGGGGCGAGAGACAGAGGCAGAGAGAGAGAGAGAGAGAGAGAGAGAGAGAGAGAGAGAGAGAGAGAGAGAGAGAGAGAGAGAGAGAGAGAGAGAGAAAGAGAGAGAGAGAGAAATAGAGAGAGAGTGTGAGCTATCCATTTGTGAGGAAACAAGCCCCTTCATTTTAATCCAGTGTGTGAGCTGCAGTGATCTGCTGCATGCTTTATCGGACATTTATTGTTCTCAGGTCTGTAATGAAACAATAAAGAGCATTTCTCAGACTGTGTGGAGATACTGGTGTGAACTGCAAATATGGCTCTGCTATTTCTGATGGTTTTCTTTACCTTCACAACAATCTTGATTCAGAAATATATTTAATATGCCGTTTTGTTCCTAATCCAATTCTTGTGGCTCACTTTAAGAGTCTCAGACATGCCCTATTACATTATTTTTATAGTTTTACCCTATTTTGCTAAAGACTGTACTGTACTTTTATACTTTTTTATAAATTTTATTGTATTTTTATAAGTATAGTTATATCTTATCTTCCTTTTGTAACTTTTGTGTACTATGTATACCAGGTGCAGGATGTCCAGAAGTGTCTATCTATCTATCTATCTATCTATCTATCTATCTATCTATCTATCTATCTATCTATCTATCTATCTATCTATCTATCTATCTATCTATCTATCTATCCATCCATCCATCCATCCATCCATCCATCCATCCTTCCATCCATCCATCCTTCCATCCATCCACCCACCCACCCACCCACCCATCCATCCATCCATCCCGTTATGTCGTTGTATATATTCTTTTCTTTTGCAATAAGTTATCAATACTTGCAGTCAAATAGCAATATTTTTATTGAAACATAGATGCTTTAAACTCCCTAAGACTTATACCTAATTGGACATACTACATTTACTGCTTCATTACTCCATCTGGTGGCACTAATCAAATAAAAAGGGTAAACCTGTGGATAAGAATATAGGTTCTAAATTCTGTGAATCTGATACCAATAAATCCATGTTTTCTGTTTTTTGATTATTAAGGTGTATTTAATCCTCTTCAGTAACACAGATGTCATAAAGTATCATAGAGACTTGTCTTGTAATATATTGATTATTGAAAAATTACAGTAGCGTGATATTACTATTAATGTGAGAAGTGGAGTATTAATGTGATATAGTGGAGTATGGATGGAACCTTCAAATTAAAGCAACAACCCAAATATGATTTCAGAATGAAAACATCAATAATTTATGCTTCAAATCGACCAATTTGTTGAAACGATACAATTTTGAAAAAGTTGGAAGTTTGAAGCACTATCTAGCATCACTGTCCAGTGAAACAAGTATCTCAATTTTTGTGGATTTTTAGTTTACTACATAATTTGAAAACACAAACCCGTCCTCACATTGTGCCAAAATTTCTTGATGAATGGACAAATAGAAGTTGTCCAAAATAAAATCTTTTTTTGCATTGAATTCCATTGAAAGTTAAAGATGATGTCCATAAGTTTGGGGATTTGGGGTATTTAGGGCCCTCTCTAGTGAAAATGGGTAATTGCACTTGGCATGTGGAAGAATCATTTTAAACTGGGTGGGTGTGATGCTGTCTTCTTTCAGAAAGGACAAATCTGATTCCAGGTTATGTTCAGTCAGAGAGAGAGAGAGAGAGAGAGAGAGCATGCTGAAAAGTCAGAAATGCTGAGAGAAATGTCTTCAGAGGATGAATGAGCTGCTGAGGTCTGAGTTTCCCCTTGTAAAGTCTCCATTGCTCCACCAGCCGCTCGCGTTCAGTAAATCTGAGCAGGATCTTCTTTTAGGGGCTGTATGTGTGACGTACGTAGGTAAAGACATGTGATGTGGCCAGAAGAAGAACTCCCACGAAAAGCGACCTGACACCCCAATTTTTAGAATGAATATATTAGGCTATTGGTATTGGTGTGTTAGAATACAGTTCATCGTTATTGTTCAGATATCAGGAGGTAAAGTTCAGAAGTGTTACAGCTGTGGGAAAGAAGCTGTTCCAGTACCTGGTGGTCTTGGTGCGGAGGCTCCTGTAGTGCCTGCTAGTGTGTGTGTGTGTGTGTGTGTTCTCTCTCTTATTTGTGGAGATGCTTGCCTGCTTCACCCTGGCCTGCTTTGGTGTGACTCCCTCGCTGAGTGCCTCGCTAGCTCTTAATTACTGGATAAGATCATAAATATTTGAAGCATATGCTTTCCCGCTTTGTCATTGGAGTTCACAACTAAGAGAAACAAGTTCATCTGCATATTAATAGGAGGGCTGGGGGAGGTGTGTGTGTGTGTGTGTGTGTGTATGTGTGTGTGTAGAGAGAGGGTATTACTGGTTGCCAGAGTGGTGGCAGCAGGGGGAAATGGCACTCTTTCACAGCAGCTGCTCTTTTTAGAACAGCCCCATCCTCTCTCTCTCTCTGTCTCTCTCTCTCTCTCTCTCTCTATCCCTCCATCCTCTCTGCTCAGAGGAGGCGAGCCCTGAGGAAGCCCTCCCCCTCCACCCCTCCGGCCCACAAAGGGATAAGAAGTTTGGGAGGGATTGAAATGGAATGGGGGGCTCATAATGATGGAAAAGAGTCTGCAGACACACACACACACACACACACGACACACACACACACGACACACACACAATTACATGTGCACTTGCTTTTATGCAACATCAGGACATGGGGTCATTAATATGTGCTGTAATAAATGTGTAAGTACTATAGAAAGCTAATAAATATTATTACTAAAATACTATTATAATATAGACATTATATATAAATTGAATATGTGAAATATTATTAGTAGGTACTTGGTATTTTAATCTCAGTGTCTTCATGAGGGAGAGTCCCCTGGAATAGTTTTCTCAGCGTCTTGAAGGAAGGAGTTCCTGGAGGTGCTGAACAATAGCTGCTGCTTTTCTTCACGCTGTGAAGCTCCAGCTCATCCCAATTAAATCACCTCAAATCACCATCTCAGTTCATCAGGTTTAGATCAGGGGATTAATGTGGAGGAATAACACTTTTTTACTGTTTAGTACATAATTCAGTGTGTCCCTTAAATGTATTTGATATTAATCTATAACCTATAACCTATATAAGGTCCAATATGTATAATATGTGTGTAACTTAACTATTACTTCATGTATGTGTTTTATTGTGTATGTAATGTAATGTCCATATAATGTTGTAATTACGTGTATGTAATGGTAGAATGTATATATGTATCTAAAGCTGTATATATATATATATATATATATATATATATATATATATATAATAAATCAGTATTTATTATTACTTATTAATACTTATTATGTATGTACATATTACATATTAATGTATTTCTTTTTTCTATTTCCCTGTCATGCAACAACATTGTATGTCCCTTTTTACTGTTTTCACTTTTTATATGAATCTGTCAAATGACAAAAATCAATATTTCATGATTATTGAGCAATTAGTATTGCTCTAAAATTAAGTGAAATAAATATTTAGCTGTTTTTGACTTTTGACACAGTAAAACCTGTTTTTTTAGACAATATATGTTGTATAGGTATCAAAATATATATTTTGCATATACATAGTTAAAAGTACTTTATTATTCCCAAAGGAAATTGCATGTATAACATTTATTTTACATGTATGATGTATGCACTATATATCAAACTGTAATCTTAGCGAAGTTACTGAAAAAATAACATAATTCAACACTGTTTACATTATATTTTAATGAACAAACTCACACACACACACACACACACACACACACACACACACTGGGATGTGTCAGGACCTCCTCTGCATTCTTGTTGGCTGTTGCTAAACTGCAATATTAGTGTTGAGGGACAGTCAGAGAGGCTGGAGTGTGGAGTGGAGTGTGTGTACATATGTGTGTGTGTGTGTGTGTGTCCATGCGTTTGTGGGGTGCCTCCTTCTCCAGCTTGGCCTAATGACTAGCGGATGTCCTGTGGGAGATCTGAGCTGTGATTGTGGAGCTGTAAGCATCTGAGGCCCTCACGCTTCAGAGAGCCGCCATTAAAATGACAATATAAATGGAAATCTCGGAGAATAATTCTTCAAAAAACTCAGGCCTAGCCCCGCGCTCTGGCCTGTCTCCTGGATCAGTGAGTAAAAACGGTGCGGGGCAGGATTAAATTGTGTCTAATTGAATTTATGGACCTTTAAACTACCACTTAGAGCCATCAGCAGCTTGTAATGATATGCTTTACTTAGCGAGGCTAAACAAAGACAGTTACAGCGCGCTGGCGGATCTAATGGCGCGTGTTCACGCGTGGTTTGACAGAGCGGGACATTTCGACTTGTTAATGGATCTGTGTGCTGCATCGGTGGCCGGGAATGGGTAATTATGTAATTATTAGAGCCTTTTCAACACGAAAACACACACAGTACACGCCCACTCAACACTCAACGGCTTATTTATTGCCTGTTTTGTCTTCGTGATGAATGTGACGTCGAACAAATTAGGCCTTTTCCTCTCCTTCCACCATCCACCCCGTTCCAGCCACTCCGGCTGTCTACATCTCACATGAAATGGCTACATTCAAGTTCAGAGTCGGAGCTAATTAGTTTGACCCCTCGCTGTCATAATTAGCATGTATTTGGCACAAAGTGAGACACAACCTCCCTCTTCAAACAATCTATTATCATGCAAAGCAGGGTCACCAGGAGGCTGTATGGAGCGGAGGGCTGCTCGCTAACGTCGCCGCACATTCCTCTCCACTTAATGAGCCCTGCTAACTGTAGCTGTTAGCAACGTTTCGGCTTGGCATCAATGATAGTCACAATAAACTCTGAATTCTCAGCTCCCTTTGTGCATTTTTAGTGCATACTGAAGCTTCAGTAAGGGTAGACTTTTAGAGAATTTACTGTTTAGGGTCCCATTCTGTAGAAATGTTTCGTATTTTTTACAAATACAATAGAAGTTTTGGTAACACTTTACTTAGAGGGTCATTTGATGATGCTCAAATGACATTCAACTGCATGTCTATTAAATGCAATTTAAGTAAAAAAAAAGGTGAAAGTAAATTATTCTCTGTCACACCTTAATAGTAGGTGAGGGTAGTTGTGCCAAAAAGGTTGTGGGTTGTAGGAAAAATAAATGATGGCAACTGCAGTAGCACATCCAGTGCAAGTGATTTTAGTTTTGAAGGTGCACAAAAATGGAAAAATACCAAAAAAGAAACAAAATAAACAAAACAAAATCTATTTACAAAATTTACACAAGGAATCAACTTTTTCCTCAAATGTGTAACATTGGTTCGTAGATTAACCAACCATGGCATACCTCAACCATACCTTTACCATCCCTTAACAAACATGAAATGAGGCCATAAATAGGCCACCACTGGTCTACCCAACCCAGCCAAAATCAACAGATTTTCCATTGCAGGGGGATACAATGATAAACAAAACAAACAATAAATCAAATAAACAGACAATGGAAAAAATAAATTCTCAAAATAATCATAATGCATTCCATAGGCCACTATCCAATGAAATAAACATAAAAATAAGAAAAGAAAAGAATAATTAAAATATTTTGAAACCTCAAAGAACCCCTTCAAAATGGTATGGCCCAAAATGGGCCCAGTGAGCATGCCCCAATTTTGCTCAGGCCCTACATAAGGGCAGCTAAAACAATTATAGGGCCCTTTGCCAGACCAGGAAGACAGTACAGGTGAGTGTATGAATGAAAAAAATTGTACTGGCAGCTATTAAAACAGGAATGTGTGTCCCAGTAGCATACATTTAAACTGTAAAATATGTGAAATGACCAAAGCTAGCAAATGGTAACTTTTAAAGGGGGAATTAGTATTAACTGGAAAAATAGCTGAATAACATGTATGCACTGAGTAGGGACAGAACAGGGCTGAAAACTAGTTTGTTTGTTCTGTCACATTCTCTATTGAATGTAACCCAACATCCAACTCTAACTCAAACTCTAATCTTAACATTTTAGCATTGGGTTTAGAGTTAGATTTAAAGTTAAGGTTAGGGTTAGGGTTAGGTGTAGGGTTAGATTTTAGGGTTTATTAAGGGTTAGGGTTAGGTGTAGGGTTAGGTTCTATTTTGAATAATTTATATTCAACATATGTTTAAGTTGCAGTTAATATACATTCAGTTAAATGTTAGTTGAATGTCAGTTGAGCATCAATGAGGCCATTAAACGGACCATCCAAGTAAAGTGTTACCGATTTTTTTGTCTCTTTTTAGCTCATTACAAATGGAGATCAACCAATAGTCACACCATTCAAAATATAATTTAATAATATAAGTTTTTTGCCTATAAAGAAGCATTTTTATAAAATGTTTTAATCTTTTTTTTACCATATATTTTTTGAGTGTTCTCACACTGCAACACAACCGAACCATGGTTCAGCACGAAAGACCATAGAGAACCAGTTTGTAATAGTGTGAATGTTAGTGATTGACCTTAAATGACTGTTGAAGCCCTTTAATGGTACGTACAGTCCAAGATCTAAGCCAAAGGTATTTTAAGAGTGTCTATTAAAAAAAAAAAAAATCTATGTACTCTGGCTATGGAAATCACTCCAATTACTCTAAAATTATACACCATATAAATCACCTTTTCTGTGAATAAACAAATTAATTAAATTAATGATGTTTAGCAATCTAAAATATGTTCAGCTCTGGAAAAAAATAAAAAAATAAAAAAAGTTTCTGAATCAATTTAGAGCATTTATTTGCAGAAAATGAGAAATGGCTGAAATAACAAAAAAAAAAAGATGCAGAGCTTTCAGACCTCAAATAATGTGAAGAGAAAAAGTTCACATTCATAAAGCTTTAAGAGTTCAGAAATCAATATTTGGTGGAATAACCCTGGTTTTTAATCACAGTTTTTTCATGCATCTCGGCATCATGTTCTCCTCCACCAGTCTTACACACTGCTTTTGGATAACTTTATGCTGCTTTACCCCTGGTGCAAAAGCAGTTCAAGCACTTCAGATTGGTTCGATGGCTTGCGATCATTTATCTTTCTCTTGATTATATTCCAGAGGTTTTCAATTTGGTAAAATCAAAGAAAATCATAAATTTTAAGTGGTCTTGTTGTATGGCAAAACTAAAAAACTGGAAGCATTTTAACAGAGATGTAAAGAATTATATAAACAGTTTAGCCTTTGTTGCAAGTGTAGGAAGGTATACTATCGAAATAACTCTAAAATAACTATAAAATTACTGGAAAATAAGAAAAAAATGCCCTAGATCTCACACTGTCACCATGATGTCCCACCAAAAGCACAACATAAATTCCGGCTTTTCTCAGACGTCCTCTGTAAGACCCCCACACACGATCCCTTAAAGACCCCAGCCTGCTAGTGATCCCAAACCCATTTGAAGTAGCAGCTCTATTGATACATCTTCCAAACAGCCCTTTCTCTCTCAGATATCCCGCGATTAGAAGACAAAAGGAGCAATTAAAGCGGGTGCTGTTGTTTTGGATTAGAGGCTGTCCTCCCTCTCTCGGCCTGGCCGTGTCTGGATTATTACGCTTTCAGTGGAGGATTTATCCAGAGGCCACATGGGCCATTGCCTGAGGGAGCCCCCCTCTTCAATGTCCCCCTCCTCGCTTTTATTGCCCAGCTTTTATTCTGCCAGGCGGTCCCACTGCTGTCGGGGGGGCTCTTAGGATAACTGGCCTCGGGCTCTCCCCAAAACCCCTTAAATCAGCCCGACATAGATGCATGCAGGCCCCAAAATGAGCCGCGCCGCCGCTGCTCATATAACTCACGCCATGCAGAAGCGACGCGGCTAGCAGACACGAGTCATAGCGGAGGTTCCAGAGGGTCACGAGAAAGTTACATCCCGAGGTAAAGCCTGGAGATACGTCCATCTCGCTGCAGAGATCTTCCCAAGGACATCAGGTTATCAGAAAATTTTACTGTGGGATTGAATATTAGAGGATATATAGAAGTTTGGGATGGATGTCTTTATGTGACTGTCAGGAGAATGTCCTAACCTTTATTATATGTGATGTTGACCAGACCACTGAAGGTTTCATCATATAAGCTTTACGAGTATGTGACATTGGCTCGAACTTTGTAAATCCAATATATTGTATAAAGTGTTGAATACTTAAATATACTGTATGTATATTGTGTTAACATTGTCCATATTCCTTAAATTAACTCTAGTCCACATTTTCAAAGCTAAAAAGTGTTTGCTATATTAGATTAGCATTCCATAATCATTTTTCACTTTTACACTGGTGCGATGTGATGCTCATTGCTATCTTACACCCCACCAAGAGTCATGTTCATGCCTTCCCCCAACAACAGTGTTTGTGAATAAATCTACACTGATGGGTGTGGTGGTCTGGAATTGAGGTGTTTTCAAGTAAAAATCTGGTGTATTGCTATCTTAGCAACAGAAAACACATGTCAGATGTTCATTGCTATCTAGGCAATGAAGGTGTGCCACGTTCTCTCAACGCATGTACATCCCTGATTGTTACACACACATGCACACACGCAACCGATTTTTACATAAACAATGAATGGAATACACAATAAAATAATAAAATAAATCAATAAAATTGCTGTTCCTGTAAAAGACCTGCTTACTCACCTTCACAGCATGAGCTAGCAGGTCAGTCTCTTTTGCTGAAAAGCGCAGAAGCTCTGCGCTGTTAAGATATCAATCCGCCAAAATTATGTTGTGCCAAAAATACACCCATGATTAAATATGAAAAGTAGTTCATGCATGTTTTATCTGAGGTGCTGTTAACTTGCAAATTCTGAGGCTGGTAACTCTGGCTGATGAACTTATCTTGTACAACAGAAGTAACTCCTGCTCTTTCTTTTCTGGGGAGATCCTGATGAGAGCCTGTTTCATCATAACATTTTCAATGTTCTTTGCGGTGACTCAAAGTTTCAAGTTCTTGAAATGTTTTCAAATTGAAATTCCTTCATTTCTTAAAGTCACTTTACTTAATTGAGTAGTTCTTGCTTCTCATAATCTGGATTAGAACATTACTTAAATAGGGCTATTCACTGCATACCTGTAACTCTACCTCTTCACTACTTTACAACTGATGCTCTCAAACACATTAACTCTTGATGAGTTCAGCACAGCTGCTAACTGAAAGCCATTCCAAAGGCAAGATGTGCAAAACTATCATCTAAGCAAGAGGTGCTAATTTGAAGAATCTAAAATATAAAACATATTCTGGTTTGTTTAACACTTTTTTGTCGTATCAGCAACGAGAAAATATCATTATGAATTCAGCATTTATTGACATATGCCTCATCACAGCATTTTCTGTGCAGTGCAGATCCAATTCATTTAATATGTGCTATTCTGTGCTGCACTAAAACTGTAGTGCAGTTCTTCATAGAGACATACTGGAGTCAAGCTTGATAAAAGCTTAAGTGTACAACGCACCCTGTGTCCATCCTACAACACTAGTAAAAGAACAATACAATAGCTATTAAACTAATGGCTTTAAAAACACGTGTTTGTATGTTATGGTTACTTAGAGAGCATGTGGCCTAAAGATAAGCAGAAACTTAAGTAATTGAAATTGCCAATTGCAATAGGAAGACAATGGAATGGGTCATAGCATATCCAAAACTGATGGTCTCCTGGAATGTCCATTAGTCAGTACCTACCAGAAGTGCTCTAAAAGATCAACCAGTAAATGTGCAAGAGTGTCATGGGCACCCAAGAACCACTAAGGGACAGAAGAGACAATGTAGTGCAAACTGGTTAAACAAGATAATACTGGCTATGTCTGGTGGGGTCCAAGCCTTAGGAAGATATAAATATTGCATTACATTATAATAGGCATGTGGTTTTAAAGTTATGGCTGTTTGGTTAACATATAACGAAACTAATAACTTTGTTGGGCAACTGGTAGTGGTGTTATCCACTACGCTACACCACATATATTAAACACTATACATACTAATCAAAAGTTGGGTAGTTGGGAAAGAGGTGGATTGAGGTGGGGATCATCCAACACCCTGATCTCAGGACAGAGCAGTTTTAAGGATATATTATGCAGGTAGTTTTAATGTTTTGGCAGAATATACACAAGTATACACATACCACTGGAAAAGTACAGCGAAAAGAAAATAGTAACTTCACTTCCAGTGATTAGAAATTACTTATTCACACCTCAACACTAGCCAGAAACTTTTGGCATCATTTTGTGCCCATTACTTCTATTTACTGCCATTTACCAAACCCACACTAACCTGTACTTGAACCCTCATTTGTTTTTCAGACACACTGTATATAGCTGTGATTGGATAGCAAAATATAAGCACTATCTTTCATGAAGCAGAGCTGATTTCACAGCAGTGAGTCTGTGGATCCAGGCCATATAGAACTGCCTGAAACTGAGGCTGGGGAAATGTTGGCCTGCTGTATAGTTGGAGGGTTATGCTGTTGTGACCAGGAGAGAGAGAGATGATGGAGGAGAAGTACGAACATCGACAGATTGATCTCTAACTGCTGCTCCTGCTGGAAGCGAAGTGTTTTGATGGTGTTTGAAGTGGTGAGGTGCTTTATGTAGTCTTTTTGTGCTTGGCTTGAAAAATCAGCAATATTAAGGCCACATTTTTCACAAGTATCATTGTGCTAAGATCATCTTTACTATCTGACAGAGTGTACAAAGCATATTGATTACTCTGTCATCCTACAATAGTCTTCTAAGTACTGCAGTTTCGGACACCTCCTACCAGAAAAGCTGCAAAGTGTAAAGCTGCTGGCTGCTACAAAACCAGCATTGTGTGTTTAAATGGACTTAAGAGAAATACAGAAGCTCTAGATCTATCTATCTATCTATCTGTCTGTCTGTCTGTCTGTCTGTCTGTCTGTCTGTCTGTCTGTCTGTCTGTCTGTCTGTCTGTCTGTCTGTCTGTCTGTCTGTCTGTCTGTTAATCTATCTATCTGTCTATCTGACTGAAATGCCTGAAATAACAAAAAGATGCACAGCTTTCAGACCTCTATAATAATGCAATATTATAATATAATATGGATAATATTTGTCTTGGCATGCTGTCCTCCACCAGTCTTACACACTGCTTTTAGATAACTTTATGCCTTTACTCCTGGTGCAAAAAAATCAAGCAGATCAGTTTGGTTTGATGGCTTGTGATCATCTATCTTCCTCTTGATTATATTCCAGAGGTTTTCAGTTTGGTAAAATCAAAGAAACTCATCATTTTTAAGTGATATACTATTGTATACAATATCTATCATATTCTCTGGGAACATAATCAGTCTAATAATTGCAATCTACTCCCTGGATGAGGCTGACTGCAAGCATTACAAATGCTTTGAATTCCTTGACTTACAGTAAGTTAGTTAGCAGCTATTGGCACAATACCATTTAATAAGAGTGTAATAATATACACTGTGCTTTATAATAATAAAAATGCTTTATTCACACCACAGCTCTGAAAAGATAAGAGACCACTTAATAATTATATTTTTCCTTGGTTTTCCCTAATTGAAAACCTCTGGAATATAATCAAGAGGAAGATGGATGATCACAAGCCATCAAACCACCAAACTGAACTGCTTGAATTGTTGCACCAGGAGTAAAGGCACAAAGTTTTCCAAAAGCAGTGTGTAAGACTGGTGGAGGAGAACATGATGCCAAGATGCATGAAAACTGTGATTAAAACCAGGGTTATTCCACCAAATATTGATTTCTGAACTCTTAAAACTTGATGAATATGAACTTGTTTTCTTTGTATTATTTGAGGTCTGAAAGCTCTGCATCTTTTTTGTTATTTCAGTAATTTCTCATTTTCTGCAAATAAATGCTTTAAATGACAGTATTTTCATTTGGGATTTGGGAGAAATGTTGTCCTTAGTTTATAGAACAAAACAAAAAATATAAATAGCAAAGTGATTTTCTGATTACTGATTTGAAAAGCCTTAAAGCAACATCAGGTATAAATTGGCATTTTTTGCTCTTTTCCCCCTGATGTTTGGAAGTGTTGTGCTTTACATTTTGAGAAGATATGGAAGCTGCGTCTGAATTAAGAGAAGTATAGGAAGCCTTTTACCCTGAACAGTAGAGACTCCAACAAAAGCAGAATAGACCTAGAATGTAATACTGTTTACTTCAGTACATTTTTATTTGCTGCATCATTACTCATTACAATAATAAAAATGTTAGGAATCATTTCAAACCCACCTCAAGACCTCACTGCTCCTGTTCTGCCTTTCACACTAAGAACTATCCACTGCTTTCTGTAATAACTACACTAATAACACAGTACTGTACTTTTACTTTCAGTACTTCAGTACTACGTTTTACTATAAACTACTTGCAATACTCAAGCATTTTAAATACTTTAGTACTTTAGTGTGGAGCTTAAAGAACACTTCAACTTCTACTTAAGTCACTTTTTTGATAGCGCACTTGTACTTTTGCTTAGTCTGGATCTCTACAACTCTATACATGTCTGTCAATTTCAGAAGAAACAATGACTAAGCAGGTGTCCTGATACTTTTGAGCCTCACCCTAAGGTGCTGAGTTGCGTGTTAAGTATCTGATGTTAATAGCTGTAGCGTACGGCGGATGATGAGCTCTGGAGAGTGGTTCATTTGCAGTGATGGCTCTATTAGCCGGTGTTTTGCGGGGCGGCTGAGTGGCAGCTCTCTGCCATGCGGGTTCGTGTAGCAGGTAAATATTGCAGTAGGCCGGGGTCTCCGGAGCACGTGTGGTCGAGAGCTGTGATCTCTGATCTCAGGGAGAGCACACAGCGGGACGTGATCGCTCACTACAGCTCCGACTGACGCACACACACACACACACACACACACACACACACACACACACACTCGCATGCATGGAGTCCAGACACACTCACACTCACACCGATGTCTCCAGCTCGGCTTTGAGTGTCAGAAACACACTTCAAGCTGTTTCTAAGTACAGCACATCACACTTCATACCACACACCTCTGGCACAAGAGTGCAGCCATCCGCTCTCCTCGGGCTACGGCAGAATTTCAGTGTGTGCCCCAGTGCATTGTGGGTTTTGTAGTTCTTTAACCACTTGAACCAGTAGAGTTCTTCATAACTCTCATACCGTAACTACAGGACAGTTAACAACAGTCTGGGTTGGTTGGTAAGAGATTACATCCAAAACAGACTGGATACAAAAATTATGATATATTGATCAGCCATAACATTAAAACCACAAGGCATGTGGACTTGAGTCACGTGACTTGGAGTCCAAATCGAGTAACACATTTGATGTGTATGTATGCATGTGATTGTATGTCTTGATGAAAGCTAGAATTTTACACAGATTTAAGTTTTGTACTGATAGAAAGGGCAATACTTTGTTACCTGGCTCTAGAGGGGATACCATTAAATGTTAGTTGGATGTTTGGATGTTAGGAGAGCATCCACATTTATCACCCTCGATTTCAGAAGAAACAATGAATAAACAGGCGTCCCAATACTTTTGAGCCTCACCCAAAGGTGCTAATTTGTGTGTTAAATAACATTAAAAACAGTTATGTGGACAGGACTGCAGCCCAATTCTATCAAACTATTTAAGGATTTTGTGAAATGTGTCTGTGTGTGTCTTGTTGAAATTTGGCAAAGATGTAAGTTTTGTACTGATGGAAAGGGCACTAATTTGTTACCTGACTCTAGAAGCGATTCTAGCCAACCAAGGAGAGCACCCTGCGAAACACACACACACTTATAGTTAATGGAGTTCAAATTGAGTCACAAATTGATGATGTGATATGTCAAGTCAAGTCAAATATGTCACACTGTGTCAAAATTACGTTCCTCCGGACCATGGTGCAACAAGGAACAACAAACGTGCAACATAAACGTGCAACATAAAACTAAAACACAGAGATGTTGCAGTTCTTATCCCAGACTTTTTACTTTCTACAGTCCCTCTGTAGAACATGGTGAGGATTGGAGGTGGGAGATGTGCTTTTCTCAGTCTCCACAGGAAGTAGAGGCGCTGCTGGGCTTTCTTGGTTATGGTGCTTCACAATTTCCACAGCAGAGCCGTTGATGTTCAGCGGGTGGCAGACACCTGGAGCTCTCCTGAAGTCGACAACCATCACTTTGGTTTTATCCACGTTTTTGGGCACTAATTTATTTGTTCTTGAAGGGATACAGTTGGTTATTTGGATGTGCATCCAAAGGTTAGGTGAGCGTTAGGTGAGCATACAAATTTGTCAACCTCAATTTCAAAAGAAGCAATGCATAAGCAGGGGACCCAATACTTTTGAGCCTGACCCAAATGTGCTGATTTGCATGTTAAATATCAATAAAACCAGACAAAAAATTTAGAAACTTGCGATATGTGTCTGTGTCTTGGTCAAAGCTGGAATTTGTGCTGGTTGAATGGGCACTAATTTGTTTCTTAGCTCTAGAAGAAATTCCTGTCAACCAAGCAGAGCACCCTGTAACACACACACACACATCAACAGATATACAGTTAGTGGAAGTTTAGCTGGAAGTTTAGGTGAGGCAGAAGTTTGTTCAAATTTGACTCAACAAAATGAAAATAAAAAAGACTTGCAATTCGACAACATATTTTATTAATTTACTTGAAATATCTATCTATCTATCTATCTATCTGTCTGTCTGTCTGTCTGTCTGTCTGTCTGTCTGTCTGTCTGTCTGTCTGTCTGTCTGTCTGTCTGTCTGTCTGTCTGTCTATCTATCTATCTATCTATCTATCTATCTAAAGACAGCAGCAGTTAGACTGTAGGGCCACTCAAGAGCTGTGAAATTAAACTACATAAAAACATAGTTCTGAGTAAATTTACCTTTCTGTTGTTTTTTGACCTCAGAAGTGTATAGGCCTATGGCTTTACAGCTCTAGAGTGGAGTGACTGTCTGACTGCATGCTCTTTCAAAAGACACCACAACACCACATCCCTCCTTCCCTAATGTGTGAGACTCAACTTAAAAATAAAAATGATGTATTGTCGACCAAACTAAGATACAGAAGCAAGTTAGAACAGTTAGCAGAACTTTTGATTATAGTTTTGATTCAAGTTAAATTAGCCTGACTTTAAATAAGCCAGATTTATCAATGTGTAAGGAAGAAATGTTAACTGCGAACTAGAGAAGTCACTGTGTATTACTAAACGCTCGCTGACGACATTCATAAAAGCTTGTCGTAGAGTCTTTGAGACATCACATGAACAGCTTGTACCCATTGTATCCGTATCAGAGCCGTCTGGTTCTGCTGAGTCTGCATAATGAAACAAAATGGAATCTGCTTGACAAAAGCAAACATTGAATCACTGTTCATAATTGTTTGAGCTAAGGTCCATTAATATTGAAGCCGGAGCTTCATGGAGACAGCTCAAAGTCACGCAGAATCAGCTTAATACCATATGTTTAAGATTTCATATGCAGTTTGTGCAAGTAAAGTGGGCCACCATATCCAGATCTGAGGCCTCGCTCTCTTCAGAAAATGTTTCTTTAAAAGGACAAATGAAAGCCAAGGGCGCTGTTAAGAATTTACACACACTTAAAAACATGCTCGTCGCAAAAGGGCTTAAAGAGGCTAGCTGCAAAATTAATATTACTGTGGGTGCTGCAGCGAAATAGCTCCAATGAAAAATGGGGCCTCCTCGCAGACAGCGACTGAACGACTGCGCCACTCGCGCTTAGCAGACAAGCCAAGCCACGGTGAGAGAGAGAGAGAGAGAGAGGCAGAGGGTTAAGGGACCTACATCAAGAATGGATCGAGATTCCTTTTTTTATTTCTTTTGCTAAATTTCAGCTTTTTGCATCATTTGCTTTCGGCCTGCCATTTAGACCTAGACCTTTATCTCACGGCGACCGGCGCACTGACAGATAAAACAGCGTGTGTTTTAGTGTGTGTGTGCATGTGTGTGTGTGTGTGTGTGTGTGTTTCTGTGTGTGAGGGATGCCTGTACTATATCCATCTCAATCCTCAATGAAACACAGACAGATGTGAAGAACACGAGTGTTAAAATGAGGACAAATATAAACACACAATACAGAGAGAGAGAGAGAGAGAGAGAGAGAGAGAGAGAGAGAAGTGAGGGAGAAAGTGAGAAAGAGAGAAAGAAAAAAAGTTAAATTGTGAAAGAGGAAGGGAAAGGAGAGTTTGTAAGATTAATAGGTAGAGCAATAGAAAGAATAAATGAATTAAATGAGAAATAATAAGATAGAAATATAGCAATATAATCAAGAGAAGGAATATTGAGGATTACAAGCCATCAAACAAATCTGAACTGCTTGAATTTTTGCACCAGGAGTGACATAAAGCTATCCAAAAGCAGTGTGTAAGACTGGTGGAGGAGCTGTGAGGTTATGAAAAAAAACAGGGTTATGGAAAGGTTAGTGTAACAGGAAGGTAGAGAAAGAGTGAAGGAGAGGAAAGGAGAAAGGAGAGTCATATTGAGAAAAACAAATATTAAGAAATAAAGGGAGGAGGAGCAAAAGCAAGAGAGAAAGATGAAAAGGTTAGTGTAACAGGATAACAGGCAGGTAGGGAAAGAGTGAAGGAGAGGGAAGGGGAAATGAGAGTCGAATGACTGAGTCAGAGGAAAACATGCGTTGGATGCATGGCGTGCCTGGGTTGCCAAGATAGCAATGAACGTCTGACTTTTGACGTCTGCCTGTCTAGGTTGTTTTCAATCAGTGGTGCACTTGTGTTTTTTTTTGCCAAGATACTGTTGCAATAAAGCAGAAATTTACCTGAACACACCTCACTTCCATTCCACCACAGATATATTTGTAATTTATTTCGTAAAGTCTTTCACTATTTAAACCACACAGATGGAAGGTGTGAAAATAGCCTGTTTGTGAAGTATAAGCTAGGGCCCAAAAAGTGATTCTCAAAAGAGAAAGAGAGGAGGAAATAGAAAAATTATATGGACATAAGTCATAGAAAGAAATAAAAAGAAATGGGTTAGGAAGAAAGAAATGACAAGAGTTGGACAAGGTGTGTGAGATAGGAAAGGAGTAAGTGAATAGAGAGAAAGAAGCAAAAAAGACAAATTAAAAAAGAGATATTGAGGAGGAGATAGAGTTAAGATAAATGAGTGAGAGTGAGAAAGATAGAAAATGTGAGACAGACAGAGAGAGATAGAAGATGAAAAAGAGCAAAATGTGTGTGTGGGAGAGAGAAATAGAAACAGTGAGAGAGAGAGACAGAGAGAGAGAGAAAGAGAGAGAGAGAGACAGAGAGAGAGAGCGAGAAAGAGAAGAGCAAAAACGAGAAAGAGTGAAGGAATGAGAGGAAAGGGGGAAGGAGAGTCATAATGAGAAAAGAAGAGAAACAGTAAAAAGAGAGAATGACTGAGGCATAGATAGCAATGCCTGACTGTTGATGTCTGTAGGTTGTATTTAGTCAGTGGTGCACCTTTGTTTTCTGTTGCCAAGATAGCAATACTCCAGAAACACACCTCATTTCCAGACCATCAGGCTCATCAAAATGACGACACAGATGGAAGGCGTGAAAATAGACTGTTTGTGGACTATAAGATACTCAAAAAGTATATACCCAAAGAGTGATTAAGAGAGAAAGAGAGGAAAAAATAGAAGAAATATATGGATATAAATCATAGAAAGAAATAAAAAGAGAAACGAACAATGAGAAAGATGGGATAGAGAGATAGAACGAGAAAGGAAGAAAGAAGTGACCAGAGAGTTTATGTGTCAGAGAAAGAAAGAAATAAGAAAATAGTGTTGGTCTGTGTGTAAGAGAGATAGGAAAAGAGTAAGTAGATAAAAAAGCAAAGAAAGACAGATTAAGAAAGAAATACAGAGGAGAAG
Source organism: Astyanax mexicanus (assembly GCF_023375975.1). NCBI lineage: Eukaryota > Metazoa > Chordata > Actinopteri > Characiformes > Acestrorhamphidae > Astyanax > Astyanax mexicanus. The sequence continues at coordinate 50,120,614 of NC_064414.1, forward strand.
ATAGAGTGAAGATAAGTTAGTGAGAGTGAGAAAGAGAGAAAGACAGAAAGAAAAAAAATGTGAGAAAGAGAGAGAGAGAGAGAGAGAGAGAGAGAGAGAGAAAGAAAAGCAAAAGTGTGAGAGAGGGAGGGAAAATGTAACAGGAAGGTAGAGAATGAGTGAAGGAGAGGAAAGGGAAAAGTAGAGTCATAATGAGAAAGAATGATTTTAAACATATAATACACAATAAAATGGAGGAATACAGGGAGGAGCAAAAGCAAACAGACAGAAAATGAGAGAAAGAGCAAAGAGAGAGATGGGTTTGAGAGTTAGAACAAGAAAGGAAGAAAGAAGTGACAAGAGAGTTTATGTAGCAGAGAAAGAAAGAAATAACGAAATAGTGTGAGTGTGTGTGAGATAAGAAAAGAGTAAGTGAATGGAGAGAAAGATACAAAGAAAGACAGATTAACAAAGCGATATCGGGTGAGAGAGATAAAGAAAGAGAGAGAAAGTGAGAGAAAAGAGACACACAGGGTGAATGCAGTTCTCCTTCACTCCTATTTTGATGCCGTTTTTTTTTTTGAGGGTATGAATATTTGATGAAATGGGCCGAAACCGAAGCCATATAACATTCCTGCATCCCGACGCTCGCTACGCCCGTAAGCCATAAACATTAAAGGCAAGATTGAGTGCATTAAAATGAACTCGTTCCAATGGCGCATTGATTACCTGATGGAGGAAAGTCCCTCTCCTCTATAATATAATACACACAGCCGGGCAGGATTGACTCCGGCGTGTGAGCGGGAGGGAAGTTGAGCGGGAGGGGAGGGTTTGAGGGGGAGGGTTGAGGGGAGGGAGGGAGGGAGGCTGGGCTTTGTTTTGTCCTCTCGTATCTATCTTTTTAAATGATGTGTACATTTGGTCTCGGCGGGAAGTTAATTAGGTCCAGAGATTGCTTCAGGTATTGTTCAGGTAATTTAAAATGTCAGGATCGGCAGGATGCTCGCACTGACCCGGGCCCGTGCTGCACCTCGGTAATATTGGGAGTAGCTAATTATTTTCCCTTCATTTGGTCCGCGGCTTTGCCCCGCTAGAAAGAGAACTGAAAAGGAATAATAATTGGAAAAATTAATGAGGTGGGTTTATTGGACACAAAGAGCCGGTGCAACACTTCAGCGGTGAGGGACGGTTAGTTCTGGCTGTTCACCTGTTAATATTTCCATTGCATTCATTCAGATTAATGGCACTACCTTACACCGTGCTCGTTGCTATCTAACACCTTGTTAACTGTCCATTTTCACGCATTGCACCCACTCCGTTATAATACTGTCAGAGTTTAGAAATATATTTACACTGATGGGCGTGGTGGTCTGGATGAAAGTGAGGTGTGTTCCGGTAAATTTCTGGCGTCTTCCTATCTTGGCAGTGGGAAATACAGGTGCACCACTGACTGATTAAAACCCCGACAACAGTCAGCAGTCAGCCGCCCAATTTCATCATAGCCATGCAGGAGCGCAGTGCATGAATAAAGAATAAAAATAACATTGCTGTTCCCCTAAATGAGCTGCTGGCGCACCGTTACAGCATGAACATTGTACAACATTTTAACATTGTTCTTAAACAATTTACTTAAATTACAATTATTCTATGACATGTTTTTAATTTGACTTATCTTTGTTTTAATCATGTTTGAAACATGTTTTGTCCATGCTTTATTCTTATTTAATTCTATTATTTCCGTTTTTTATTGTTACATGTTTTTGTAATTTGACTGCTTGTATTTTCTAATAATATTTAATGACTATTGAGTAGACAATACTAAAGAAGTTGTATGATTGGAAAATGTAAAGTATCACTTTACTTAAATAGTCAATTATAGATGCCTCGTTGATGCTCACCTAACATTCAACTGAATAGCTATTAAATGCCAAATAACTCTCAGCTGAACGTAAATGTAAAATGTTCAATTCAATTGCTTTAATGAATGTTTTACATTCCATATAACTAGTTTTGACCCGATTTTTAGAACAAAATGTTAATACTAGTTATGAAATTGTTGTTGCCATTTATGTTAAATCATAATTTTAACCTTATATTTGTTTTAGTCATGCTGCCACAATAAGAAACAAATGTGAATAAGCTGCTCACTGAATTTACCTGAAAACATTTTAAAATTGGCATCACTATTTAAACTCTTATTGGCTAAACAAAACAAACAAAAAAGAAAAGAAAACAATATTTCATTCCTTTGTTCTTGAATAAGGACAATAAAGGGTAAAGTACCAACTCCAGTAAAGAGGTTTTCTCAGACAGGGCAGTAAATATCCATTGGCTGCATTCTCTGCACTGTTTGAAAGCCTTACTAGCAGCACCTCTCGTCTACCAGTTGCAGCCATTTTTGATTGGATCCTTTACGGCTACATCTGCGCTGAACAGCCCTAGAAGCCGTTTAAGATGATAGAACTGAAGAGCTCCTTCAAGAACAAAGTTTGGGCTCCCCTGGCGTCCCTCTTGTACGAGTCCCGCGTAATTATGGAGCCACTGCCGCGTCTCGTTAGGAAGGTGTCTGGAGTGCCATTGGAAGCGCGTTGAGCCGTGGCTGCAGGATGTGCCCGAGGCGTCACTCGCTGTCAAAGGCATGACAGGCCCTTCATTTCAGCTCAAACTGGAGCTCTTCAGTAACCCAGAACACAGCCTGTAGAACAGCAGCCCGGCTCGTGACCTCTCAGCGCCTTTACAGGCTCCACGGAGTGCGCTCTGAAGCGTGCTCTCTGATACAAGCATTACATTATGACCACCTGCTTGTTTCGACCATAGACTGTATATAATTCTGAACAGCACGTCCCCTATTTACTCTCATTACAGCGTTTTACAGTTTTTCTCAATTGGTTTGGTACATTTCTCAGATCAGAATTGAAATTCTCAAAACAGTTCATTCAATCTCATTCATGCAAATAGACATGTACTATTTTCAGCTGTTTTTTGCATTATCCATTAATGTCATGCTCATCAAAATGTGTTGTACTAAATATGTATACAGTTGTCTTCCCTCCAAAACATTTAGGCTTTAAGTCATTGCCTAGGTCATTACATGCAAAAGTGCTGAATGTGTTGTCATAATCTTTCAGGCTTAAATAATACATTTCTATGAAACTTTGTTGGTAAAGTTGGTAAAATCCTGGTCTTACAATGGCTGAAGATGAGTGCAGCCAAATATTTAAAGAACAACTGTGTTTTCGATCGTTCAAAAGCATGGCAAGGGATGATATTCAGTGTAACGTGAATTAAAACATGTAGCCCAACAGAAAGGAGAGTCAGAATACATAAAAAAGAAAGAACTATAATTATTTAAGTTGTTGTCTCAGGTTATTTAGAGTCATGGTTAGAGTTAAAGTTCTAATTGTGTAGTTTTTTCTTCGTGTTATTTATAGACTGCTGTCAAACAGCTGTCTGTCTTTCCTGAATTTCTGTTGATATTGTTTGTCAACAAATTGCAGTGCAAACAATACAGTAAAAGAATATTACTCAGAATGTTTGATTACAGTCCAGTTTCTTGCTGTCAGTCTCCCACATACAGTCATGATTAACTATGTTTTGTGTAAGTTTTTTGTGTATTTTGTGTGTAACACAATGACTTGAATTAAAAGCTTGTTGACATCAGAATATACTTACACTGTACACTGTTGATAACATGATTAAGTATTTTGACTGCCTTGTTCACAGGCAATGACACACAGATTAGACATTCTGATGGCACTGACAAAGTGATTGAAATAAAAAATTGCTTTTGAAGCAAAAACAAAGGATTCTGAGTGAGTTACAAGCTTTTGCAGGTATTTCAGTGAGTTTTGCTGTTTGCACGAACTGTTTTGAGAAATGCACTTGTTGTGATGCCAATGTTAATCATGATGTGAGAAATGAACCAAATCGACTGAGAAAAAACTGTAAAGCCAAAATATGGCCAAAAATGGAAGTTGCCATCTTGCGTGCACTTGCGCAGTAGAGGAAAATAGACCACTGAAGTCGTGCATCATTTTGTAGTCCTTGTACGTCTTCTGATTTCCCCTATGAGAAAAATGAATAGGATTTTTAAAAACCTGCCTCTATCACATTCTGTGGTTAATAAATCTGTTCAGACCCCTGTACATTTTATTCTGTGTACATTTTACTCCTGAACATCACTGAATCCTCTGAATTACGACATCGTTTAAGAGTTGTTATGAGAAAAATGCTAACTGTAAGCTAATGCTACAGCGGAGTTAACCAACCTTCTAGCTGCAGAGATCAGCAGGGGACTTTAACCCAAAAATCAAAATAATAGAATATTATTTTAAATATAATAGAATATTAGGTACCACTTTAAAATAAGACTACCTTTATAAAGGGTTTATAAATGGTTTACAATTAGTTTATTAATAGTTACTAATTAGGTTAAAAATGCCTTAAAAATCATTAAAAATCAATAATAACACATACGTAGAAAGGGCAACAATGACCTGTTGTTTGCCAAATAGTGAACCCACAGCCATCTATATTGTTGTCCTTTCTACATGTGTTATAACTGATTATTAATGATTTTTAAGGCATTTACATCCTAATTAGTAACCAATAATAAACTAATTGTAAACCATTTATAAATCTTTTATAAAGGTAGTCTTATTTTAAAGTGGTACCGAATATTATATAAGAACAATTGGTACTTTTGGCAGTGTGGGCAGTGTTTGCCAAGTCCTGCTGGAAAATGAAATCCGCATCTCCATAAAAGTTGTCAGTAGCAGAGGGAAGCATAAAATGTTGTAAGATTTTGTGGGAAAACAAAACTGCACTGACTTTAGACTTGATAATAAAACACAGTGGATCAACACCAGCAGATATCAGACATGTCTCTCCAAACCATCACTGATCATCAGTAAATTTTACATTTCATTTGTAAATCAAGGGAGCAGAGTCTGGAGGAAGAGTGGAGACACACAGTCCAAACTGCTCGAGGTCTAGTGTGAAGTTTCCACCAATCAGTGATTACATTACTTACTTTAAAAGTAACTATGACATCACTGACCATGTTAACTTCTCTTTGATAGCGAAAAATGGCCTCACATTCTATTCTATATAGTATTAAAGAACAGGTTAAAAAGAGAATGATAATAAAGTAACAGAGCTACAGATACAGAACTACAGTCTTTAATTATTATTATAGAACTACAAAGTGCCCTATATGATCAGTGATGTAAAAACAATGTCACAATGTTATTCTAGATCAGTATACATATCAGTAGCAGTATCAGATCAGTATATTGTTCATATCTGCCGTATACATTTCTATAGCATACCAAACGCCTGTCTTCTCATGCCCAGAAGACACAGACGATTTCTTGGAATGGGGTAAAAATTGTGATATGAATTAATAAAGAATTCAAATTCGATCACATAGGTACCTGCACCTTTCTTACAGAATGATTTATTTATACTTTAGGCATCGGTTTCTAAATAAGAAATGAGGGGGAGGGTCTTGGTGAATCGTTTTGAGATTCCTACACGATAACGAAGGTTCGATAATGAAGGCAACCCTTTGAGACAAAGGTCAAAAGTAAAAACCGTGTCTGATGATGCCACGTACAACACCGCCCAGGTGTAATGGTGTAATTAACTGGAATATATTAATTCTTTAGTATGTGAATTATTGAATTATACATCCCTGTTTTGCCTGGATCTGTGTGTTGGAGGTGTAAAGACCTGGAGAAATAAATAGAACAGTCTTGAAGGTCATTGCCTGAACTCTTAAAAGTGAAGATATCTAATTTTTAGCAGATTATAGTTTACAGTAGATATAACTAAGATTTTAGTGAAAGGAATTATGTACCTTTAAGCAACATATATATGTTTTTTTTTTTCTGTATTTATGGTTTGTGTTCTGATCTGACAAAATATAAACGTCTTTAAAAGGTTTAAGGGGTTCTTTAAGAAAGATCATTCATTTTTTTAAAGGACCTTTTTAAAGATTAAAGGAGAACTCCGGTGTAAAATTTACTTTTGTTGTAGTAAAACATGATAAAGAGTACTTACCTTTGTTAAATAGCACACCTCCGTTCTCCCACAGCTTTCTGAAATATTTTGCCCCAATAAATCACTTTTTACATCGTTATCCAGGCTCAAAGTAGCTCCACACCTCTTAAAATTAATTTATTGTGCACTTTTAAAGTCATTAATATTCTCTGGATTCTACCAAGGAGGTGTGGAGCTTCTTTGAGTAAAATATGCCCCAAAACAGAGCAGCAATTAAATTATTTTAACGCACAGAGTATTTATAACTCATCAAATCATATTTTCTCCTTCCCTTTAACCTGTAGATGTGAAAAAGGCATTAGGCTATCAGAATTTGAACATTAACAGGAATTTTAAACCTGATAAAAAATCATCAATTGCAGTGAATGTTGCCAATGTATTTATTAATATTTGCAAATATGTCATTACCTTTTTTGTTACTTAAAATGTAATAAGTAATCATAAGTTAATGATATATCAATGTTATCATAAAGTGTTACCAAATATTTAACAGTTTATTAAAGTTAATTAGTTTATTTTTATTTACATTGCATTGGAAGCCTGTGTGTAATATTAAATATTTAATATGTGTTATATTTCATATGTATCAATATGTATTATTTCATATGCAATCCCTAAACGATAAAAAGCATGATTAAAAAGTGTTCACATCACAACAAGTTACTTTTTTTACTCAAAATCTTTTAATAAACAGTGATAATGGAACTGTGCTATAATCGCAATAATACACTCAAGGTTCGTGCTATAATGCGCATAAGTGCAGCACAGCAGTGCCAATATTACATGTTATAGCACGAACCTTGAGTGTATTATTGCGATTATAGCACAGTTCCATTATCACTGTTTATTAAAAGATTTTGAGTAAAAAAAGTAACTTGTTGTGATGTGAACACTTTTTAATCATGCTTTTTATCGTTTAGGGATTGCATATGAAATAATACATATTGATACATATGAAATATAACACATATTAAATATTTAATATTACACACAGGCTTCCAATGCAATGTAAATAAAAATAAACTAATTAACTTTAATAAACTGTTAAATATTTGGTAACACTTTATGATAACATTGATATATCATTAACTTATGATTACTTATTACATTTTAAGTAACAAAAAAGGTAATGACATATTTGCAAATATTAATAAATACATTGGCAACATTCACTGCAATTGATGATTTTTTATCAGGTTTAAAATTCCTGTTAATGTTCAAATTCTGATAGCCTAATGCCTTTTTCACATCTACAGTTCTTAGCATTAGTTAAAAGTATATTAATGAAAGTTAATATAAAGTGTTACCAAACATTTTAGTTAATTATATTTATTTAGTCTCCTTTTCTGTGCATTACAGACAGAAAACAACGTTCTTATATTCTTTTCCATCACATAAATAAATAATAATAAACTTTATTTATATAGCACCTTTTATACATAAAAATGCCGCTCAAAGAGCTTCACATAGAAAGAAAGAGAGTAAGAAATAGCACACAAACACAACAAGCAAGCAAGCCGGAAAAAAAGATCTCATTAAAAGCTATAAAATAAAAATAAGACACTAATAGGGTAAAAATAAAATTAGAACCAAATAATAAAACAGTTAAAATATATAAATAATGAATAATTACAGTTAAGAATAAGGTTTAATTCAAAGCTAATGTAAAAAGATATGTTTTTAGCGTTTTCTTAACAATAGTAACAGAGGTTGCTTGACGAATAAAAACAGAAAGCCGGTTCTCCACTTTTTTTGAGTTTCATACGAGGGATCTGGAGGAGTTTATCAGTTGATGATCTTAAGACACGATTTGGAACAAATTTGATGAGCAGGGTTAAATTTACTTCTAAGTTTTAAGTTTTCTTTAAAAAAAAAAAAAAAAAAACATTACTTAAAAGTTTTAGGGCAATTCAACTTATCCAAAATAACACTGTGTTATTCCAATATATAGATTAAATATGATAATATTGTCCCATCTGCTAACCAGTCCTTTTTACAGTAGCATCATTTCCTGTAAAACTGTAATAAACACACACTAAACACTCGCTCAGCTTTAGTGAACAGGGCCAGAGTGTCACAGTGATGTTTTTTCAGTGTATTGTTCGGTGTGTTTAACCCACATTTCAGTCTCTTTCAGCATCTGTACTTGAACGCCGGCGGAATGTCAAATAACGAACAATTGCTGGTTAATTCTCCCCTTGTGTTGCCCGCTATGTGCGAGGAATGCCAATTCAACCTGCTCTGTTTTTTTTTTTTGATCTGGGGAGGGGACAAAATGGCAAAAGATTCTTTTATATTCAAATGAGAACATTATCATAAGGAACCCAGCAATGGCAGAGTCTCCTTTCCTTAGTGTCTCATTTGAATAGCTCATATCTTGGAGACACCCGCTCGGCTCCGTTCATTTGGGCTTTGGTCCGTGGCGCGGGACACCTCTGTAGTCGGGAATGTCACACGCCCAGCCTAGTAATTCATCATGAAAGGGATCCTTCTCCAGATGAAGGGAAATAACTGTCAAGGTGGTAATGAACGGCGTAAACACGCAAGATTAATTAGCTCCAGTATAGGCTCATATTTTCATGTCGAGAAAAAAAATAGCTATCCGGGCACAGGTATATTATACACCGTACGCCTGGATACATATTATATATATATATATATATATATATATATATATATATATATATATATATATATATATATATATATATATATATAAATAATAATTTAGGAAACCGGTTGCATTAATTTAACTCGTTGTTTATTTCTTACATTCATAACTTTGCACATTAATTCTACTTCAAATTTTACATTCAGGTGAAGAAAACTGATTTTTGGATATTTATTTATTTATTTTAATTGAATCTAACAATTTAAAAATACATTTAATTTAATTTATTTTGCTAAAATTGCATTGCTTTGCACAATAACACAGTTTTTGTCCGGCTGCAATTTTTGAGATATCGACTCCGTTCCAACACTAAAACGTCCGTCCTAATCGGAAATATTGGGCTTATATACAGCTTTCAAAACATAAGTTTTTTCGTAGAACTTCTTTAATGTCCACATTTTGCCGATTAAAAATGAATGGGGAGACATTTGAACGCCTGATGATGTACGGTTTTCATACAATTGTTGTGTGTGTATGGAGGAGCTGCTGGATAAACCAGCTATTGGTTAGAAGTTTGGGGCCCCCACATGTTCAGAGCAACCTAGCACATTTTAGCTCATTTTGCAAATACATTACCTAGCAAATACCAGGTAACACCTTAGCAACCACCTAGCAACCACTTAGCAAAACCATTGCAACCACCACGGAGACCATAGCCACACCTTAACAACTACCTAGCAACCGCTTAGCAACACCATAGACACCACTACTGTTACTTTAGCAGCATCTTAGCAACCACCTAGCAACACCTTAACAACTGCCCAGCAACCACTTAGCAACACCTTAGCAACTGCTTAGCAAAACCATAGCAACCGCTAAGCAATACCGTAGCAACCAGCCACAAATCAGAACTGCAATCACACTTGCAGTTTTTGCAGGAACTGCAATCTAGTTTTACTTTAAATTTTACATTGAGTTGAATTGCAATTGATTCATACTTTTAGATTCCATCTAATCAAACTTAAAACCCACGATATGCCAGGGTGAATGCACAGAGGCAAAATTAAAGAAAAAGTCCATACACAGAGCAAATGATAACACAGGAAAACACTTTGTTAAAATGGGACCAAACCACAAACAATACTCGACCAGGAACATAAAAAGACAATGGGTATAAATAACAGGATAAACAGGTGAAACAATCTAGAAATCAGGAGACCTAGAACTGGGCAGGTTAATCTATGCAGATACAGGCAGAGCAGGTTTACCGGATGCAACAGGTGTGATGCTTTTATTTGTATTGTTTCCTTTAACTTTACAGTAATTCTACCTTAAAGGTTACTTGTAGGTGAATAAAACTGATTTTTATTTAGTTTTTAGTAAAATACTAATTTAAAACATTCATAGAAAAATAGATTAACCGTCATTAAATGAATAATTATTCTAAATTTTTAAATCTCATTTTGTTTTTAGAACTTATTATATTATTATTAATATTAGCTATATTCTAAATAATTATAGCAAAATACTCAGCATAATACTCTTACAATTGTAATAGAGTAAATGCTATAGAGTGAACAGTATAGCACACAGCCAACAAAGAGTGATAATTTCGTTTTACAGCCTACAGCATTAAGACCACACAGTTAACCATTATTTAATGTGTAGTATGACATTAATACAAGTTTACTAATGTAGCCAGTGGAGTGAATACACACTCACGGTGCCTGTCACTGGAGGACACACCCAGTGCAATGCATAATACAAATTTCTAGTTTTGCATATAGCATACTTAATTTACAGTATATAAGTTGAAACAAATTTTTAAATGTAATTTATTAGTTGCAGGGGTGCCACCTGCACTTTTTTTTGCTAATGTTTGTTCGGGTCTGTTGGACCCGTTTTCATTTTTTCATTTTTCATCAAATGATACCAAAAAAATATTTTTTCTAACTCAAACTCATTGGCATTGGCTCATTTTTTTTGTGAAAAACATACATCAAAACACATTTTCGATAGACACACACTGTACCCCCCCCCCCCCCCACACACACACACACATTTATATTACATACAGTATGTTTGACCAAGGGCTAATAAACATTGCTTCATTTGTAAATTTGAAACTAAACCAAATTTCTACTCATATTTTGAGTTTAATTAATTTCTTTTACATTTTATTAAAAAACTAATAAAAAAAAGTAGCACTTTTTAAAAGAAATGTAACATAAGAAAGGTAAAGGGCAAATATTAACCATGTAAGCTGTTTATATTGCTTGCAATTTAGGTGAAGCGAGCATGTGTAAAGCATTTTAATGTAAAATTGCTTAATTTTGCTGAATTAAATACAAGTAACAAAGTAAAGGAGTAATAAAAAATATGAACACCACACAAGGGTTAAACTATCTTTTTCCAACTTGAAATTTTATGACTTTTCCTAAAGGCACCTCATCATTAGAAAGAGTGATACTTTGTTTTTGTTCATGTTTCCATGTGGGCTGTACACCACTAGGGTGCAAACATTGTCTTATAGACCATTTTTGACCCATGAATTTATATTCCCCATGCATATAACAGCCATTATTTACAGTATATAATTTGAAACAAATTTGGGGTTTACAGTGTATCAGTGCATCATGCTGTATTCACATTCACCTTCAGATGAACTAAAACGCCTAGATTTCTCCATTTGTCAGGAGCATGAGAAAGGGGTCTGATGTGGAGGCACCTGTGGCAGCGTCTAGGAGAGCATGCATTATAAATCGCGAGGCGAGGAGAGGAGCCGCCTCCGATTAAAGCCGGCGACCCAAAGAGGATCAGACGCCGACATGTCTGCAGCTTTTAATGTGTGTATCAAGTCCTTCACACATCTCAGCCAAAGCAAACAAAACAGAAATGACAAGCTGGTGCTGCCAACTTACTGAGTGAGGAGGGAGCAGGGAGCTGGAGGTGGGAGATATGGGGGGGGGGGGGGGGGTGAGATAGGGGGGATTGGAAGATTTACGTGGTGAAAACTTTTGTTTTCCTGAATCAGTCTCCTCTGGGAATTCTCTCTCCGGTGTTATCTTTGTGATGAATTACAATTAACCTGCTTTTCTTCTCCACCTCCTTATTTTTCTTTGCTCGTACACCAGAGAATACCTGACAAGCTCTGCTACAAGTGTGTCATCAGTTCAGTCAGATACTACAGTTAATGGACATGATTTTAAATGGTGAGGTGTTGTACATTATTATCAGGCTCTAATGTAAATATTAAATATTAAACTGCTCTGTACTTGTTATCCTCTAAAGCAGGGGTGTTTAAACTTTTTTTGTTGGGGGCCAGAAGGAGAAATATATTTGAAGTCACGGGCCACAGACTCTGCAATAAAACAAATAATGAAATATACCACTTTAAATAATACATTTTCCTGATTACTTTCATTTACACACCATTTTACTTGACTTACTATCTTAATCTATCTTTTACAGAGTTGTGTAAACTAAGATTTTTCAAATTGATGTTTCATTTCATGATGTCTCTTAATATTAAACTCCTTAATTACGGCAACTTTTAGACTATTTGGTCCGTTTTTCTGCACTAAAACTGAGCACCCTCTCCGCTTTTAGACTCTTTGTCCCGTTTTCCTGCGCTAAAACAGAGCATTCTCTCCGCTTTTAGACTCTTTGTCCCGTTTTCCTGCGCTAAAACAGAGCATTCTCTCCGCTTTTAGACTCTCTGGTCTGTTTTTCTGCACTAAAACTGAGCACTCTCTCCGCTTTTAGACTCTTTGGTCCATTTTTCTGTGCTAAAACTGAGCACCCTCTCCACTTTTAAACTCTTTGGCACGTTTTCCTGCGCTAAGACTGAGCATTCTCTCTGCTTTTAGACTCTTTGGCCCGTTTTTCTGCGCTAAAACTGAGCATTCGCTCCGCTTTTAGACTCTTTGGCCGGTTTTTCTGTGCTAAAACTGAGCACTCTCTCTGCTTTTAGACTCTCTGGTCCATTTTTCTGCACTAAAACTGAGCACTCTCTCCACTTTTAGACTCTTTGGTCCATTTTTCTGTGCTAAAACTGAGCACCCTCTCCACTTTTAGACTCTTTGGCTCGTTTTTCTGCGCTAAAACTGAGCATTCTCTCCGCTTTTAGACTCTTTGGCCCGTTTCCTGCGCTAAAAATGAGCACTCTCTCCGCTTTTAGACTCTTTGGCCCATTTTCCTGTGCTAAAACTGAGCACTTTCTCCGCTTTTAGACTCTTTTGCCCTTTTTCTGCGCTTAAACTGAGCATTCTCTCCGCTTTTAGACTCTTTGGCCGGTTTTTCTGTACTAAAACTGAGCACTCTCTCTGCTTTTAGACTCTTTGACCCGTTTTCCTGTGCTAAAACTGAGCACTCTCTCCGCTTTTAGACTCTTTGGCCCGTTTTAGTCTCACAATCTGGTCTTGTTCTGTGTCTTTTCTAGCCTGTCTTTGTTGTTTCGTCCCTCTTGTCTGTTTTGTTTTCTCATGCTGTCCTACACATGTTCTGTGTTTTCCCCGTGTCTGTGTCTAGTGCCTTCACCTGTGTTCCCCCATGTAATTCTAATCTGAAGCTCCGCCCCCTCATTACCTGTTTCCCCAGGTATCTCCCATTTCTGTTTCCCTCCTTGTGTATTTATACCCCTGTGTTTCTGTGCTTCCTTCGTCGGTCTTTGTTGTTTCTTATTCAGCATTTTCTTGTTTTCCTTCTCGTTTGCTCTCCAGTTTATTCCCTAGTTTGTTTCTTGTTTTGAGTTTAGTGTTTTTTAGTTCTTGTTTTTTTCTCAGTCGTTTCTTTGTTTGTTTCTTCGTTTTAATAAATGTACCTACATTTGCGCCCGTCTCTGCGTCCTCCCTGCAGCACCCTGACAATTAGTAATTGTTCATATCTGGTTGTAGTGGGCTAATGATTTAATTTAATTTCCATCCATTTATATACACCATAGTCAACATAATTTCGAATTTCTTCTTATTTTAACAATAATGTAAATTAGAGCTTAGATCTGACCCAAAAATCTGACCCGACCCAGCCTGAGCCCATGCACGTTCAGCCCGAGCCCAACCCGACCCACCCCATAACTGTCATTATAAACCCGAGCTCGATTCACATTACAACATCGAGCTTTTTAAAAAAACATTTCCGGTCTGTTTGAATGAGCTAAATCTGCTCAGAATTATGTTAATTAACTTTGCAACACTGAAGAAGCATAGACCAGAGCTGCAAGTCAAGTGCGTAATGCAAACAAGTGGAGGAGCTCACGTGTGATTATAACAATCTAAATTGTGCAGCTTTTATTGAAAAAAACAGTTCGATTTGTTACTTAGCTATATTATAATTATCAGGCCATGGCTTTATATAAAATAAATATAGCATTAAAAAACAGGCGCCTACGTCACAGACTGTTTTCTTGATCCTGACCCGACCCGGCCCAAGGCGGGAAATACAGGTGCACCACTGACTGATTAAAACCCTGACAACAGTCAACGGTCAGCCGTCCAATCCTGTCTTAGCCATGCAGGAGCATTGTGCGTGTTGCAAGTGCTCAGTGGGTGTACATCCCCACAATAAACAGAATAAAGAATAAAATAACTTTACTGTTTCCTTAAATGAGCTGCTGGCGCACCTTTAAAGTGTGAACATGCAGGCCAGTATCCTCTGCTGAGATGCACAAAGCGCCGCACTGTTAATATACAAATGCGCCAAAGTCAGAGCTCACCTGCCTCTTAAAGGAAATGACAATTGACACACTGATTGGTTTATTCTCATGCCCAAAACACCCATGATTAATTAAGAGAATTAGTTCATGCCTTTTGCGCAAGGTCTATTTTTTTTGCACTCTCACGATACCAAAGACACATATACGCCCTAAATCCAGGTACATGATCCATAATTGATGCACTATAGATCACTAATATAGGGCCATTACAGTGAACATCATGTATTTTTAAACGTTTTGTTGTACATACAGTAGCACTCATCAGAATATACCATGAACCAGCTAATAAACAAATATATAAACCAATTAAAAATAAACAGTAACTTGGCCCCGCCCACTGCCCTGGAAAAACAGTGGTTCTAGAGCCACCGAAGCAAGGTAACAGCTATATTTACACTAATTTAATGTGATTTAAATTTTAAAAAGTTTAAAATAAGTCTTTTTACTGTTTAGGGATGGATTAAGACATAAAAAGGTCAATATTAAATCTTAAATATTACACACATGCTTGCAGTTCAATGGAAACAACTACTAATTTTTTTTTTAATTAATTGGATTTATTTGCTATATAGATTTTATAGTAGAATATTAGAATCTTCTTTTCTGTGCATTACAGTCAGAAAACAACATTCTTACATTTCTTCCATCACTGGAGATAATTCGGGTCTGAAAATGTTAACAGGCAAATTTTAGTGAGGTTGATGTGGCTTTCATGACTTTCTAAGTAAAAAACCCAGCTTTTTTAGGTGAAATTTCCTACTGAAACATCTGAGTTTAAATGGAAGGCAGCATTAGGCCACAGGTCTTCAGTGAGTTTGAACTTCTGACCTGAACAACCATTGATCATCTCCTCTAAGGAATTGTTAACGGAATAACCCTTCAATAATGATGAAGGTTACTTTTTTAGCTCCTTTGGGAAGTTTTGGCACTGCTGTATATGTGCTAAATCCAGAGTGTACACATGCACTGTACAAAAAGTGAATTAATGCATACATCCATAAGTGAAGAGTGTATAAATCAATATTACACTGTATTTGGATGCCTGGACTTTTGCTCTCCTGTACGAAAACCAACTCTGATCTCGGTGCTGAGTGGAGGAGTGACATTATTAAATGATTGAGATGATTAAAAGTGTATGACTGACCCTGACTCTGGGAATAGTGATGCATGCTGCTGAACACGAGGGAGGGAGATTCCCTACAGTGTTGCTTATATTTGGAATGAGTTTAGAGCTGAGATCAATTTATCAAGGACAGTTTCCTTAAAATTTCCTGTACTTTACTTGAAAGCTGTGCTGTAAATAAATCCATGCACCCAAGTCATGCATCAAGTTCTAATAGACTTGCTTATATGCTTTCTAAAACATACATTTACAGAGGCTAACATTAAAAAATGTCTCTGTCATTGCTTTTCTGGGTTCAGCTTGCCAGAAAGTAACACTTAAATAACATTGCTTAATTGTGTAGAATTCTGTATTATAACTCTAATGCCTTCGTCTGCATGCTTCTTTTATTTTCAGGGCTGGTTCTATATATCTCAGCTTCTATACATCTATATATCTATCTACATATATACCTGATATACTCACCTCTGAACAGTGAAAGAGTTAGCGCTGCGGTTAGCGGCTACTAAACTGCGATACTAAAATACCCAAGTTTCATTCCTGATGGTTGAATCCAGGCTATTGTCAGGGTGTTCTAGTAACAGTTAATGTCCTTGTCCCTGTGCTCTCTCTGTCTCTCTTTCTTTCTCTCTGCTACCTGCCTGTGTGTTGGCTGGCTGTGTTTGTGGGCAGCCCCCTCGGTCAGGAAGCATGGCGCACGCTCCAGCCTCATCAGGCCCTCCTCCAGGCTGGCGGTGAAGGGAGGGGCAGGGGAGTTTTTGCCATATGGCTGACCGAAGCCCCGCAGCCTCCCTGGGGGCAGTGCTTCAGCCTAGACCCCCCTGATCAGAGTGCACAGAAGAACCAGAGAGAAAGAGAAAAGGAGAGAGAGAGAGAGAGGGGAGGATGGGAAAAGCAGAGTGAGAAAAAAGAGAGAGAGAGAAAAGGGGGGGTGAGAGACAAGACACTACAGTCGTATAATAAGTTGGCGTTTATCTGATTAAATGTTCATTAAATGTGTTGATCCAGTGTCAGTTGTCAGTTCATAGATTTTTCTGTCACGTTACATATGTGTAGGTTGCTTTAATTAAATATAATCATATATAGACAGTTTTAAGTGTATTTAAACTCATCAAATAGTTTGAAGTACAAAAACAAAAACTCCAAAATTGCTGTTTTACACTTAGTTAAAGGGTTAAAGTTAAACTTTCCTAAGAAGTGTTTTCACACTGCAGACAAACTAAACCGTGGTGCAAAAGATGCAAGCTAAAAGCTATTTTGGTCAGGCCAAGTTTTAGTTCTTTTTTTAACTGTGGATCCAATCAGCTTTCACCTTTTTAAAGTAGTTTTTTTTCACATTGAGTGTGAGAAAAGCACACTAACACATGCTTCCTTCGATACATGTGAAGTCAGCCATTGTCTAGCAGCCAGCGCGCTTGGACGAAAACGCAGCGGCTCGGTTCCGGTACACCAGCTCACAGAAGCCCTGTGCTGGAGACATCACTGTAGGAGTGATGTGGGGGGAGAGCGCCATCTACCCACCCGGAGGGAGCAGGGCCAATTGTGCTCCCTCTAAACGCCGGCAGCTGCAGCGCTTTAGACTGCTGGACCACTCGGCGCCCCCCATCAAAATATTTTTGATAGTGTTTGCAGTTGTACTTTTTTGGGATTAACTGACTTCATTTGTTAAAGTATTTTTCTCTTTACTTAGTTGAGTAGTTCTTACCCTAATATATACCAGAACATTACTCAACTATTCACTATTCACTGTATACCTGTAACTCTACCTCTTCACTACTTTACACCTGATGCTCTCGAACACATTAAGTAACACTTAATGAGGCACAGCTGTTAACTGAAAGCCTGAATTCCATGTGACTCTACTTCATAAAGCTGACAGAATATCCAGCAAGAGGTGCTACTTTTAAGAATCTAAAATATAAAACATATTCTTTGTTTAACACTTTTTTCTAAAAAAAAAAATCCATATGTATTTGCCATAAACTTAAGTAAAAATGTGTCACACCCATAAAGTAAATAATTCCATATGTTTTCCTTAAGACTTTTAATCCATAATGCATAAAAGTAAAAAAAACTGAATAAGGTCCAAGGACACATATACATCTGTCACGTGTAGATCTTCATATGTCCAAACCTGGGTCTTGAATTGAATTTACAACCTAACCCAGCAGTCTTACATTTGAGCTAACACTGTTTCTGAAATGTTTATAAGGCGTATTGAATTATTAAAAGTACAAAACAACTAATTTAGCCTATTATCATTGATATTTAATGTAAATTTTAAATATTCTTATATGTCAGTGCTATGTAAAAATGAAAAAAATGCCCTTTTTCACTTTATAGCATGATGTAAATCTGACATTCTGTCAAAATGTCTCAATGAATGAAACAATAGAAATTCTCCACAATGACTTGGAATAAAGTTTTATTTAAAAAAAGTTAAGAAGTTTTTTTTTTTTCTTCTCTTATAAAGTTGTCGATTTGGAGATACAGGGTTTATACATATCATATGTTACTCATTAATGCGTCGATAGCAGAACAGTGGTTTAAAGGGGTTAAACCCTCTATAATGGGCGTTAATTAGAGCTGGTCATGTCTGTGGCCGGAGCTCAGACACCCACCCACCTAAAAAAAACCCTACAGAGAGAAAGAAGCCCCTGAACAGCTCAACAGGCAGACCACCCCCCCCGCCTCCCCCCGTCCCCCCGTCAGGGGTGAAGAGCCCGGCCGGTAGAATAAGCGCCCTGACATTTTGAATACGCTGCTATGGGGCTGAGCACCGCACCAAATATTTGCATGGCTTTTGTCTCCAAAGGCGAGAGAGGGGAGGGTGGGGGGCGAGCGGCGGTCTCCTCCTCACACACACGTCTAAATGGAGCTCACATCTCCTCGGCCCCCCGACAGGCCTCTCATCGCCCCGTGGTGCTCACCTCCTGGAGGGGCCCGTGATTGAGAGGAGCCCTCAGTCTGCCCCTTTCATCCTCACCGTCCACACTCTCTCTCTCTCTCTCTCTCTCTCTCTCTCTCTCTAACTCAGTCACTCTCTCTCAACCACTCTCACTACTGTCTACTGCTTTATCACACGAGAGAGAGAGAGAGGGAGAGAGAGAGAGAGAAGGTGACTTGCTGCAGAAGGTGTAACAAATCTAAAGGCACCGCCAAAGAAAAGGAACACTTTCAAGGGCAAATTCAGAGTGTATCTGCTATTATTAGAGAAAGATTATAATAAAAAATCTGAAAAATTACAAAGGTTATTACAATTTACAGCATACAGTATTGTGCAAATGTTTTATGATTTAGGCACCTGTGGGAATTTCAGTAAAGAAAAGCTTCTTATCTGTGCAGTGAGTGTTTATTAGCTCAGTAAAACACAATACAAACAGCAATTTTACAAAAAGCAAAACTTTTAAAGGCCTGTTTCCCTTACAACATCTCCTAATCTCTCCTAATCTGAGTTTAATAGAGTTATTATTTCTAGTTCTCTTCATATTAATCAACACCTGGTTTGGTAAATTACTGGTAAATGTGGTAAATCAGGTGAGCTGCTGACGGAACTGAACATAATATACACATGCTGGCTGAGGAGCATCCAGGAGAAATCTGGAATCACTACACTTTGTTCTTCAGCTTGGACCACAGGATATAAAACATACTTAAAACATAGTTAAAAATGAGAATTTTCTGTTACATTTTACTGTATTTATGTTTTTTTGCATCTGTTCAAATCATATGTGGTGCTTTTTTCAATTAAAAACACTCATATTGCTGAGATAAATGGATTAGTGTCATTTGCTTTGGTGCCTAAAACTTTTGCACAGTACTGTATGTGACATCACAAAAGTTAAAAAGTCCCATATAAAGAGTACAAGTCAAAAGTTTCGACACACCTTCTCATTCATTTTTTTTATTATTATTTCCTTATTTATTTCATTTTCTTATCTTTTTATTTTCCATCAGTCAGCATTAAAGTCTAAAGTCTAATAATAACGTTTCTGTTTTGTTAATTTATTCAGTGTTTATTCTAGTAGTTCTGTATGTTCTTAGATCTTGTTTTGTTAAGTTTTGGTTTATTGTTTGTATTGTATTTCTATTGTTCAGCACCTCCAGGAACTCCTGCCTTCAAGACGCTGGGAAAACTATTCCAGGTGACTCTCCCTCATGAAGACACTGAGATTAAAATACTCATATAGAGTGTGCAGATCTGTCTGAAAAAGATAAATGTGCTTCTTAGAAGAATCTAAAGTATAAAATGTATTCTGATTTGTTTAACACTTTTTTGCATGTGTTCCTGTGTTCATAGCTTTAATATTGTCTTTAATATGAGATCCACTGCTTCACACCAGCTCTGGGGGAACATTTCACCTCTCTGTGCTGAGTGTGCATTTGCACATCAGTGTCAGCAAGGGGTGCAATTGTTCTGAAACATTTGGACATATAGTTTATTTACACTATCTATGTATTCCACTGAAAGTGTACTAGAAATAATGAGATTGACCTTAAATGTAGTAAATGTAAAAATATGTTACACTGATTCACAATCAGTATGCATTTATTTTTTCTTATTTTATTAAATTATTTTTAGTATACTTCTTATTAAATCCCTGATACAGCCAGAGAGAGAAAGAAAGAGAGAGAGAGAGAGAGAGAGAGAGAGAGAGAGAGAGAGAGAGAGAGACAGATTGACATTATATAATATTCATATCCACTCAAGAGCTCTAGAGTCACACCAGTATATGCTGATTACCAGTGTACAACCTTTAACTATGGATACTTATAACTGCAAAGCATGACATCTACCATCATAAATCTACAACTTATCAAAAACAGTTAATTTTATTTCCTATTTTTTAAATAAAATCATCATGAACTTGAATGTACTGTGCTGTTTGTGCATCTGCCTGTGTTATAACTGGACTGGGTCTCTTCTTATGAGCATCTTATGAGTGTATCTGATGCTCCAGTTACTCAGTAAACCTGATCTGGATCTGAATCTGTTAGAGCTGCTGGTGTTGGAGGTGGATGTAGTGCTGGATGTGGAGATGGAGCGGTAGGTGTGATGCTCTGTGGTAATATTTGTATGGATAACAGGGACACCTATTGGTCAAACGGCCATCCTACAACAAGCAGGTGCTAAAATAGGACAGCGTGAAGAAATACAGTGTGTGTAACAGGGATAATGAAAATGATGCATTGAAAATGATGTGTTGTGCATTTTAGTGTGAGCAGAGTTTTGGGTTAAAGCCACTTAAGGCTGGTGTTTACTGTATTCTTTAAATGTAATTTGATAGAAGATGATTTAGTAGAGGACACAATGATTTATTCATATATCTCACATGTTACATAGTGTGATTTACATTGTAAACTATGGGTTTAATATGAATTTCTTGCAATATCAAGAAACCAAAACATACAAAAGCAGACAGAATATTATTTAAGCTACACTCTATAAAACAGAGGTACGATATGAGTACTTTTTTTGTACTCAAAGGTACACTCTTAATAATTGTACCCTCAAAGGCACAATATTGGTCTTTTCAGGGTCAGATTTGTTCCCTCTGAAGTACAAAGTGTTTTCTAACAGCAATAAGTACAGATTTGTACCATTTAACCGACAGCCAAAAGGTACATTCAGTATTCTGCATCACTGCACTAATAAACAATATATATTTTAATTGCACAGACAATTTTGGTTATATTTATTTTGGCCATATTTAGTTGATGATAATGTTTATAATCTTTCTAATCTTTACTGGCATAAAAACCATGGGTACAAAAAAGGACTTTCACTGAAAGGTACTTTTTTGTACCTCAATATAAGATACAGCCCCAGCGACAAGCTTTGTACTTTTTTAGGTACAAATCTGTACTCACTTTTCTAACTGTGTAAATCAAAATAGTTATTTAATATTAAAACATTTTACTTTTACTATTTAAACATTTTAGAACCTCAAAACCCTTTCTTAGTAGTATAGAGCAAAATATATCAGGGGTACATTCTGAAGGAGACAAATATGTAGGATTGACCCTTAACAAGCACTTTTATTGATTTAATTTAATATTTAATATGTGTTTAATATTAATATGTGTTTTGTTTCTCCTTTTTTTTTGCGTCTTCTTCCACTCCAACCTCAAAACAAGCCCTTCAATATAATTATGGATAGCTTACATAATGTAATATCTATGTAATTGCACTGCAATTAGGATTAACATTCACATAAGGTAGGCTTGCATTATTAAAAATTTTGTAAATTTACTTTTATTTGTCTATTTTAAGTTTCCCAAACAGGACAAGTAAATAAAAAAATAGATAAATAATAAAAAACAATAAAATCTGCAAATAATTACAGCTGGACATTATCTGAAAGAAATAAAAATACAAAATAAAGAAATATATATATATATATATATAATATTTAATAATACACTTAGAAAAGCCTACTAAAATAAGAGTTTATAAATGATTTAAACACAAGTTGATTCATTTAACATATTTAACCCAGATTAAGTATTTATCCTGTAATCACTATTATGTGGTTTATAAAAACACATTTTTGAATGACTTCTCTAACAATCCATATTATATTTTTAGATATAATGGAAAAAAATAAGAGAGCACTTAAAAATGATGAGTTTCTTTGATTTTATCCAAAATTAAAAACCTCTGGAATGTAATAAAGAAGAAGATGGATGATATCAAGCCATCAAACCAAACTGAACTGATTGAATTTTTGCACCAGGAGTAAAGGCATAAAGTTATTCAAAAGCAGTGTGTAAGACTGGCGGAGGAGAACATGACAAGATGCATGAAAAAACTGTGATTAATTTTTTTGTTATTCTAGCCATTTCTAATTTTCTGCGAATAAGTGCACTAAATGACAATATTTTTATTTGGAATTTGGGAGAAATGTTGTCTGTAGTTTATAGAATCAAAACAACAATGTTCATTTTATTCAAACATAAACCTATAAATAACAAAATCAGAGAAACTGATTCAGAAACTGAAGTGGTCTCTTAATTTTTTCCAGAGCTGTAGATTATTTGTATGCTCAATAATCAAGATGTAACAGGTGGAAAAAAATACAGAATCACTTCTAACACAGGATATGTATATATATGCATTATTATTATTATTATTATTATTATTATTATTATTATTATTATTATTATTATTATTATTATTATTATTATTATTATTATATGCAAAGTTTCCCAATTAAGATAACAGAATACAATAGGCCAATAAAGGATTACTTCATTAAAAAAGCATTAAATTAACATTGAGACAGTTTTGTTTTCAGTTAAATCCAATTTCTTTAATAAGCCACTGTCAAATTAAACAAAATGTATAGTTTGTCCAACAAAGTAATATTTCCATATTTATGGAAAAGCTTCAAAAACGCTATTAGATCACCAGTATAGTCCTTTAAACTGCAAATCTGCTTCTATTAACAACTACTACTTAATATTAGTTTATATTAATTACATTTTACAGTAAGGGTACATTAATTAACAGTATATATGACAGAATGTCTCAGCTAATTATTAATTGACACTAGATAAAACATTATTAATATATTGTTTTCAATCAATTATAATTTGCGACATTCTTAGGCATTAATATTTAATAATGTCTTAACTAGGGTCAATGAATAATTAGTTAAGTCATTACTAATCCATTTATCAACGTTTATTACTGTTGTAGTTACTGTTAATTCTGTAAACCCTTATTGTAAAGTTTTGCCCTTTAAATTAATATCATTGTCATTAATAATTAATCATTTAAATGTCAAAGAATACATTCTTTTAACAAACACATTCACATTATAGAACAAAGATTATTGTTATATATAAATTAAGATCATGCCTGCTTATATACATTATCAGGGTATTTGTTTTTTATAAGCTTTTAGTGAATAAGACAGGAGAAATGCTTCTTACTTTAAATACTGTAAACAAAGGCAATTATTCTTCCATTAAGTCTTCCATTAAGACACAATTATTCTCATTCAAAGTGTTTTCTTTCTTTTTATGATTGTTTTTACATTTTTACAAATTTAATATTAAAGGCTATTTAAAAGCTATACAGAAACACATCATGCAGGATTATTTAGTAATCAAAAAGTGTTAAACAATCCAGAATATGTTTTTTTTAGTATTAGTAAGTAGCACATTTATCTTCGAGGACAGATCGGCACACTCTTGGTTTTAATTTTAATCTCAGTGTCTTCATGAGGGAGAGTCACCTGGAATAGTTTTCTCAGCGTCTTGAAGGAAGGAGTTCCTGGAGGTGCTGAACAATATTTGCTGCTTTTCTTTCCTTCACACTGTGAAGCTCCAGCTCATCCCAATTAAATCACCTCAAATCACCATCACAGTTCATCAGGTTTAGATCAGGGGATTCTATATGTATTCCTTAATTATTTTAATGTATTTAATATTAATCTACAATGTAGAAAATGGTTTTATAAGAAATTTAATCCCATGAAACAAAACTGTAAATGAGGGATTGGAATAGTGGGTACTGTGTGTCTGTATGTGACAGACACACAGTCTGTCTGTGCGTCTATGTCTGTGTGTGTGTGTGTGTGTGTGTGTGTCACATACAATGAATATTGAGGATGTATCACTTTTGAGTCTATTCGACTGCATGTGCTTTGTTTACATGGGATACTGGGACCGGCTTTATTTCTGCTGCTCTCTCTCTCTCTCTCTCTCTCTTTTCTCTCTCTCTCTCTCTCTCTCTCTCTCTCGCTCCGCTGGGACTGCAGCGGGAGGAGTTGACAAAGGGGAGAAAAGAAAAGAGAGAGAAGAAGAGACTTTCTAATGAAACAGTGCCGTTTTTTTTTTTTTTTCCTAAAGCCTTTGAGTTCATTTTGGCTGGAGGGTTAACTCAACAGGTAACTTCTGTCACCTTGTTGGCCTACTTTTAACACCCGGGCCCCGGCTCGGGCCCCGGCCCCGGCCCCTCTGTGCCCCAGCACCTTCGGCGTCCGCGCTGTACCTCAGAAAGCGCAGCAACACAATAAAAGGAATAATTCATGAGTTGTCATTAAAAATGAAACTTTCTATCCTTAGACAGCACACACGGTTTGAAATTTGTCATAATGGACTCTGGATGTTCAGAAGTTTCCTTCCCAGCATCCCCCTCATCACCGTCAGCCACGCGGCGCCGGCTTCCAATCTGCTCCTGTGTACGCTGGGAAAAAGGCCACCGCCACTTTAATTGCAGTGAGACGATGTCTCATTAATATGAGAGGGGTGCAGAGTTCCTCACCCCCGTACCTCCACACACACACACATCTTCCACACACACCTCCACACACACTGTACAGATTTAACTTTTAACATCTTATCTGAGCATTTCACCAGACTGTCTTCTACACTGCCTGGCCACACTATTAACCCTTAGAAACCTACAGAAAGATTTTACATTCAAAATTGCTCCTTGTGTTCTCAGCTTAATTACTCAGGAATCCCTTCACACATAAACATAATCCATATATGATTAAAAAGGGCAGAACTTACTCTTTCTAAAAGTAGTGATCCTGCACATCTCGGTGGGGTAAAGCTAAATCTACAAAAAACCCATTGAGATAAAAAAAAACACCTAAAAAAGTGAAAAAAAATCTTCTTCCCCAACCAATGTACAATATTTACCTTTAGTGCTTAAAAAACATATTTATATGATGTTTCAAACCAAATAATATCAGTAAATATCAGACTCAAAAGTGTCCACAGACAGAAAAAGTGTGAAACTACCTGCTGTTTTTACTCAAACTAAAGCTAGGTATGGTGTGCGCACTACTTTTTTATAGTTTTTATTTTACTTGCACATTTTTACTAAGTAGTTATTTTGTACTAAACATTTTTAGATTTTTTGTATATAGTTTTCTGTTAGTTGTCCTGATTAAATACTGAAAGGCATAGGCTGCTCTGAGTGTCAGGTTTTTAGTATCTACATGTATCCTAGAGGTGTGATTATTGATTATCAAGAAAAATAACTCCGTCTGATGCTGTTTCTCCATGTATTTTGTCAAAGTAATAATAAATAAGCCATGTAATGAACTATCATCAATATTCTTATGCTTTTAACTCATAAACACTCTAGTATAACCATTTTTGAAAAGATATCTTAGGTGTGAATATATTTAAAGTTTATACATTCAAAAATAAGTAAAAAATCAGGCGCTTGGTAAAATTTTGACCAAAACATGATCAGTTCCAGGAAAATATAGCAATTCTGCTTCCTTTTACATTTTAAATGATTCTATTTTTGAGCAGCTGTATGTCTTCTTGAGTAAAAAAGATCAGGGCTTGTGACTGTCTGATATAATTACTGTGTTATAAGACCTGAAAGAGGAAAACACACCAAAACAGCATAGAGTTCAAAGGGTTAATATTAGGTTGACCTTTAGCTTTGATTGCAGCACACTGCATTCACTGTGGCATTGTTTCGATAAGCTTCCGCAATGTCACAAGATTTATTTCAATCCAGTGTTTCTGGATTAATTTTTCACCAAGATCTTGCAGCAGCATTGATGATGGTGGAGTCTGACCAACCGCTGCACAAAGCAGCTCTTCTCCATCCAGCACATCCCAAAGATTCTCAATGAGGTTAAGATCTGGACTCTGTGGTGAACTCTCTCTCAATCCATGTGTGAAAATGATGATCTCATGCTCCCTGAACCCTGAACTCTTTCACAATTCCAGCACCATGAATCCTGTAATTATCATCTTGGAATATGGCCGTGTTCATCAGGAAAGAAAAAACTTGAATAAGCTGGTCTATATTCAGTATATTCAGGTAGTCAGCTGACCTCATTCTTTCAGCACATACTGTTGCTGAACCTAAACCTGCAGACCAACTGCAGCATCAACCACACATCATTTACTTACTTAGATCCAGGTGGAGACTTTTATAGATATTTCAAGGGTGCAGCTACCTGGACATATCAAACACTTCTCAGCAGAGGAAACTGACCTGCTCGTTCACGCTGTGTTCGGGATGTGCCTGTGATAATTCACTGATAAGATGGCAATGAACTTTTAATTGTTGACGTTTGTAGATGTCTATGTCTAGGTTTTTTTCAGTCAGTGGCACACCTGTGTTTTCACGCAGGTGTCTATATGAAGAAATGTACCTGAATATTTACAAACGCTGATGGTTTTGATGTGGTGTAAGATAGCAATGAGCATTGCGATGCACATTGGATAGATAGATAGACAGATGCATAGATAGATAGATAGATAGATAGATAGATAGATAGATAGATAGATAGATAGATAGATAGATAGATAGATAGATAGATAGATAGATAGATAGATAGACAGTAGAAACAAACAATAGGGGTAGTACGCAGGTTATAAGATAGGTCCCTATACCCTCACTGTCTTCATTTTTGTCGATTTTTAGTTTACTGCATAATTTAAACAGACAAACACTGTTACTTACACTGTATCAAAGATTTTTAATAAACAGTCCAATAGAAATGCTTGAAATTACCTGAAATAAACTCTTTTTACATTGACTTCTGTTAAAAATTAAGAGATTTTATATCTCTCCTGTAAAATTGATGTTTTAAAGATACTGGTTGTGTTCGATTAGACAACAACAATTGTTCGTAAATGGTCCACACTTCTAGGTATATGCTTTAAAATAAAGAGACTGCACTCCTAGAACACACTTCTAAATACATTCCTAAAGAGGAAACATATTTTTTGTATATAGAATATAATTTCAGTCCTTTGTAACCAAAAGAGCCCTGGTTCTTGAACTGGTTTCTTCTAGGCTTCAAATGACATTGGTGCTTTTCAGTGAGCCAGGCACCATTACTATTGTTTGGTTCCAGCTGGAAAGAACTGTTTGGGTTTTAGAACCTAGTTTTATTGGTGGAAATGTGCAGAAAGGGTTAAAAATAAGGTGTGGAACAGAGCCTGTCCACATTGGTGGAAAAGGGCTGTTAGAAAATACTCTAAAAACTAAATTAGAAAAAGAAAACACATTTTCTAATTAGACCACACTTATAAAAACAGAACATACACTTCCAAGCAAATTAATCTTATTTTATGCAGGCTTTTTCTTTTTTTATCCATAAAATCATCAGTTGTTCTGTGACAGTACTCTCTCTGCCCCTCTCTCTCTCTCTCTCTCTCTCTCTTTCTTACTGAGAGAACCTTTTTTTAGGTCACACAGTTCTGCAGAATAGAGCGAAACCAGAACCAATCAGAACTCAGAACTGATCCCGTGCTGGAGAACAGACTGTAAGCTGTAGTTCCTCAGAATTTCAAAAGCAAAAACCGTCCTGTGATTAAAATGTGACAGCTGAAGCCGCCACATTCAGTATAATTACAGTCCGTACACACTGATGGAAGCTCTCTCTCTCTCTCTCTCTCTCTCTCTCTCGCTCAATTATTCATTAATGCGAAATTGTGTTTGTCTCAAGTGGAACTTTGTCATTTCCTCTGGTGACACACATCCTGGTCCCCGTCTCGAGAGCCCCCTCACTCCTGGGCCAATTTCCTTCTCCGACAAAAAAGTTGTTTAGGAATCTATTTCCGCCTTGGTAGTGTGGAAATTCCTGATTTGTCTTTATCCTAAGACCATTTGTATTACAGAAGACTGCCATCAATTATGAATTTTGTATGACAGAGCCCGAGGAAAAGAGAACACACGCCATAGGAACAAATCATTCCGATCTGCGCTCAATAAAATGTTTTCATTCTCTCCGTCTCTGAGAAACCTGATTAATTAATGATGAGGCAGACTGCAAATGAATTATTGTTATAATAAAAATAAGAAATAAATAAATAAATAATTAAATAATACTAATAATAATCTTCCTAATCAGACCTCACTCCTTAAAAGGCACACATCCTCAACAGAAAGAAGAAGAAACACACTTATCTACACTATCCTACACAGCCCCAAAGGTGATATCATTTAAAAAAATAAATAAAAAATAAAAACAGTAGGCCACCACTTATTAAGGCGTGGAAATGAGATCCTAGAGCTTTGATGGAATATTGAGTTTCTTCATGGGCATTCATTTACAGAAATGCAAGCTTTTTGGTATTATCTATCTACAACTTAATTATCTCGTTCCCATGTTTTAAGTAGTGTTTTGTAAGTAGTAAAAGTAGTAAGTTAATTATCTCACTCAGACTCCTTAATTATCTCATTTTCCATGGATTACGAATTTGTTCCCACACATTAATAAGTAGTGGCCACATATTATTATATATATATATATATATATATATATATATATATATATATATATATATATATATATATATATATATATATATATTTTAATGATCTTTCTAATTATACCTCACTCCAATAGAGGCACACATCCTGAACAGAAAGAAGAAGAAACACACTTTTCTACACTATCCTACAGAGCCCTAAATATCAGTGATATCATATAAAATATATATATATATATATATATATATATATATATATATATATATATAATAAAAAATTAAAAACACTAGGCCACTACTTATTAAGACGTGGGAATGAGATCCTAGAACTTTGATGTAATATTCAGTTTCTTCATGGTCATTGATTTACAGAAATGCAAGCTTTTTGGTATTATCTAGCTACAACTTAATTATCTCGTTCCCATGTTTTAAGTAGTGTTTTGTAAGTAGTGGCCACGACTTGATTAGCTCATTCAGATGCCTTAATTATCTTATTTCCATGCATTAAGATCTTGTTACCACACCTTAATAAGTCATGGCCACATATTATTATTATTTTATTTTTTTCATAATGTCAATTTATAGGCTCTGTACTATAAATAATAATACTAATCTTTCTAATTAGACCTCACTCCTAAAGAGGCACACATCCTGAACAGAAAGAAGAAGAAACACACTTTTCTACACTAAAAAAAAATATTAGACGCCTTAATTATCTCATTTCCACACATTATGATCTTTTTTTAGGATATCACTTTTCATAAATTTGTATCACACCTAAATAAAGAGAGTCAAAAGGAGAGCACTTTCTCTATATAAGCATACACTTTTCATAAAAAATATAAATAGACCACACATACATAAATACATAGAAAAATAATACCATAATTCACCATAAAGAGCACATTTCTGAGACAACAGTGTTCCTATATAAACTTCTCTAATAAGGAGCACACTCTACACACTCTGAATAAACATACGCTTTAAATAAAAAATATACCATTTTTATCAATTAATGTCACTCCTAAATATGTAAAAAAAACACTCCCCCTAAACAGAAAACACTACTTAAGAGAGGACACTCGTGATAACTGGATTATATACCTAATTAAACCACATTCCAGAAGATAAACTCATTTCACACACTTCTTAAATAGACCACACTGTTAAAGAGAATACACTCTTCAACTATAGAACACATTTCCTATATACACCTCTCTCTTAAGGAGGACACTATATATTTTTTTTTTCTATATAAACCTACACTTTTATATAAATATAAACAGACCATACATACATGAAAACATAGAAAAAGTATACACTCGTTATAAAGGAGCAGACTGTTCCTAAATAAACACACACTTTTTTTATAAATAGAAATCACTACTTAAGAGAGCACAATAGTCATAAATAGACGCCTAATTAAACCACACTCAAAAGGACAATAAAGCACTCTTAAAGAAAACACTAATTTCTTAAATAGACCAAAAAGAGAATAAACATTTCCTATATACATCTGTCTCTTAAAGAGGACACCTTTCCTATATAAGCTTTTTTTTTTAACTTTTAAGAAAAATAGACTTTTATATAAATATACTGTAAGTAGACCACACATACATGAACATAATACATAGAAAAAAAAACACACTTGTCATAAATAGCACGTTTCTGAGACAACACTGTTAATATATGGACCTCCTAAAAAAGCACATCCTTTAAAAAAATACCCTATTTATAAGTAAAAAACACTATAAAATATTAATAAACAGAGTGAATTACTTAAGAGAGCACAATAGTCAGAAATTGACTCCTAATTAAAGCACACTCAAAAGGTCAATTAAAGGATTTCTCACTTTTCTTAAATAGATCACTCCCCAAAAGAAAATGCACTCTTCTTTGTAATTGAACACACTCCTAGGAGAACATATATTTTTTAAAACGAGCACAGTCCTAAAAAAAAAAAAAATCAGGCTCTTCCTAAAGTTGAATACTCTTAACAAAAATAATATATATTCTGTTAAATTACACTCTCTTAATTACATCACACTTCTAAAAAGGAAAACAATCTTCATAAATAGACCACAATTCTAAATACAACACATTTCAAAAAATACTTATTAAATTCACCACAGTCCAAAAGGAAATACACTCTTCCTAAGTGGATACACACTCTGTAAATATAAAACACTCCAATAAAAATAATTTATTATTATAATAATAGAACACACGTCTAAAGAAAGACACTTTTTAAAGAGAACACAATTGTCTTAAATAGATTATAGTCTACCTAAAGTGAACACACTCTTCATAATAGACCATTTTCCTGAAGGGAATACACTTTCCTAAACTACAAAACACTAGAAAAGAGAATACACTGTGTCAATATACAGCTCTGGAAAAAAATAAGAGCCCACTTAAAAATGATGAGTTTCTTTGATTTTACCAAATAGAAAACCTCTGGAATATAATCAAGAGAAAGATGGATGATCACAAGCCATCAAACCAAACTGAGCTGCTTGAATTTTTGCACCAGGAGTAAAGCAGCATAAAGTTATCCAAAAGCAGTGTGTAAGACTGGTGGAGGAGAACATGATACCAAGATGCATGAAAACTGTGATAAAAACCAGGGTTATTCTACCAAATATTGATTTCTGAACTCTTAAAACTTTATGAATATGAACTTGTTTTCTTTGCATTATTTGAGGTCTGAAAGCTCTGCATCTTCTTTGTTATTTCAGCCATTTCTCATTTTTTGCAAATAAATGCTCTAAATGACAATATTTTTATTTGGAATTTGGGAGAAATATTGTAATTATATAATATATCATACAAAATTATACAAAAAAAAATAATAATAATTGTCAACTAATAACAACAATAATAACAATAATTATACTAAAAAAACTTTACAAATGCATGATTATTATATGATATTATTCTAAAGAATTTATTTAAGTTCATGTTGAGTTGTAATGATTGTGTATCAGTGACGCTGAAGCCGTAGCGACTCCTCAGTCAGCTGAAGCTGAATCTGAAGCTGGAGAGATTTCTCCTGGTTTCCTCATCCGTCTGAAGTTCCAAGATGATAAAATCTGCCCTGCCGATAAGTAAAATGTATTATCGGTTGTTCCTTAAGACTAATGTCCTGAAGTGTAATTATAATTCGGCAGCGGAGACATTATTAACACTCACAGGCAGCCTTTTTGGGCTCTTCTCGGATAGCCAGTGCGCGGGGAGAAAATGTGATGTTAAAGATATTTCATGTGAGACTCAATGAATAAAATAATAGGGGTATAAAAGGCTCCGCAAATGACCCTCAGTGGAAAAAATCTTCCACATGTTTTAACCTCTCATTTTATCTGGAATACTTTAATAAGCACTTATTTAACTTTATACATTAAACATGGTCCGAGGACTTTAATGTATTTTAAATATGGCCTTAAGTTGATCAAATAAATGACTATTTAGACAAGAGAGTGTCACAGAGGAGGAGGAGGAGGAGGAGGAGGAGGACGAAGAGCAGGAGGAGGAGGAGGAGGAGGAGGCAACAGCTTGGAGGAGGATTTGATCCGGAGATGAAATATGATCTTCTTGCATCTTCTAACTTCAGTAGTAACGATTTACTGTGGAATTTACTTGTTGATTTGGGTGATGTTCCGTTTGTATCAGGACACTTGGAGGCTGGATCTAATAACAGTGTGCAGTCAGACAGTTTTAATATTCCGTCAACAGAGCATTTCTTTGTGGTCGTTAACCAAATAACAAAATCGATAGTAAAAAACATCTAGTTTCGCAAACAGAGAGTCAGATTAGTTGATTTATAACCCGGTTTCGTATTCCCTGCATTTATTGCCACTGTCAGCTTTACTCAACACTCAGAACAATCAATTTCCTCAGGTTTTAATGAAGCCGTCGTTCAGCGCCGGCTCTTTATTCAGCAGTTTCAGCGCTCGGCCCGCTCTCTCCGGCTCCAACCAAGGGTTAAACCCGCGTTCAGCGCGCCCCGTCCAACAACAATAATGGAGAATCACATTACTGACCCTTAATGCGGCTCCCTGTAGGCCTTTTTGTTCTCCATATATCCTTTGCATGTTAGGAGACGTGTTTCACAGTGTGAATTCATACATAATTTCACTGCTGCCGCACACTGGAAGCAGATTCATTAGCACCGTAAGAATTTATGACTGCGCTACCGAGCCGGCTGAAGATATGGCTTTACTTCTCTGTGTCTCAGACCCTGATTCAGGTTGAGTTTTGAGGTAATTGACAGGTACATTACAGGTACAAGATTGTATGTCTTAATGTATCTTTTTATCACCTTATATAAGTATTTGGTCACTGTAAAAAAGAAAAAATATATGTTTTGTCCTCATTTCTTACTAAGCAGTTGTGTAAAAGAGGAGATCTCTAGATTTTCTGATCATTTTGTATGTTTTCTGGAAATGAACAAAAATGTAGCACACCATTTTTTTTGTTTGTTTATCAAATCTGAAAAAGATCATGTTTTCAATAATGAAACTTTAATATCATGGATATATTGCTAATTGTTATACATTTAATGCATTTTAAAAGAATGTAATAACATTATAATACAGCCATACTAAAATAATAATAATAATAATAATAATAATAATAATAATAATAATAATAATAATAATAATGTGTAAAAGAGAAAATCTCAACATTTTCTGAACATTTTCTATGTTTTCTGGGCATGGACAAAAATGTAGCACACATTTCTTTTCCTCTTGTTTTTTACTGATGAAACTTTAATATCATAAATATTGCTAATAATTGTTGAAAAAGTTTTGTGCATTTTAAAAGAATGTAATAACACTGTTATACTGCCATAAGTTCATAACAATATCAGTGGCATAAAACTGCCGTGAAATATTAATACTATTGTTTATCACAATATTTTTTTGGACATATATCATGAAAAAAATAACAAAAAAGTAATGTTACAGGCCTTATACAATATACAGTCATTTAGTATTTAATATTTAGGGTTTTAAGGTATCAACAAGCATAATGGCATGCTTTGCACAGTGTGTATGTAGGGCCCAATATATATATATATATATATATATATATATATATATATATATATATATATATATATATATATATATAAATATATATATATATATATACTTATATATCAATGACATTGACAATATGTTTAAACAAGTACAAATATTTGGTCTGAATGTCAGAATGTTAGATGATTAGTATACAGCAAAACAAAAAATGTTGAATTTAATCACACAAAGTTTTTTAATCCTACTATCATTATTTTGTGTATATATTGTCTATGAATTTGTGTACACCTAGTATACAAATATATGATGTACTTGTCTTTCTTTTTGTTTTGATTGCTTATTGTGTTGTAAAATTTATTTATTAGTATACAACTTGTAATGTTATGTGCATTTAACTATGACGTGTGATTTATATTTATGTGTGAGATGTTAGTTGGACCTCAGGAAGAATAGCTGCTATTGCAATAGCAGCTAATGAGGATCCAAATAAAACAATAAAACAATAAAACACAGAGTTGATTTTAACTTTTTTTCCAAGGTTTATATAGCTTTAAACAGTATTTAAAATTACAACACTTTTGAAATAGTTAAACATTTAACACTTTTCCTCACCTTTTCTCACAGTTGCATTCATTCAATTCATTAGATTGTTCCATTTGACCAACACTTGCTTATTTATGGAAGCTTAGCTTGTGTTTTTGGTTCTTAAAACTGCATGAAACTACCCCCGTTCCCCTCTGCCAGTCAATGTTTTCCTCTATGCATAAGAAATCTAATCCAGCAAAAAAATACTGCATTGCATTTCCAACAGTTTGTTTCACTTTACAGTACAGAACATGGTAACTTGCTCTTACAACCTACAACTTTAGAATCAACTCTCAACTGTGTGACTCTGAAAACTCTCCAGTTATTGATGTATAAAGAGTAAATACATCTCCAACAACTCAAAAATGTCATCAAGAGATGTACAGGCAACTTTTATCCCAGTTGTCAAAACTGTGACAACTTTACAAGTTATCAAATGAAGCTATAAATGTGCGCAATTCCCAGTATTTAAGTCAGTTTTACACCTGATGTAACCACAGACTCTGAGTTATGCTGCAGGCGATAATACATCACCCATACTTTCACAGTGCTAGTCTACAAAACATGCTTCATCACAGATAAAGCATGGAACCCTGCAATGCTCACTGACCTGGAGGCTACTTTACCAAAGTAGTTGCAAGTCTAGCAGTTTGCTCTCCCTCAGGGTTGTATATTAATAATCTCTTCATGGGAAACATGGGGTTGCAGCAGTGGAGGTTTCGCCCTTGTAGAAGTCCTGCTCCACTTTAAAGAGCGAGAAAAGGCTTCTTCAGTTTGTTTTCCTCTGTAATGTACGGTTAATCTTATGCACACTGCATAATGAGAGGGAATTTGTCTTTGCTCTGGATGACACAGTCCTATAGAGTGGAGAGTTTGATGAGGATAATTGTAAGTCAATGAATTAATTAGGCTGCAATTACACTTATCATAAAAAAACAGGTGCACCCGAAGAAAGTCTTGTATTGCAGTGGTGTTTGGTAAGAAGATAAGGGTCAACAGGAACAATAAATAAGTAAAATGAAACTAATTAAACTAATATGGGAAGTATTTATTGAGCTACAAATAGAGAAGTAGCGTGTAATGCATATGTAATGCAACATATCAGACGTCTCAGTTGTAAATGGGGTAGTAAAGGTTCCTAAAGGCAAGCTATTGAGATCCTGCATATTTTGCTATTTGTCTCCTTTGTCTATTAAGTTTGACCAGAGCCAGATATTTTCCAAGCCATTACATGGTGGGCCAAAAAAAATGTGTTTAGGAAAATGAAGTGTAATGGGATGGAGTGCTAAAGGCTCGTGGCTCTCCAGCCCAGAGAGTTGTTGAACCCAATTGCTGTATAATAAAACACACATAGTGTCCCGGTCCAATAATCTACCGCTGCCCCGGCTAGTGAATTAGGACACAGCTGGGAAAAAAATGCCCATATAAGGAGATCAAAAGAGCCAAAAAACGGGCAAAAAAAAAAAAAAACGAGAACGGGCGGAAACTAAAGTCACGCCGAGTGCGACAGAGAGAGTGGGGAGGTATGTAAACAAAAGCTCACCAGAGATGCAAATTATTTATTTATTTATTTTTATTATCTTTTATTATAGTTCAAACAACATCACAGCCCAGATGTTTCATGCTTGCGGGCCACATCTGGCCTGTGGGCCGCCTACTGCCGACCCCTGGTCTATCCTGTGTAAAGTCCTGTGCATCACAGGACCACTCATTTTCTTGAGTTTTAATAATTATTTGTATCATATTTTATTGTTTAATCATTTTTAATTACATTTTTTTGCTTTTACTGTATTTCTTCACATCCACTTAGTTTTTTATGTATTTATATTGTATACCCATTTATGTAAATAACTTTGATTTTGACACTGTATATAAAATGTGCTATACAAATAGATAGCTAGTTCAATTCAATCATGCATATTTTCAATCAGAGATTG
The DNA here is from genome assembly GCF_023375975.1 of Astyanax mexicanus. NCBI lineage: Eukaryota > Metazoa > Chordata > Actinopteri > Characiformes > Acestrorhamphidae > Astyanax > Astyanax mexicanus. The sequence goes on from NC_064414.1 coordinate 50,156,876, forward strand.
ATGGAAAATGGCATAGTATCTGTGTCTTTAAGGCAAGCTCTTGAGAAGGTATGCTAGTTGCAGAAGTGTGTGGACTAGCATTGTTTTGTTGAAATTATGCACTGGAATGTATGTCTTAAGAAAAGGTATAGAACCACGATTAGTGTATTTCTGGCTGCCAAAATGCCTGTAATGAAGTTCAAAGATGATCATTGTGGCACTGTATGAAAAATGACCAAGATAAAAGTGAGACTCATTGTTGAAGATGATTCAATGCCAAATAGAGGCTTATTACAACAATTTATTTTTATTTCTGTTGATTAAATAATTATGTAAGGTATTTTTTACTATGTCTGCTTCACATTTTCTTTGCTTTATTGTAAAATATATGCTTATCAGTATACCTTATTAAAACAATATAATTACTGCATTTGTTTAAGGAGATAAAACTAATTTTCAGCCAAACTGAGGTCAATCTGTTAGCCAGGCCATCCAATCCAATCCTATGTGGCCTCTTGGGAAAATTATTTGGCCACTTGTGATTTACACTGTACAAAAATGTTTTATCTAGTGCAACAAACAAAAATGGTTTAAATTATAAAATATATTATTGCTCAGACCTTTGTTAAGTCTTTTTGTTTAATTAGTTTAATTAACTGCTTATATAAATAATTATTTAATACACTAAAAAGAGCTATATTTATATTTTTAATTAATTTCAATTAATGAGATTTTATGGTTATCTATATATTTGTCCATATGTGTCATGTGACGGGTATTCTAAATGTATAAGGGGAATGTATATGGGTGAGTCTTTCTTTTTTTTAAGGCTATTTACATAGTCAACAATAAAACATAAAGTATGTGGGATAAACTTGTGTAACTTAATTTTAATAATTTTCTGAAAGTTTAAGTTGCTGGGTCACTTTGAGATTAAATAATTACTGTAAATTGCAGTAAATTTAAAGGAATCAGAAAGATTAAACTTTGTTAATTTTTATATTTTTACAGTGCAGCACCTCAGTGTTTATAGCGTGTGGTGCTCTGTCTTCACGCATTACTGTCCTTTACACAGCTGTTGTGTTGCCGCAAAATGATATCATAAGACCCATCCTTTCTCAGAAGTGCCCGATCGATGGATCATCTGTCCGTGTCGATTGACATCTCACATCTCTGTCTCCCGCAGCCCTGCAGAATGCTCGGGAAAAGAGGCAGAAGAAAGAGATTTGGAAGTGGAGGAGTGAAATGAGTTGATGAAAAGGGATGAAAGATGGTCATAATCGTATTCCAGTATATTTAAGAGCGTATCTTGGGGTTTTTAGGCAGCTGGCAAGCCTCGTCCCTAACGTTTATCAATTATTACTCATCTTGGAGGATTCTATGCCCAGCTATCTCAGATAGTTCAGAAGTTTTTTTTTTTTTTTTCCTTTTTTCCCGGCACTTCACAAAATTTCCTGCACTAAGCTCAGCCCATCAGAGTCCGCCGCTCCGTCTCTGTGGAAATAACTGTTTCCGTGACACTTCCAGCTGCTCCCTCCCCGTTGGAGTACTATAGGCCCAATAGTGAAGCTGGCAGATGTGGAGGGCTGGAGGAATCGGTCAGTGGAGTTCGGGGGTCTGTAGTGCTGGATGTCTGTAGAGTAGGGTCAGTGTCAGCTGTGTCCAATCAGAAAAGAGCAAAGTAACATATTTACAATGAGCTACATATTAACATGTATAATAGACAGGGTCTATGTTAGCGTGCAGCTTGATTTAGGGCGTGTCAGTGTGTCTTTGCTATCGTAATGACAGGAAAAGTACTCAATGCACATCTCAAAATGTTTAAAAGGCATGCCTTAATTCTCTTAATTAATCATGAGTGTTTTTTTCAGCTTAAAGTGAAATAAACCAATGAGCATTTCACTTGCCATTCCTTTTAAGACCCAGGTGCTCTCTGACTCTCTGGCGTATTGCTAATTTAACGGTACAGCTACCTGAATGTGTCTAATGCTTCTCAGCAGAGGAAAACTGACCTGCTTGTTTTCAACATTATTGTTGATGTAAAAGTTTGGTTTGTGCACTGCTGTGTGTCAGACGTCTGACTGTTGGTGTCTGTCTGGGTTGTAATTAGTCAGTGGTAAACCTGTGTTTTCCGTTGCCAAGATAGCAATACACCAGAAATTTACCTGAACACACCTAAATTTTAGACTCCTAGCCCATTGGTGTAGATATATTCACTTCCTATTGCTATTTAAACGATGCAGGGCGGAAGGTGTGGGAATAGACTGTTGGAGGGTTGTAAGATAGCAATAAGCATCACTGTGCGCCTTGTGCAGGGTGTAAGATAGGGACATAAAGGGCCTGTGAGTGTCACATGCATTCAAAATGGGTACATTCCTGCTTGTTATACACACAAGGACACACAGCAGCTCATTAACCCAACTTTTACATTAACGATAAACAGAATACAAAATAAAATATCATCGCTGTTCCTGTAAATGAGTTGCTCACACACCTTTACAGCACAAACAAGCATGTCAGTTTCCTTTGCTGAGAAGCAATGAAGCGCTGTGCCATTAAATTAGCAATATGCTAAAGTCAAAGTGCACCTGACTCTTAAAGGGAATGACAAGTGTCATGCTGAATGGTTTATTGCACATAACGCACCAAAACACACCCATGATTAATTAAGAGAATCAGTATATGCCTTTTGCACATTTAGAGCCAAGTAAGGTGTACTTTTCCCATTGTTACACTGACGCCCTATATCTAAAGCTGCACGGTGCGTCCCTAATCTCTTTTACTCTGTTAACTACGGTTCACTCACTATTGGGATATGGGAGATGTAAAAGGTATTTTCCTCATCAATGGAATTCTTCCCAAATCCTCATCCCAGGACGTGTTACCTCATCTCCATTTCTTAGTGGGATTAAAGTCTGTAAAAAGATCGCTTATCCATGATTAAGACTTTAAAATCAACCTAATTGTCATTTAATTACACATGCACATATTAATTCTTCCCTTTTTTTTTTTTTGTTCGGTATGGATCCACTTTCTCTTCCAATTAGGGGAACGAATGTCATGTTTACATAAGTACACGGGTCATTTATAATTCATCCTAATTAAACCTCTGCACCGCGCTGCACTCTTGACCACCTGTTGGGTCGGCCCGCTAAATATTTAACGGCGTTTTCTCCGTAGTTTTTGTTTTTTCCTCCTTTATGCGTCTTTGATGTTTTGTTCCAGATTCTTCCCGCTCTTTTCGCCGGATCTCTGCGGAATAGCCGAGGAATAATCCCACTCTTCCCTTTCAAGCCCCAAACTTTGCATTTTAACAGTTGTCTGGAGATCCTTTTTCTTTTCCGTATGAAATATCATCTTTAATAAAAGTGGAAGTGGAGAGAGAGGAGCGCGATAAATCCGCCGCTAAACCACACAGAGGCCCGGGTCTCTGGGAGACTGATTAGCATCCTGCCTCGGCGCCGCGCTGCTCAATAATTAGGGGATGTTCTGCTTTGCAGCCATGGCTGCTCTGGCCTTGATGCCTTCTCCCAGGGCAGGCGGCAATTACCCCAGCCTTCGTCTTTTCCCCGGCTCGCTCTGCCTCCGCGCTGCCGAGCGGCTTTCTGTACGAAAAAGTCGGTTAATTTCCTGCAATCACGCTGTAAGGACGGACACGGAGCGGACGTGGGCGCCGGGCCGCTGCAGCCGAGACGCCATTACTTATCTATTAGACTAGTGGCAGCTGTGAAGCCGCCAGTGAGAAGATGTGGGTCAGTCCTTCACGTCTTCTCTTCTTCTGTCTGGTGTGTTCTGGTACGTTCTGCTACTTACCAAAAAAATATGAGTCACTTCACGAGATTTTACCGCTTAGAATTAACCCATAACCCATAGACCCACTTCTAAATATTGATACCTAATTCTAAATTAAATCAGATAAAGTTAAATCAGCGAGCAGCTCATTCATGTTTGTTTCTAATATTATTAAGGTTACAATCCAACAATTTAACTTCAACATATTGTTCTAGAAATTGTGACAGAACTAGTACTTTTCTTTGTTGAGACATGTAGAAGCAAAAATACACTTTTAAAAGGAATTAGTTTAGTTTTAATCTCCTACATTCTTAAGGACTCATTCCATCCTGGCCATTTACTCTTCGAGCAGTTACCCTCAGATAGACGGTACAGGACATTAAGAGCCAGAACAAACAGACTAAAACGTAGCTTCTATGATAGAGCCATATTTGCACTCAACAATGCAATATAAATGTGTCAAGTACTGTAGTGTCTAATGTTTATATGTTTATACCGTTTCAATGAGGAAAACAATAACAAAGCTACTGCGCATGTCTGTTCCTTCGACGCTTCCGGTGGCGCTATTTTCAACTATACAGCTGTCAAAATGAGAGCGCATGTTTCGCAAATCTCCCAAAAACAGAGCAAACATATGTTCAGAAATTAGTAAAAAGTGATCAAAACTTTTCCTGATCCTTTTGATAAGGATTTAAGAGGGAAGTTTTTTGCTCTGATTTAAAACGCTTGCCAGAGGTGACCTTCCCAGATGTGAATCACTATCTTGTTGAAACGGAGGCAGTGAAAACGTACCGCAGTTTAAGCGCATATAATTACTTTCTCAGTGGAAAAGTTGGGAATATTTGTTCCTGTAGTAGAGAAGCATCACTATAGTGTATGGTGAGGTTGGAGCAAGTCAAACGCTATCCAGCACGTACTCTGCATGGTTTGTAGCTTAGAAGGAGGGAGGAGTTGTGAGCGGACACTGTAACTGCAGGGCAGGTCAGCAGTGTGAAAAACGAAAGCAGGCGTGTTTACTATGGAGGACCAAAAATGACATAAGTATAAATAAATAAATGTTGAAATAAATAAATGAATAAATAAATAAATGTTGACATAAATAAATGCACATATAAATGAATATATAAATATATAAATAAGAAATGTATTTATTAATTAATTTATCTACCTATACAATTATTTGTGCATGTATTTATTTATATATTTATTTATTTATTTATTTATTTATATGTGCATTTATTTATATATTTATTAATTTTAACATTAATTTATTTATTCGTTTATTTATTTATATATTTACAAATATGTGTATTACTTATTTATACTTATGTCATTTTTGTCCTTCATAGTTTACTTGTTTAAAGAACAATTTGACCTGATTTTCAATGTTTTTGACTCTCAGATTAGGTGAAGTTTGCATGCATGTTAAATTAAAAACTTACGTCCACTGTTTTGAACGCTGTTTACCGCTGAACGGTCTATATGTAAATATGTGTTTTTGTCTATAGTTGTTGTGTCTAGAGTTTGTTATATGTATTTGCACTTTAAAGAAAGAAATTGCACTTTAATTTCATTGTTTTATACAATGACAATAAAGACATTCATTCATCCATTCATTCATTTTTTAAATAAGGTCAGATAAATAAATAACACATATTCACACACTGTACTGTAGTGAAGATGCTCTCAAGATGTTCAGTATGTGTCACTTTTGGAGCTTCATTAGTTAAAGTGAAGGACGGATAGAGTGCTGTAAGGAACTTTACGCAGATTTTAAAGGGTCTGTAACACAAATCCATCACTGTGGTGGATTATTTTGTGTTATTAAAAAAAATAATAATTTATTTTTATATCATTTTAACAGTAATTTAATATTTTAAAAATCATAATCTGAAGCTGAAATCAAAGTGTTTTAAGAGTTTAATCTGAGAATCCATACAGTATTGCCCTTGCCTATTTTAAATTAAATTTTAAAGACTATACAGTAACTAAACTAAAAAGTGTTAAACAAACCAGAATATGTTTTATTTCACTTTAGATTCTTCTAAATAAGTATCACATGTATCTTTAAGGACAGATTTGCACACTCTTGGTTTTAATTTTAATCTCAGTGTCTTCATGAGGGAGAGTCACCTGGAATTAATAGTTTTCTCAGCGTCTTGAAGGAAGGAGTTCCTGGAGGTGCTGAACAATAGCTGCTGCTTTTCTTTCCTTCACGCTGTGAAGCTCCAGCTCATCCCAATTAAATCACCTCAAATCACCATCTCAGTTCATCAGGTTTAGATCAGGAGATTAATGTGGAGGACAAACAATTTTTTAATGCTTGCTATATAATTCCATATGTATTAAAATAATTGTTTTCTAACCACATTAGCTTGTTCCATTGTTTTTTGTGTTCTGAGCACATTAGCTTCCAGTGAAAAAGTGTGATCATTTATTATGAATCGCTTTACTGTCATGCTTTCAGCATTTTTAGGCTAGATTATACTTGCTGTAAACTAAATGTATGCATTTACAGTACACACACAAACAGCAGTTCAGTTCAGGCTTCAGTAGCAGAGCATTTTGAAGGAGAGCTGTGTGACAAAGTGATGTGATGTTCTTTTATCTGCCCTCTAGTGGAAGCCTCCAGTAAGAGTGTAGCACAGTGCAGCCAAATGCACAGCAAGCATATGTGTAGTCCTGAAGTTAGAAATTGAATACAGTATATAGCAGATCTGTCCTCGAAGATAAATGTGATGCTTAATATTTTATGATAAAAAATATAAAACATATTCTGGTTTGTTTAACACTTTTTATTTACAGAATAATTCTGTATGTTTTCCTGTATCGCTTTAATATAGTCTTTAATATTAAATTTACAATGTGAAAATCTTTAAAAAAAGAAAACAGTGAATGATAAAAAGTGTGTCCAAAATTTTGACTGTACTGTACTGTATATTTATTTAGTTCTGAAAAGTTCCCATTCTTATTGAAAAGTCTTTTGTGTTTTGTACATGGACAGTACCAGTACCTTTTTTCTGAAAGTGGGAAAGTATAAAGTTGTGTCATTAAATATAGATTTTATATTAAAAAAAAAAATATATATATATATATATATATATTTGTTTATTATTTATGTGTAGTAACTGACTGAGTAGATTGTTGATTTAAACTGACAGTCCGTACGTTTTTAGTGAGAGTATGTAATTGCACTGAACCTGCTAAAAGTACTTTTAAAAAGTGCATTTTGTTGTGCTCTCTTTTATCTTTTCTAAACTCTCTTTAGTTCTACTTTTGTGTTTCTCAGGTTTAATTATGATTGAATGAGCAGATGAAGGAACTATTTTAGTAATCTACAGTAAATCGTGCCCGTCAATTGCACATCGCCCCTCTGGATTTAAGGCGTGTTGGTGTGTCTTTGGTACTGCGAGGACGAAAAAAAATACACCTTGCACGGTTTAAAATGCGCCAAAGGCATAAACTAATTCTCTCAATTAATAATGGTGTTTTTTGGGCATGGGATGAAATAAACCAATCAGTGTGCCAGTTAGCAGTCTCTTACAGTAAAGCGCAGGTCAGTTTCCTCTACTGAGACACACAAAAAAACTGCACTGTTAAGATACAAATGTGCCAAAGTCAGAGCTCAACTGCCTCTAAAAAAGGGCCCTTAGTCTGTTCTAAATAACTATGGGGACTTATAGATTTTCCTAGCTCCTTATAAGCTATACATTTAAGTGCAGATATGAAGTACAATAAATGCTCAAATCTTTGTGGACACTCCTTCTATTATTTAATGCATCCAGCTACATCATTGCAATTTCCAATAGAATAGGACTCTCTGAAGCAGATAAACATGAATTTATTAGTACCATACCATGACTATGAGCTGTGGAGCAGTGGAACTGTGTTCTCTTGTAACTGAATACAATCAAATCCTCACAGCAGTGCTGTAGAACCTTGCAGAATGTCTTGTCTGGACAGTAGAGACAGGATTATGAGAATTAACTATTTTATATTACCCTTGATTTCAGTTGAAACAGTGAATGAAGGACTGAATGACTGCATGACTGAATGAATAATGATTTAATAAGCAGGTGTCCCAATACTTTTGTCCATATAGTATATTATTTGTATTATTGTCTGCTGCATGACGTTGCCTTGCTTTAAGAGATACGGATCGGCTGAAAAACCCTCAGACGCGGAGAATTCTCGCTCAGTTGCAATCACAGTACTGCAAATTTCTTTCTAATTCCAGATAATAACATTGTGTTTAATTAACATTAGACAATTAAAGCAGTAATTATTCATCATAGCTAATTCCCCACGGGGGCGAAACACAGAGCCATTTTTAACTCATTACTGGGGTTCCTCCAGCACTTACACTGATGATGCTGAGCCTCGTAGGCATTAAATTCAATTACATCATAACTTGGGCGTTCATGTCCCTGATCGTGGAGCTTACTGTACTCAGAATTGAACCACATCCTCTTAATTGCATGTTTTTACAATTATCCCTGCTGCTTCAAATGGGTCAATATACATATAACGGCTCTTTTGTGTCTGCAGCATTTGTTGGTGTTTAAATTTTATGGAAACACTGTTTGACACTATATTTTTACACGATTTATCCTGAATTAACACATTATCACAAGTACAGTACTAGTGAAAGGTTTTGACACACCATCTTTTCCTACATAGCAAATGAATAATGAAGTGATCCAGACTATAAAGGAACACATAAGGAATCATGTAGTAACTTAAAAAGAGTTAAACAAACCAAAATACTATGTGAAGCATTTAGATGTTCTTATCTAGGAAGCTGTTAACTAACTCTGATGAACTTGTCCTGTACAACAGAGGAAACTCTTGCTCTTCCTTTCCTGGGGCGGTCCTGATGAGAGCCAGTTTCATCTTAAAGTTTTTGATGGTCTTTGTAGTTCTTGCTTCTCATGATATGTACTAGAACAGTGTTTCTCAACCAGGGTGCCGCGGCACCCTGGGGTGCCGTCTGGCTTCATCGGGGGTGCCGTCAAAATATTGCGCATCACCTGCATATTTCCTTTCCAGAGTCAGCGCGTGTCGGGGTGTGTCCCAATTCACAGGCAGCATACTCTGGAGGATGCGACCCACAGAGATAGGCGGTGTATTACTGCGCAGCTGTGACGCAATCTGTCTTCGAATACAGCCTCCGAAGGATGCGGCCCCTAAATTGGGACACACTGTAAAGTTTTTCCCCCACGCAATGCACTGCGAGAGTAGTGTGAAGCGCTCAAGCTCGCATGGAACGTTTTTTTAAAAGAAGACTGCAGGTTCAGATAACTCTGAATCGGAGCCATTAACTTCTTCATCCAGTGGTAGGTCAGCAGTGAGTGTAGCAGAGTATTTCACTCGTTTGAAAAGTCAGCAGGTTTCGCGCTAATTGTAAATAACCCCCCCACCCCCCCCCTTCTCACCTGAAATAAAATATTCTGCCAGCAACTCTCCTCGTTCTCACCTGAAGTATTGCGCCAGCAATCCCCCCCCCCCTGCCCCCCATTTGTAAACTGGGGTGCCTTGAGATTTTGCATACTTTTAAAGGGTGTCGTGATAGAAAAAAGGTTGAGAAACGCTGTACTAGAACATTACTCAAATATTCACTATTCACTGTATACCTGTAACTCTACCTCTTCACTACTTTACTTTAACTGATGCTCTCAAACACTTTATTAAGAGGCAAGAGATTCAAGTAATTAACTCTTGATGAGTTCAGCACAGCTGTTATCTGAAAGCCAGAATTCCAGGTGACTCTACCTCATAAAGCTGACTGAGAAAATCCAGTCAAGCTGTGCAAAGCTAAAGTCTAAAATCTAAACAAGAAGAATCTAAAATATAAAACATATTCTGATTTATTTAACAAGTTTTTGTGTACTGAATAATTTCATACTTTTCCTCATACTCATGACTTTAGTATTAATCTGCACTTTAGAAAGGAATTTTAAAAATGATGAAAATAAAAAATCAGCGAATTTAAGTTTTTTTTAATGTTTTTTTATGTTTGCAACTCAACCACAGTTTCAGAAAATGCTGTTCTATGCTACAATTGTCCATCCTGTACACTGTAAACCCAGAAGTTGTTTGAACTCAAATAATTTAAGTCTGTTTTACATAAAATTGGATATTTCTAAACAATACTCAACTATTTTGAGTTAGTTGAACATTTGTGGGCACATATACAGTACTATTCAAACAGAGATCTTTGAGTTGAACCAACTTATAATAACTGAGTTTAGTATTTTGCCATTAACAGCTTCTGTCACAATCTATTTGCATACTGGGTGTGTCCAACAGTTTCTGACTAACAATCATCATCAGTGTGTAGTGATTCCCCCTGGGCTACCTTACAAATAAATCATGTTCTCCATTAGTTGTAAGAACTTGATGTTCTAAGTTATGCTAACTTAAGTTTTTATTACCCATTACTTAGCTTTTTTAAGGCAACCGGTTTCCTCAAAATTTTGAAGTAAATTCAACTTATCTGGGCTTATAGTGTAGTACAGAAGTTGTATAAATATGAAAAATAGGCTAAAGAATTAGAAATATTCATTGTTTTATCTTTTAAGGGCCAGAAGACACTAGAAGTATTCTGATATGAACTCAAATATTAGTGGATTGGAATGTTTCTCAAACAAAAACAGCCAGTCAGAGGTTAAAAAATGAAGCATTTATTGAGCTTTAAGGACAATTTTAGGGCATATGCACCTCCCTATACCATATAATCGAAACCACAGACTTTTAATTGTAATCTTTTTTATTGAGTCCAGTCTCTTTAGGCCCTATTCGAATGGAAATCATTGATTGCTCTCATGATATCTCTCTCTCTCTCTCTCTCTCTCTCTCTCTCTCTTTCTCTCTCTCTTGCTCCCTCGTGGGCTGTAGATCTGCTGGGAAATATCACAGCATCTCTCTCTCTCTCTCTTGCCTCAGGGGCTCTGAGGGCCTCGGGTGAGTTCTCCAAAAGAGGCGCATCATGACCATTAACATAAGATCATAAGGCAGTACAGCGGGCAGCCGGTTTGAATGCTTTTGCTTCAATAAAGCAATAATTGTTGTGCTGCAAGGCTTTTATGCAGTGGAATCACAGGTCAGGATGGCCCAAGGTCACCTGATCCCAGTAGCACCAATGCACAGGTAAGTCTCAAGTGGCTGTAGTGTCAAATTAACACTTCATACAACTCTAAGAGAAGCTTACTGAATTGCAAAATTGACTCAACATCCAATAGAGTTCAGTAAATTCAGTCATATTATGCAAAACTCACTTTTGTATTCTCTTATGCTTATATGAGCCATTTGGATGCTACCTTGTTGTGACCTCATCAGTTAGCGAAATGACATTTCGTTGTTAAGTACAGCAGGATTAGCCAGCAGACCTCTTCTGAGGGAGGGATCTGTACCTACTGTCTGGTAGCAGCATATAAGGGAGATCCAAGTACTGTTAAATAATGAGTTTTGTGCTTCTATCTCAGTTAAGCAAGCCATTTGTCACAAGTTTACAACAACGTGATAAACATTTAGTGTATACATGATGTGGCCAGCAACAGCTTATTAAAAGTGACATAAAAGAGTCCTTAAATGACTTATTTTGAAAGGGACTGAAACTGGCAAGAATAGAGCTGATGGGATCTTTTATGTGAGAGTAATGTTTGTGCATTTTTTTTGTATAGCCCACAGATCTTTTCTAACTTGGTACTTATCATCATGTTACATGGGTTTGTACCTTCCACATACCTGGTTAATACCTAGATCCTGTAAAACATTTCAGTGTAATTAGGCAAGTCCTGGTCCTGGTACTTATTATCTTGCTACCCAAAATATTTACTTAGTACTTCAGAGTATCACAATTACCTGGTTAATACATAAAACGTAAGGGACTATAAAAGAAAAGATTATCAGAGGTATAATACATCCCTTTTTTTTGTCAGAAAGCGAAGTTTGAAAAGTTTGGGCACCCCTATTAATCTTAATCATTTTCAGTTGTAAATATGTGGGTGTTTGCAACAGCCATTTCAGTTTGATATATCTAATAACTGATGGACACAGTAATATTTCAGGATTGAAATGAGGTTTATTGTACTAACAGAAAATGTGCAATATGCATTAAACCAAAATTTGACCGGTGCAAAAGTATGGGCACCCTTATCATTTTATTGATTTGAATACTCCTAACTACTTTTTACTGACTTACTGGAGCACAAAATTGGTTTGGTAACCTCACTGAGCTTTGAACTTCATAGCCAGGTGTATCCAATCATGAGAAAAGGTATTTAAGGTGGCCAATTGCAAGTTGTTCTCCTATTTGAATCTCCTCTGAAGAGTGGCATCATGGGCTCATCAAAACAACTCTCAAATGATCTAAAAACAAAGATTGTTCAACATAGTTGTTCAGGGGAAGGATACAAAAAGTTGTCTCAGAGATTCAACCTGTATGCTTCTGCATACCTCAGGCAACTCTGTTAGTGGCGTGCTTGCAGAAATGGCTTCTTTCCTCACAGTGGAAACTGACAGGTTAAATCTTAAAGAAGACCATCTCCACAAACTGAGTGATTATACAAGAAGGATACTAGTGGTGAAGGCCCCATGGATTCAGAAGGAGTTAAGTTGATGCTACCACCACCATGCTTCACACCAGTGAGGATGAGTTGATTTTTTTAGGATGATGGTCAGGGTTTGGTGTCTTTAGTCTGATTATCATTCTTATTAGACCAAAACGACTTCTTGCAGTTGAGCTTGAAGTCTCCCACATGTCTTTTAGTTAACTTTAGTCGAGATTTAATGCTCTTAACCACTTTACTTTAAACTCAGGCTATAGCTGTCATATGCAGCATTGGACTGTCCTTCAGATTGTGAAGATGGCCTGCTCTAGGCGTTTTCCTTCCATTTGAAGATATTTAAGAACATGACTCATTGATGAACGAGTCATATTTAGTTAAAGCTCCTCAATGACTGGTAATAATTCTTGGTATAACCTGAAGGGAATTGAGTCAAGGACTGTTGTGGTTGATCAGAAAGAAAATATCAAGCTATGAAGCTCATCAAGACTGAACTCTTCAATACATTATTGGGTTTTGGGATGAATGGACCAATAAAATTGTCCCAAATGGCATTTTATTATGCATTAATGTAAAAAAACTATATAAAAGTGAAAAACTTGTATGGAAATGTGGACTTCTGTCATGCTGGCTGTGTATATTTCACTTTAGAGTTTGTATATGATTTACATAACAATGATTTCTGAGCGTTGTGAGATAATAAATCAGCAGCTGGGCCTTATCATGATAAAATTAAGATTGGAGTTTGAATTAGAGTTGGATGTAGGGTTACATTCAATAGTACTTCATTTGTACTTTTAGTTCAATTGCATTTAATAGACAGGCAGTTGAATGATAGTTGTGTAAAATGTCAGTTGAGCATCACTAAAGCCATCAAATGGACCATCCAACTAAATTGTTACCAAAAATTCTACATTCAAAGTGTAATTTATTAATTTTGTCTTTTTTGTTTGCTATTTATTCTGCTTTATTTTTGTATGTATTTAATTATAGTCTATACTTGTTTAAAATGTTGAATAATAACGATTGTCAAGTAGACACTCCAGTTTTATAGATATTTTAGATTTTTTTATAGATATGGAATTTTCTGGCAGTTATTTAACCCTAGAACACTAATGTTTAAATTACTAGCACCATCACTAACGTTGGGTTTACACTGTATGACAAGTTTTGCAACTCTTTCTTTAATTTTACAACATACAACATCACATAAAATTAAAAAAATATGTACCATGGATGACCCTTTAAAAAAGCAGAAAGATTATTGGAAAATTAGGTAATCCTTAACAGGTAAGGTCCTAACAAAAAAATAAAAAAATAATCCTGCTAGGAACTTGGTCTTTGGTCCACCCATTCCTGAGACATGTGATCACCTGACTTAAACACAAAAACACTAATATCGGGTAAATTACACCCATAAAATATGTTACGTCGGATGAAAATCACCTGAATGCATGACTCTTAAAAAAACCTTGAGCGAAACCAATGAGCGCCCTTGAAGCTACCCAAAGTACCATGCAACTCAAACAGCAGAAACACCATGAAAATCACATGAAAAAATGATGTGGGTGAAAATCACCCAGCGTTAGCTTTCTAGGGTTAACCCTTAGAAGCCTACGAATGAATTTTCCATTCTAAATCAAACCTTGTGTTCTTAGCTTAATTACTCAGGAATCCCTTCACTCATAAACATAATCCATATATGGTTAGAAAGGGCGGAGCTTACTCTTTCTAAAAAATATCGATGACATCCCAGTGCAGCAAAACATCTACAAGAAACCCATTGAGATAAAAAACACCTACAAAAGTGAAATCTCCTTCCCCAACCAATATTATTTACCTTTAGTGCTTCAAACATATTTATATGATGTTTCAAACCAAATAATATCAGTAAATAAAGACTCAAAAGTGTCCACAGACAGAAAAAGTGTGAAACTACCTGCTTTACTCAAACTAAAGCTAGGTATGATGTGCGCACTACTTTATATAGTGTTTATTTTGCTTGCACTTTTTTACTAAGTAGTTATCTTGCACTAAACATTTTTATTTATTTAGACTAAAAAGTTTAATTTTTTGTATATACAGTAGTTTTCTTTGTCCTGATTGAAATACTGAAAGGCATAGGCTGCTCTGAGTGTCAGGTTTTTAGTATCTACATGTATCCTAGAGGTGTGATTATTGATTATCAAGAAAAATAACTCCGCCTGATGCTGTTTCTCAATGTATTTTGTCAAAGTAATAATTAATAAGCCATGTAATGAATTATCATCATCAATATTCTTAAGCTTTGAACTTATATACACTCTAATCTAACCATTTTTGAAAATATATCTTAGGTGTGAATATATTTAAAGTACTTAAAGTCTATACATTTAAAAATAAGTAAAAAAAAAAATCAGGCCCTTGGTCAAATTCTGACTAAAACATGATCAGTTTCAGGAAAATATAACAATTCTGCTTCCTTTTACATTTTAAATGATTATATTTTTGAGCAGCTGTATGTCTTCTGCAGTAAAAGAGATCAGGGCTCATGTGTCTGTCTGATATAATTACTGTGTTATAAGACCTGAAAGAGGCAAAAACTGACAAAAACAAAGAAAATAAAAAAACACACCAAAACAGGCTAGAGTTCAAAGGGTTAATGGCACAGGTTTTGTGTTGAAATTATAATCCAGCATCCTGTGTACCTTCTTGTTTATTTTAAGATTTAGATTCAATAATTCAGGCCTGCCCCTTTTTTCTTTTCTCAAAAAATAAACCACAGCAGTGTCTGTTACTTTCCCGCGGATCCTAAAAGAATGAACAAATCACATCCAGTAAGTGTCTCTGAAATATATCACAAATATAACTTTTATTTGTTGAATCTGTTGTTTGTTCTCCAGTCCCGTCACGTTTGCTCTGGGCGTCTCCGGACAGAGGAGGAAAAGCCACATCTATAAAACACAAGCGCTGCTCTACAGTCTGAGCGGTACACGCCATCTACTACCCACCGTCTCGCCGTAATACCATAACGCTCGCACCGTGATCCTCTACGGAGCGCGAGGAGGAGAAGAGAGGGGGAGAGAGAGGAAAGATCTGAACCTTTTCTCTTTTTTTTCCCTTTTTCCGCGCTCGAATTTACATCTTTTGCTCATTTCTCGGTGTCGGGCCCCCCCCACCAGGAGGATGGTAATGAAGGAGTGTGCGGGCGCTCTGCAGGGACACACACCGCGGGACCCGGAGACAGGAGAGAGAGAGAACGTACGCGGCCCCAGCCATGGCACAGGCGGCCCCGCCATTTCCATACCACTACAATCAGCCGCAGACTTTAAAAGTGAATGTTTAAGTAGCCTAAGAGATGGGGCTTTGATTCGGCCTCTGATCAAGCCCGAGACGTCTCATTCAGAGAATAATGATTTTTCTCCCTCTTCTCCTTAATTTCGCTGTTTCCTTCACATCTCGGGGCTTACAGGTATCCTAAAGCCCAGTGGTATTGTCTTGCCGGAGTTGTTGCAGGAGAGCAGAGCCTTTCTTCTGCCAGATTAGAGCTGAGAGAGGAACGGTGGGGGGCGGAGGAGCAGAGAAAAAGAATTGCAAATGTAGATTCAGGGCCGTCATTTGACGCCGGACAGGCTGTCAGAGAGCAGGCCGGAGAATCACAAAATAAAGAACGCAGGAATGAGGCTGGAGCCGGGTCACCATTACTCACCGTTACTCACTATTACTCACTGTTACTAAGCTTTACTTACTGTCATTCACTGTTACACACTGTTATTCACCGTTACTATTACTCACTGTTACTCACTGTTACACACTGTTTCTCTCCATTACTTACTATACTCACTGTTAATGTTACTTACTGTTACTCACCATTACTCACCATTACTCACTATTGCTTACTGTTACACACTCTTACTTACTATTACTTACTGTTCCTCACTGTTAATGTTACTTACTGTTACTCAACATTACTCACCATTACTCACTATTACTTACTGTTCCTCACTGTTAATGTTACTTACTGTTACTCACCATTACTCACCATTACTCACTATTACACACTCTTACTTACTATTACTTACTGTTCCTCACTGTTAATGTTACTTACTGTTACTCACCATTACTCACCATTACACACTCTTACTTACTATTACTTACTGTTCCTCACTGTTAATGTTACTTACTGTTACTCACCATTACTCACCATTACTCACTATTACTTACTGTTACACACTCTTACTTACTATTACTCACTGTTCCTCACTGTTAATGTTACTTACTGTTACTCACCATTACTCACTATTACTTACTGTTACACACTCTTACTTAATATTACTTACTGTTCCTCACTGTTAATGTTACTTATTGTTACTCACCATTACTCACTATTACTTACTGTTACACACTCTTACTTACTATTGCTTACTGTTCCTCACTGTTAATGTTACTTACTGTTACTCACCATTACTCACCGTTACTCACTATTACTTACTGTTACACACTCTTACTTACTATTGCTTACTGTTCCTCACTGTTAATGTTACTTACTGTTACTCACCATTACTCACTGTTACTCACTATTACTTACTGTTACACACTGTCACTCACCATTACTTACTGTTCCTCACTGGTAATGTTACTTACTGTTACTCACCATTTCTCAATGTTACGCACCCGTACTCACTGTTACTCATTGTTAATCGCATTAACCACTGTTACACACTGTTACTCAACCCTGCTCGCTGTTACTCACCATTACTAAGGTACTCACCATTACTCAGTGTTACACACCTTTACTCACTGTTGCTCACTGTTACTCACTGTCCCTCACCATTACTCACTGTTACTCACCGTTACTCACCGTTACTCACCGTTACTCACTGAAACTCATGGTTAAAGCACATTAGGTCATCCTAGATCAACAGCTTTCCATCTATAGGGAAATTATATTATAGCACATAAACTAGTGTATATTATAATACATAATATATACTGTAATGTAAGAGCAGAATGTACGCTATGAATTCAGAGTAAAAATGTTTATATTTATATATTTATATATATTCAATGGAATTGATACAATATTTCTGTAAAAAAAATACATTTCTGCATAGCATTTTATGATTTCATTTCACATAATTCAATCCTTGATACACTCTAATTGAAAATAATTATAACGCATAACTGTGATATTTTAAACCACATAATTAAAAAAGAAGTAAGAAATCTCGAATAAGGATGAAGTGAGTCACCATTACTCACTTTTACTTACTGTTAAAGCACATCAGCATATCCTAAAATAACAGCTTTCCATCTATAGGCAAATTATACTATAACGTTTAATTCAGCATTTAATGTATAATATATACTATAATCTGAGTGAACAGTGTACAAAATCACACCACAGTAACTGTTTATAAATAATTATGCCAATAATGATAAACATTTACATCAATTTTTACAGAAAAGATGTATATAAATAATGCTCTTATAGATGCTGAAATTACATAGTGATGTTATTTAATGAAATAGCATATATATATAACATACAAAAACACACTGTATAATACAAGAGCACAGCATAACGCCACAGTGTGAGCACCATGTAAATATTGTGACTATGTAATGTTGCAGAAATTGTTAATAAACAGACTTATAATGTGGAATTTGGATTTAATAAAAATATAATACAGAGATTATTACTTTTCACTGTTAAAAAGTAATGCAACATATTGTATAATCATCATATAAAACACAATATATACATAAGCAGTGCTGCAGGAAAAAAAAGCAAAGTATTACATAATTGAATCTTAGATATAATTGGTATTAAAATGCATAAAATAAATGCATAATTACTGTCTACTCTCCACTGTGCTCATGCAACTTAAGTTTTCCTATTGGACGTTTACAACAGGCTGGGCAGGCTCTGTATAATGCAAGGCTGTGTAGCACAGGATTTCAGGAATTTTAGAAATACCTACCCTTATCATGTACATAGTACAGATATTATTACTGTTTAAAAAGTCCTCATGCAACTTAAATCGTCAACACGCTGTATAATCCAAGAGCACCGTATAACGCAATATTACACAAGCAACATAAATAATACCTGCAGTCTTGCAGGAAAAAAGGAAAGGTATATCATACTGTAATTGAGTCCTAGATATTATGTATAATATATATATATATATATATATATATATATATATATATATATATATATATATATATATATATATATATATATATATATATATATATAATGTATTATTACTGTCTGCTGTTTAAAATGTGATCATGCTTCCTATTTTTTTCTTATTGGATGTTTGAAAAACAGATTATAATCTTGGAAATATGTGTAGCAATGGATTTTAGGCATACTTACCCTCATTATGCACATAATAAATAAATATTATTACTGTTTAAAATGTTTTAAATGTTTTAAATCAGCAACAGGCTGCATTACCCAAGATCACCATATAATAATACGATATGGGCAACATAAATAATACCTAAATAATACCTAAATGTAGTTTTTTCAGCAAAAAAAAAGATAAGTGTTCCTGATAGGTGTTAAAAAGACTTCTATATAATTATAGACTTCTATGATAAAAGCTTCTATTATATTGGACGCTTAAAATACTGTACACAATACCAATATAACTGTTAAAAAAGAGCTCATGTGACTTTCAACGCAACATCATCAAAACACTAACATTTTTTATTAAATAAATATTAAATAAACTCGAAATTTTCATTATGTGTAGCCTTGTAAGATTTATTAAAATGTTATTAGATTTTACATAAGAAATATGTTATTTTTGTTTAAATCACCTCATGCAACTTAATGTATGCATTCCTATTGGATGTTAAAAAAATAATAAATTATAATGCATAACTGTGAGATTTTAAACCACATAATTAAAAAAGTCAGAAATCATTATTACTCACTGTTTCTCACTATTAAAGCATGTTGTAATCTGAAAGCAGAATGTACAATATAAAACTGGAGTAACTGTTTACAAATAATCAACACAAATAATGGTAAACAAGTACATTAAATTTGATACATATAAATATAAAATATAGCCATTATTACTGTTTAAAAAAGTGTTCATACAGCGAGTATGCACTGTGTAATCCAAAAGAGCAGGGTACCAGTATGAGCACAACATAAATAATACATAAACTACAGCATTTAGACTTAATAATATACTTATCTAGCCAAATATTATAATAACATAATGCAGCCCTACATAATTGCTATTAAATTACATAATACATTATATATGTGTACATTTAATATATATATATATATATATATATATATATATATATATATATATATATATTAAATGTTTATTAAATTAACTTGTAATTTGAAATTCTGTGTTGCCTATTGGAATATTTTAAATCACATAATTCACTTTTACATTACATTACATTACATTACATTTGGCAGACGCTTTTGTCCAAAGCGACTTACAATAGTCAAGTACAAACTTACAATAGTCAAGTACAAATGCACTTCTAAATTAAAGTTAGAATTGGTAAAAAAAAAAGCTCATGCATTTTAAATCACCATGCGGTATAATCCAAAAGCACAGTATAACGCAACAGTATGTGTGCAGCAGAAATATTACCTGTTATATTGCAGCAAAAAGTTATAAAACTTCACACATATAATAATATAAGTCCTATACATTATTACTCATGAATTACACCACAATACATGTGATACTGACATATTACTGACATATAACGTGATAATGACATATTTCTTTGTTCACATTAACATGCTGTATAATTCAAAATCACAGTATAATGCGTGTTGTGTTGCAATAAAAAAACTATCCCTATAAGATGGGTGATAAAAACATTCTCACACATTTAATTCAGTCCTAGACATAATTACTCATAAATTACATCACAATATATGTGATATTATGACTACAGAGGCAAAGATAAGGTGATAATGACGTATATCTTCCTGATATTTCCAGAAAAGCACAGTCTGAACCATATATTAACATTCTGTATAATCTAAAAGCCCGGTATAACCGACTTTATGTGTGCTGCAGAAATATTACTTATGTTACAGCAAAAAATAAAACTACTCCTATCAGATGGGTAGTAAATACATCTATAGTGCAGCTTTATAACATCTGCACACATATCATTAAGTCCTACACATAATTACTCATAAATGATGATGATAATGATGTATATCCTCCTGATATTTCTGAAGTGTAGATTTCACTGTTCACATTAACATTCTGTATAATCCAAAAGCACAGATTTTAACTCACATGATTTTAAATCATGTGAATTATTCTAAAATGTGATTGGTATTGAAATTCAAATTCAACAGAAAGACATTGTTATTGTTAATATTAGCTCATGCATTTTAAATCAACATTCTGTATAATTCAAAAGAACAGTATAATGCAATGTTATGTCTGCAGCAGAAATATTACCTGTTATATTGCAACTTATTCCTATAAGATGGGTAAGAATTGGGTAGTAAATACACCATTATAACATTTTCTCACATAGACATAATAACTCATAAATTACACCACAATAAATGTGATATTATAACTACGGAGACAAAGATAATCACGTATATCCACCTGATATTTCCAGAAAAGCACAGTCTGAACCAAATATTAACATTCTGTATAATCTAAAAGCACAGTATAATGCAATGTTATGTGTGCAGCAGAAATACTACTTGTTATATTGCAGCATAAAAGCAAACTTCCTATCGGATATGCAATAAAATACACTTATAATGCAGCATTATAACATCTTCACACATATAATTACGTCCTACACATAATTACTCATAAATTACACCACAATACATGTGATATTATGACTGATATTTCCGGAAAAGCACGGTCAGAACTGTATATTTCTGTGTTCACGTCCCGCAGTAGAGTCCTCTTCAGCCTTTATTAGGAACGAAGCTCTACAGTTGATCATTTTGTATTTGCAAGTGGTTGGGAACTTCCTCTGCAAACTTTTTCCTTGTTGTTGTCGGAGCAACAAAACAAAACCTCTCAGAGTTCTCCCTCTCTCTCTCTCTCTTTCTCTCTCTCTTTCTTTCTTTTTTATTTATTTTATTATTATTTTTTTTCTTTCTTTCTCATGTGTTCCAGAGTTGAACCGGCAGCCCTGTGCAGTTTTGCTGCAAGCTATTACTCTTTCATGGCTTGCTCTTTGGCTGTGGAAAGGTGCCTCGCCAATTATTTTGAGATGGATGCAGGATGCAGAATGACTAGAAGCATCAGGTTCTCCTCTCATTTTTTTTTCTCCTCTTTCCAGCGGACCATGCCTAAGGTAAGGGGAGAATGGCCAGAGGCTACGGCGGCTCCCCAAGGACACGCCGGGCCCATAAACTGTGAAACTGACATCTCTCATCTATTACCTCTGCTAACTAGACCTTTAAGAACCTTGACAGGTTCAGCTACGTGCACCCCTCTCCCTCTCCTGCTCCTCCTCCTTCTCCTCCTTCTCTACGGCCTTCCTCACCCCATCCACCCCGACCGCCTCCTCCTCCCGCAGCACCTCCAGCACCACCAGCACCTTCAGCACCCGGCCCATCCTTTGCGGATCCCGTGGAAGTTATTCTATCCTGAGTATCGACTGGCGCACGCAGTCCGAGGCCTTCTTAATCATGCACAAAATGCTGAGTGTAATCTCATATCAAGGATAGAGTCTGCAGAGAGAGCGTGATACATCAATGCCAACCACTTTCGCAAACTTTTCTTCCCCCCCTTCCCTCTCGCGCGGGCTTACCTCTCGCGCGGGCTTACCTCTCGCGCACGCACAGTACAGTAGGCCTGTACTATCAATACTGTGACACCCGTGCAGCGGCATTGATTGATTAGGTTTGTTTATTATGCATGTCAGTGTGTAACAGTCATGAAAAATAGATCTGGTTTGGGAAGTGGGTGTGTATATACACTGTATACACCCATCTCAGATTCTGAATCAGTTCCTCTGATTTTGCTGTGTATAGATACAGTATATGTTTGAGTAAAATTAATATTGTTGTTTTATTCTATAAACTACAGATAAGATTTCTCCCAAATTCCAAAAAACAAAGATTGTAATTTAGAGAGAGCATTTATTTGCAGAAAATGAGAAATGGCTGAAAAAAACAAAAACAAAAAAACAAAAAAAGATACAGAGCTTTCAGACCTCAAATAATGCAAAGAAAAGTTGTTTAAAAGTTCAGAAATCAATATTTGTTGAAATAATCCTGGTTTTTAATCACAGTTCTCATCATGCATCTTGGCATCATGTTCTCCTCCACCAGTCTTACACACTGCTTTTGGATAACTTTATGCCTTTACTCCTGGCGCAAAGATTTAAGATGCAGTTCAGCTTGGTTTGATGGCTTGTGATCATCCATCTTCCTCTTGGCTTAAACGTATCCTGTGCAACAGAGGAAACTCTTGCTCTTCTTTTCCTGTGGTGGTGCTGATGAGAGCCAGTTTCATCATTACATTTTTGGTGGTCTTTCCGACTGCACTTTTTTTTAGAGGGCAGTACATTCAAATAATTGACTCTTGACCTGGCACAAAGTCTGAATTCCAGGTGACTCTACCTCATAAAGCTGACTGAGAAAATAACAAGGTGTTCAGATCTGTTATCTAAGCAAGAATGTAAAATATAAAACATATTCTGGATTGTTTAATGCTTTTTTGTTGACTAAATAATTGTAGGTGAATTTCTTCATAGTTTGGTATGATATGTAAAAGTAAAAAAAGAAAAACACTAAAGTTAAGGTGTGTCATGTCCAAACTTTTGAATTGGCACAGCAGTATGATATATAATAAGATAAAACAAGATTTTAGTCTTTATTAGTCCCACAGTGGGGAAAATTCACAAGACACACTAAAGTTTAAAACATAAAAAAAAACAATATATTAACAATATAAACATTATATTGATAAAGCATATTTAAAACTTAGAAATAACTCTGGGACATTCCAGGATTTTGGTACATTTCAGGGGTGGTCACTTTGTTCTTGGTCAATTTGATCTTCAATTTGATCATTTTTAGTCATATATTTATTAAATACAGGTAATAGACTAATTTGTCAAGCTCAGGTATCAAAGCAGTTTTTTTATTAGATTATGCAATATATTTGGTAACTTACAGTAACAGGGTTGCGAGTAACAGGGTTGCAAATCTAGGCTAAGTTGTGGTTTACCCCAGAAACAGATGCTAACTGTAAAAATTAGCTATGTATACAAGATCAAGGACAAACATGGTTATATAAGTATATAAAGTAAATTTTACTCTACTCATTATTAGTCTTACAATATGAGTAACAGGGTTGCGTTCACTGAGTGACACACACAACTTGGACAAACATATTTGGAAAAACAACTTGAAAATTGTTAGAGCACTTACTCTTGGTCTTGCCATGTGGGCAGAAAATGTCCTTGTGATGTCACTTCCTTTGTGCCAGTAGACAAATATTTTGAACTCTTTCTCTGCCAGGTAAAATTCCTTATGGTAACAGGGTTGAGCGCATGTTGTGGGACACAACTTAATAGCATAAAAAAAACTGTAACATGCAAAACAATGTAGACCAAAGAAGCTGTTTTCATAAGTAAAGGAGATGCATATGAACAATATACAAGAGGAAGTCATTTATTTAGAGCTTTAATTTTAATTGTTAAATTTGCCAAAGGAGTTGGTCACCCAATGTGTGGGACAAAAGAAAACGGCCATTTTTTTGAGTTGGTATTTTTGAGGTCTTTTGAATAATATCTAAGGAGCTTATTTTTCCATCATATTTTACAGTTTGTCTTATAACAAGTACATTTTTCACAAAAAATTGTCATTTAGATATTTTGGATATGTACATTTGAAATTTAAGTGGTGGGACAGGAAATGTACCAAAATCCTGGAATGTCCCCTCTATTAAGCAATTTTTACATTCACATTTTTACTTTTTTAATCATACAGTATACAAGCCTATCCTCTCGATACTGTGACGCGTGTGCAGTGTGTGCAGAGCATTGATTGATTAGGTGTGTTTATTATGCATGTCAGTAACAGGCATGAAAAATAGATCTGTTTTGGGGAAGTGTGTATGGGTGTTTATGCATGTGTGTTTATGTGTGTGTGTGTGTTTTGTGCACGTGTAGGCCTCTATGCATGAGTGTATGTGTGTGTGTGTGTGTATGTGTGTGTGTGCTGGTGTTGTGTGAGGTCACTGTGAATGGAGCATGTGTGGATGCCAGTGGCAGTGCAGTGCCAGGAGCGGTGCGTCTGGAGCCGGGGGTTGCTGGGGGTTGCCGTGGTGGCGGTTCCCCTGGCGACCGCGCTCTGAATCCATCACACCTTGCAGGAAGCCTGCAGGAATGTTCCTTCAATCAGAGTCGGCCTCGTCAGAGCGGCGCTCGGCACCCGCCCGCACCCCAACCCTGTCACCCTCACTTACTGCCTCGCTCAGACACGTCCCTTAGCAGCGCTACGTGTGGAGCCTCTCCGCACACACACACACACACACTTGTACAGAGAGAGAGAGAGAGAGAGCTGTGGGGCAAGGTTAGAATGAACAAACCTGCATGCATAAAAGTAAAGCACGCAACTGTGGGTTGTTTTGTAGTTGTATGAAGTACAATTTTACACAGCTATAATATAAAATACTGCACAGTCAAATTAAAAGCAACTATACCATAGGAACACCCTAGCCACCAATCAGAAACATCTTATCAACCAACAGCTATACCACAGCAACAACGTAGCAACCACCTAGCAACCACTTGACAAAACCTTAGCATCCAATAGCTATACCACAGCAACACCTTGGCTACTTGGTACCTTTGCACACCAACACCTAGCCACACCTTATCAGCCCCCCTTGCAACACCATAGCAACCACTTATGCTGCATCCACATGGTGTCGGTTTTATCAGAAAAAAAACTCTTCCAACATCACTGTAAAAACTGTAAAACATCAAACATTAATGTGCTTTTGTACGTTAATTCTAATAGTAACACATTATTTTAGCCATCTATAACCTATAGTATATGTTATTAAGCATAAAAGTTAAGAATAAAAAAATAAATAAAAATACATTTAAAAAAAAAATATTTTCTACACAAACCACATGAACGCAGCCAAGAAAAAAAAAGCCCCCCTGACAAGCATGTGAATGCAGCATTAGCAAAACTCTAGCAATGATCCAGGATATAATACCAACCAACAGCTAGTATAGCATAGCAGTACCTTAGCAACCACCTGGCAAACACGCAGCAATACCATACTAACCACACTCTAAAAAACAGAGGTACGATATGAGTACTTTTTTGTACTCAAAGGTACACTCTTCATAATTGTACCCTCAAAGGTACAATATTGGTCTTTACAGGGTCAGATTTGTTCCCTCTGAAGTACAAAGTCATTTCTAACAGCAATAAGTACAGATTTATACCATTTAACCTGCAGCCAAAGGTACATTCAGTATTCTGCATCACTGTACTAATAAACAATATATATTTTAATTGCACATTTTTTATTTGAAAGCCAGACAATTTTGGATCATCAAGTTTTTGAGCCATATTTAGTTGATGATAATGTTTATAATCTTTACTGGCACAAAAACCATGGGTACAAAAAAGGACTTTCACTGAAGGTACTTTTTTGTACCTCAATATAAGGTACAGCCCCAGCGACAAGATTTGTACTCTTTTAAGTACAAATCTGTACTCACTTTTCTTAGTGTGCACATTGGGCCACTTAGCAACAACAGGTCATTCAGCTGGCACCCACTTTAACCTAGGATATGATAGCAACCTACTAATATTTGTACTCATATATACTGTATACTCTTTCAGAAATAAAAGTACTACAAAATATTATGCAGCACTTTTTGAACACTATAATATACACTCACTGAACCAAAGAACACCTTACAATAAGGTCATAACTAACAGTAATCAGTAACAATCATTATTAAATGCTTGAATAACGCTTACTATCAACTTATTATTTATTGAAACTAGTTAATAACATTTTTAAACATTACAAAAATTTAACTAGTCAATTAATTAATATAATAAGAATAAGGGTTGTATAAGAATTTTACTTAGGTAAAGCATAATTTATTTTTATTTATTTTTTCGTTTTGACTGGCTGATTGACTTTGCCTTTAGTGAACAAAGTGTATCTAATGATTTTCAGTGTTACCTATTACCATCGCTGTCTCTGTTCTAAAAAAAAATAAGACTTTTTTCTGTAAATTTGACCTTTATTAAGTATTTTTGTACAGAGTTATACACTACTTGTAGTATGGATAGCGATGGGATATATATGTATATATATATATATATATATATATATATATATATATATATATATATATATATATATATATATATATATATATATATTTATTTATTTATTTATACAGGTATTTTACTGTTAATGCAGTTTTTTCTCAGTTGTTTACCATGTTAATTTGGAACTTGGCACTCTTATGGTAACATTTGTAGTCTTATACTGTACTTATACTGTATGCACCCTCCTAGAAATAAAAGTACTACATTGGGTTATACAGGACTTTTTGAACAACATAATATACACTCACTAAACCAAAGAAAACTTTACAATTATGTCACAATTATTATTAATTACGACAGTAATAATAATTCTTAAATTAATGTTAACTATCAGCTAATTATTTAAACTAGAGTCAGTTAATAATAAGAATAAGGGTTATACAATAATTTTACTTACATGAAGCAGCTTTACATTTTTTTTTTTCTTCTGTTTTCACTGGCCGCTTTACTTCGCCTTCATGTAACAAAGTGTGTCTAATGATTTTCAGTGTTACCTGTTACCGCCGCTCTCTCTGTTATTAAAAATTGACGACGGCTTTGTTGTAGTGACCTGAAAACTGAATTCTCAGCCTGCATCACTGAGTTAAGAAGGCTGTGTTGTCAGCATTAATTCTGCCACTCGAACCACAGCGCAAAAAAATCAATGGTCCCGAGTCAAATGAAAAGCTGAAGAATAATTGGCCCGTGATCAATGGTAGTTTGAATATAAGCCTGGCTTTAGCCATATCAAGAGTGTCCAAATGTGAGTTTATTGGGTGTCTAAGGAGATCAATGCTTACAAGGTCGCGCTTTATCTGGGACTACTTCGTGTCATTAGAGGAATTTTAATAATTCATCTCACCCAGGAGCTGCGGGAAAAGAGAAAGCGTGGTGAGATGCTAATCCCTCCAACGCCGCCATCCAGGACAAACCGCCGAACGAACGCCAGCCTATGCTGTCCTGCACTATAAACCCAGAAGTTCTTTGAACTCAAATGATTTAAGTCTGTTTTACATAAAATTGGATATTTCTAAACAATACTCAACTATTTTGAGTTAGTTGAACATGCGTGGACACATATACAGTACTATTCAAACTGAGATCTTTGAGTTGAACCAACTTACAAGCTGGCTTCCATCACAATCTATTTGCATACTGGGTGTGTCCAACAGTTTCTGACTGACTAACACTCACCATCAGTGTGTAGTGATTCCCCCTGGGCTACCTTAGAAATAAATCAACTTCCCCTTTAGTTGTAATAACTTGATTTGATTTGAATTTATGCTAACTCAAGTTTTTATTCCCCATTACTTATAAAAAATTTAGTAAACCAGCTGCCTTAAAAAAGTTAAGTAAACTCAACTTATCCGGTCTTAAAGTATGACAAAAATAAAAAAAAGTTAAATCAACTTTCCCTTTAGTTGTAATAACTTGACATTTTAATTTATGCTAACTCAATTTTTCGTTCCCTATTACTTAAAAAAATTGAGCAAACCGGCTGCCTTAAAAAAGTTAAATAAACTCAATGCATCCAGTCTTACAGTATGACAAAAATAAAAAAAAAGTTAAATCAACTTCCCCTTGTGTTGTGATGTTCTAAGTTATGCTAACTTAAGTTTTCATTACCAATTACTTAACTTTTTTAAGTCAACCGGTAAATTCAACTTATCCAGGCTTACAGTGCAGCCTGGCCGCTGGTGCTTTAATTGCAGCGAGACGTTAGCATGTGATGAAGTGATGTGATGTTTAAGCTGGTGGACAGGGGGATAAACGGGGTAATGGGGTGAGAGTAAATAGGCTGTGGACTGTGGAAAGCTCAGCGGAGAGAGAGAGAGAGAGAGAGAGAGAGAGAGAGAGAGAGAGAGAGGGAGCACTTAGACCCCTGTGATCAATAGAACCAGAACCAGAGCCTTAGGAGAACCCTGAGGGTCAAATAAAGGATCAGCACATATGGAGAGGATTAATCCAGCATGCAGTGATTCTACTGCAGGAAAGGAGAACGTATAGTGTGCAGAATTCAGTATATAATGGAAGGAATTCAACCTTTTTTGACATTTTGCATCTGAAATCAAAGAAGTTGATAATGAATAATTAGTATTTATTATTATTTATGTTCTGAGTCAAACTGACCCGTTTTAAAGTGTGAAGATCTAGGGAAAATAGTTAAAAGTAGTAAAAGTTTTTTTTTTTTCAGTATAAAACTTCTTCTGCTTGCCTAATTAATGTAATCAACATATAATATGAAAACGGTTCATCTCACATACTTGCAACCACCCCCTGCAAAAACAAGAACTAAAACAAAATAAAAAATAAATAAATAAATAAATAAAATAAGTAAATAAAAGACATAAAGCATTTTAATAAGATATATAAGATATATTTTTTACATAAGATATAAAAAAAAATTAGATAAAAATAAGATTTTAGTAGGAATCATTAAACCGTAAGTAAGAAAATGGAAAGAAAGAAAGAAAGAAAGAAAGAAAGAAAGAAAGAAAGAAAGAAAGAAAGAAAGAAAGAAAGAAAGAGAAAGTAAGATTATGAGAGATAGAAAGTTAGAGACGGAGAAAAAGAAAAAGAGAGGAAAAGACAAAAACAGACAGACAGACAGACAGACAGACAGACAGACAGACAGACAGACAGACAGACAGACAGACAGACAGACAGACAGACAGACAGACAGACAGACAGACAGACAGATAGATAGATAGATAGATAGATAGATAGATAGATAGATATAATAACGTAGTGAAACATTTAAAATTGTATTATTTTATGAAAAACAAGTGAATTATACTAAGTGAAGCATTACCTGTTAGAGGTAAGGAACACCTCTGCAACTAAATATTGATCGAATAATTATTAATGGAGTTAGTAATTAAATATTCACACTGATTGTTAGGATTTTTTTTTTAAATTAAACATGCACCAGCTCAAATTGACTCAGTAACACAATTGCTGTTCCTGATAAATGAACATAACAGGAGGGTTAAAATCGACCTTCATTTGCATGGAGGGTGGCCCTCATTTACCAAGGGATTGTCAAAGAAAAAGAAAAAAAAGACATATAATATATATATATATATATATATATATATATATATATATATATATATATATATATATATATATATATATATATATATATATATACATAAAACAAATAAACTAAAACAAATTACATAAAAATAAGATTTTAGTAGGAATCATGAACTCATAGGTAATAGAAATTATAAGAATGCAGCTACAGATGAATAAATAAAACTAAGCACATAAAGCACTATAAAAAAAAAACATCAGGGTTCACTTGGAGAGCCTTTACCATACACTGTAACAATATTGTATGTAAAACTCATTATTTTAAGTTTCTGTTAAAAAATGTCAATGTGCTTTAAACTCAGGTGCAAATTTAAAAGGTTCTAATTTTCACTCAGATTCCCAATTTTGGAGCTTGATGTACACTCACAGAAAAGCTGATGTAAAATGTAATATGTGTGTGTGTGTGTGTGTTAGCCCCAAGCACATCTCAAGCTGACAACCTGCCAATCACAACCAAGTGACCTAAAGACAATAACGCCCGTAGCATGTGTGTGTGTGAATGTGTGTGTGTGTGAGTGTGTGCGTACATGTCTGTGTGTCTGTGTCTGTGTGTGTTTATGCCCAAAGGGCCATGAGAAGAGATGGCCAATAGGCCAAGTTTGAAGGGAAATCAGGGTCTGTAAACCGAAAGTGTGCAAAGCGAGAGAGATAAAGAGGGAGTAAAACATACAGAAATGGAGAAACATAGATAGATAGATAGATAGATAGATAGATAGATAGATAGATAGATAGATAGATAGATAGATAGATAGATAGATACATAGATAGATAGATAGATAGATAGATAGATAGATAGATAGATAGATAGAGTGACAGAGGTAGAGAGTTGAAAACGGAGAGAAAGACAATTAAAGGGATAGATAAGAAGAAATAAATAAATAAATGAATAAAGAAAGAAAGATCCATACAGAGAAAGTATGAGTGAGGGAGAGAGTTAGAGAGGAAGAAAAAGACAAGCAGAGGAAAAGACAATGATAGAAAGAAAAAAGAAAGAAACAGTGAGATAGATAGAGCCTTGAAAATGGAGAGAAAAACTAAGAGATAGATAGAAAGAAAGAAAGAAAGAAAGAAAGAAAGAAAGAAAGAAAGAAAGAAAGAAAGAAAGAAAGAAAGAGAAAGTATGAATGAGGGAGATAATAGAGAGGAAATAGAGGAAAAGACAAAGATGACGGAAAGAGAATATGGAGAGAAAGACAAGGAGAAGGATAGATAGATAGATAGATAGATAGATAGATAGATAGATAGATAGATAGATAGATAGATAGATAGATAGATAGATAGATAGATAGATAGATAGAAAGTAACAGTTACAGAGATAGAGACTTAAAGACGGAGAGAAAGACAATTAGAGGGAAAGAAAGAAAGAAAGAAAGAAAGAAAGAAAGAAAGAAAGAAAGAAAGAAAGAAAAAGTATGAGTGAGGGAGAAAGTTAGAGAGGAAGAAAAAGACAAATAGAGGAAAAGACAATGATAGAAAGAAAAAAGAAAGAAACAGTGAGATAGATAGAGACTACAAGATGAAGAGAAAGAAAAGGAGAATGAGGGAGATGAGAGAAAGACAAGGAGAGGGATAGATAGATAGATAGATAGATAGATAGATAGATAGATAGATAGATAGATAGATAGATAGAGAAAGTACGAGTGATGGAGATGGAGAGATAGACAGAGATAAAGACAAAAAGAGAGAGAAAGAGAGAGAAGATGAGGAGCGGGGGAAGTGGATGGCTGTTTCAGAGGGCTGCACATTAGAAAATGACAAAATGACACGGGTAATGAATAAAGAAATAGGGTTACAATTGAACGAGAAGACTTAATGATAGAGTAACATTGAGCTTTATTGATAAAAGACTGAATTATTCAATAGAGCGGGGATTTATTAAAGCCGGGAACTGTGACAAGTGCTTCAGAAACGAGGACAAGTAGGACCGGATTCAAATCTCATGTTTCCATTCATTTGTAATTATAGCCAGTGTGTGCAAAAGGCCTCGCGCACAATACAAATGCTGTTTAATTTGGAATTACACGCCGGCACCGCCGCCGCTCCATAAAATATGATGTTGGTTCCAACAGTACAAAGCCAGTCGCGCGAGTTATTAGCCAACAGAATTAGCGCCGCAATGCGGTCCCGGCTGCCTTCTGCCGGCGCCGAGTCGTCACACGAACGAGCGCGAAGGAGGGAAGGCATAGTTTAAGGAACAAGGCTGGCACATGCCAGGAAACTGGGCTACGCCTTTAAATATTCATCGTTAAGCAGATGTATGAAACACGCTTCCAGTCGGAGCTTCTTCTCTCCTTTAAAAGCCTTCACAGCTATTAGCAATCAAGACGTGGGCTCATTAAAAGGAGTCACCTCAGATAAAATATTTGTGTGAGTAATGTGCTCTTTAATTGCCTCTAATCACATTAGCGCTGGTTCTGATGGAGGACTGTGGATTGGGTTCTGTAATTAAAGTCTTTGGAGGGGGGAGGAAAGTGGAGATTACACCAGAGACGAAGCTACACCAAACACAGCCTGCGAGATCCCATGTGGGACGCGACGGGGAGTCTCCAGAACAATACACAGAGCAGAGCTTCATCAGCAGAGCCGCCGCCGCCATTACTGAGGGGCTTCCATTATTGCGTAGTGCAGAATGTGTGCTGTTATTTAACCCCTTGGCCTTTTAATTTTAAGACCTATTATTCAATAATTGTTAGATGTTGGTACCACTTTAAAATAAGACTACCTTTATAAAGGGTTTATAAACGGTTTAAAATCAGTTTATTAATAGTTACTAATTAGGTTGTAAATGCCTTAAAAATCATTAATAATCAGTTATAACACATACGTAGAAAGGGCAACAATATAGATAGCTGTGAGTTCACTATTTGGCAAACAACAGGTCATTGTTGCCCTTTCTACGTATGTGTTATGACAGATTATTAATGATTTTAAGGCATTTACAACCTATTTAGTAACCATTAATAAACTAATTGTAAACCATTTATAAACCCTTTATAAAGGTGGTTTTATTTTAAAGTGGTACCGAAATGTTAAAAACATAGTGATGGACCACTCCAAAGATTGGACACACCTTTCCATTCGTTTTATTTCCTACATAGTAAATGAATACTGAAGTGATTCAGATTATGAAGGAACACATAAGGAATCATGTAGTAACTTAAAAGTGTTAAATAAAAGCTGTTAACTCATGGTTTCTGAGGCTGGTAACTCCAATGAACTTATCCTGTACAACAGTGGAAACTCTTGCTCCTACTTTCCTGGGGCGGTCCTGATGAGAGCCAGTTCCATCATTACATTTTTGATGGTCTTTGCGGTGACTGCACTTAAATATGCTTTCAAAGTTCTTTATATTTTTTTATTCTTCAAGTATTTTTACTTTATTTAGTTGAGTAGTTCTTGCTGTTTATTTACCACGTCAACTCTACCTCTTCACAACTTTACAACTGATGTTCTTAAACACATTAAGAGACAAGAAATTCAAGTAATTAACTCTTGATGAGTTCAGCACAGCTGTTAACTGAAAGCCTGAATTCCAGGTGACTTTACTTCATAAATCTGATTGAGAAAATTTTGGCTTGATTTGCAAAACTGTCATCTAAGCAAGTGGTGCAGCTTTGAAGACTGTAAAACAATGAAAAGAAAAATAATAGTAAATTTGAGGTGTCCAAAAAATTTAACTAGTAATGAACATTATTACATTGCAAATAAAAGAATAAAAATGACCCCAAAGGAAATTTAGCAGCCAGTATCAGTTACACGACACAGTAGAAACATACAACAGTAGGGTAATAATACAGCACTGTAAGAAATATAAACTCTAAACTATACGATTCTAAACTGAGATTTGAAAAATATATACATAAATATATAAATACAAAAATTATACAAAGTGTGGAGGTAATGAGCCGTAGATATGAGGTAGTGCAGTAGCACAGAATAAATGAAGTATAGGAGATAGCAGGTATGAGCAGACATGACAATACTAACATCAACACTGCAATATAAATGCAGTAGAAGATGAAACGGAAAATAAATAAATAAATACATTAATAAATAAATAAATAAAAGTAACAAACAACACATTGACACAAAGTAAGATATGAAACACATGGTCCACATATATATAGTATTCACTTGGGTAATAACTTAATTAAGGAAGAAGAGAGAAAAAAAAAGTCACATATTGGTTAGGTACTCTATAATATATTTATGTTTTAAAAACAGAGATTTTGCAGCTGTAGGTAATTAAATTTGAGTTTGATTAGCATAATACCATCAGCACACATTAGCACTTTATCTAAAACTTACCTACAGTATATACACGCTTCATAACACAGCCTGTGTATTTATAAAGCAGTGATTTATTTATGAAAAGCTGGAGTATTTATGATCAGCTTATATCAGATCACACAGGCTGACGTATGATTAACTACATTCAAGGTCATTTGCACTTATTAAAACTTATTTCAAATTATGGAGCTCATTAGCCAGAGGCCTGGTTTAGAGTTCCTTAAATAAATTATCTATATGTTGACCTGAGTTTTATTTTTAAAAGTACATGTAGAAGCCTGAACCACTGCAGTAATTACTGCACTAATCAATAGTTTTACATATTTGAAGCCAGGCTAGTCTCCTTTAATCAAAATAATATTACACAACATCTACAATATTTTACACTACTTCTTTTAGTATAAATTCAGTATCTAAATATATTTAAAACTCATGTTTTTTTTTTCTGTAAATCTACACATTCATGTGCAGGTATTAATCATCTACTATTTTTATTATTTCTTTTATTATATAGAATTATATTTCCGGATATAAACTCATAATCATTGTGTTATTAAATTATACCAATTATTGCAAGCTTATTTGACATTCACAATAATTAATATTTTATAAATATTTGTTATATGTTTATAGTGTGTCATTATTTAAGATGAAATATCTTACAGAAATAAATACATTTGTATTGTAATTACTAATATAATGTAATGTAATTGCTTATCTGAGCTTGTAATTATTGCATTATTGCATTATTTTTACAAGCTCATATCATTTTAATTACATCAATATACCAATATAATTATTTTTACGTTTTATAATTACTGATTACTGATTATTGATATAAGTCCAGGTATCTTTAAATTATTTTTAAAGCAGTTATTGCAAGCTTTGATCACCTACACGCCTCTATAAATTATTGATGTTAACAAATATATATTTGTTGGTTCTGAAATACTTTGATATGTATATGATATATGATATAATTTTATTATGTATTATCACATATCAGTAAGAACAAGTTTATATTACAATAAGTTTTATCACAATAATCATTGATAAGTTTTGAAAATTAGGTGAATATTTCTATGAAAAAACTTTTTAAATGAGAAGCTCATATCAATTATTAATATTTGTTATAATTACGGATGTAAGTTTTTAAAGTAATTACTCATAATTAAAAACCCATCAATTCAGTTGTCTGTTGTGTACAAAATAGTGATTCCGCATTTATTTATATTGTTAATCTTTACTTTGTCTTTTTTTTCATCCGTCAGCATCAACATTTCTGTTAATTACTTTATTATTAGCAGAATATTGTATGATTAAACTGACTTTCTATATTATTTTATACTATAAAAAATAATTAACTATGTTGCACATGCTTATAAATGTTGTTTGAGTATTCACAGCTTAATTAATAACCATTAATAAATTCCTTTATGAATTATTTATAACCCCTTTATAAATGAGTCTTATTTTAAAATCAGCTTAAATCAATAATGAGAAGTTTTGTCAAATTTACCAAACTTGATTCCAAATCTAGATCTATCTATCTCTTTTCCTCTTTTTGACCTCACTCAAAAAGAGGAGTGAGTGTATTGCTTCTTCTCTATCTATCTATCTATCTATCTATCTATCTATCTATCTATCTATCTATCTATCTATCTATCTATCTATCTGTCTGTCTATCTATCTATCTATCTATCTATCTATCTATCTATCTATCTATCTATCTATCTCATTTTGTCTTTTTCTTCCTCTCTAACTCTTTACTAACTCTCCATCTCCCTCACTTTACTTCCTTTGTATTGCTCATTCTCTCTCTCTCTCTCTCTCTCTCTCTCTCTCTCTCTCTCTCTCTCTCTCTCTCTTTTGCTCTTTTTGTCTTTTTCTTCCTCTCTAGCTCTTTACTAACTCTCCCTCACTCTTACTTTTTCTGTATTGCCCCTTCTCTATCTATCTATCTATCTATCTATCTATCTATCTATCTATCTATCTATCTATCTATCTATCTATCTGTCTGTCTGTCTGTCTGTCTGTCTGTCTGTCTGTCTCTTTTCCTCTTTTTGTCCTTTTCTTCTTATCTAACTCTCTATCTCCCTCACTCTTACTTTCTCTGTAGTGCTCCTTCTATCTATCTATCTATCTATCTATCTATCTATCTATCTATCTATCTATCTATCTATCTATCTGTCTGTCTGTCTATCTCTTTTCCTCTTTTTGTCTTTTTCTTCCTCTTTAACTCTTTACGAACTCTCTATCTCCCTCACTTTACTTCCTCTGTATTGCTCCTTCTCTATCTATCTATCTATCTATCTATCTATATATCTATCTATCTATCTATCTATCTATCTATCTATCTATCTATCTCTTTTCCTCTTTTTGTCTTTTTCTTCCTCTTTAACTCTTTACTAACTCTCTATCTCCCTCACTTTACTTCCTTTGTATTGCTCCTTCTCTCTCTCTCTCTCTCTCTCTCTCTCTCTCTCTCTATCTATCTATCTATCTATCTATATGCAGTAGTTGGTTGTTTCAGTGCTTTGTGATTTTCTCTGACTGGGATAAACTTGCTGGTCTGTTTGTATTCTCGTCTCCTGAGGTAAACTTTAGAGACACGGCTGTGAGGCTCGGTTTATTGGTATGATCTTCAGCAGACCTTGTGTAGAAGTGGATTATTCAGCTCTGAAATGAAAAGCGAGGTGTAGGATCTGTCCTGCAGTTCTGTCACCCAACTTTCCTAACTTACTCCGACTCGTTCGCTCGGCGAGTCGATGTCCAGCTCAGATTTGGAGCTGCTTGGCGTGTGAGGCATGTTCATGACAACTCCGGCTCTCGGCCGGGCCAGAGCGATGCTGTTTGTATTTCACTCTGCACGTTGGCAACCCCATCAATATTTAGGCCCTCACTTCTCTCTCTGCACACTTGAAAGTGTGCGGCTCGCAGAAAGAGAAGTTGCCACCACTCCCAGTGTTGCTAATTACCTCGGTTTGCTTTGTGCGAAGCCCGGCTTCTATTCTGATTGGATTTGCTTGACAAATAAATAAATTATAGTCATGAAATTATAATGGCCACCTCGGTAACCTTTTCCTGAAGCTATGTCTGCAAGCAATGGGAGGCCCAGTGGACATTCCCACAATCCTTTTGTTCTTGTTTTTTTATTTTTTTCCCCTCATTTTTTTTTGTTTTTCATGAATCTCACCTTACCTCTAGTGCAGCGCTGTATCCCGCAGTGACATCACCTATGCACTCTTACCCTCTACTTTCGCCAGCCTGCCCGTATAGGAAGGCCATGTGTTTAAAATGAGCTGCGGTGGACGCTTGGCTTGGTCCAGTTCGTCTCTTAACTGGAATTGACTCATCGAGTCCCTGGTTTAGCCCCTTACTTTCCATCCATCTCTTCACTCTGAGTAACGAGTCCTTGGCTAAACCTGTCTTGGTGAGATTTGAGCAGACATGTGGAAATTTGCTGTGAATTTATGATTATTAATAGCGGCAGGGTTCGTCAGTGCTGTGTTCGGTCTGTGGTTGTTGTTTTGAGCAGTTTTCTATCTTAAAAGCTCTAATTTAACAATGATGGAACATATATAACTATTATTTAATAAATGTAACAGCTTTCCAAGTTGTTACTCGAAAATATAACAACTTGCAAAAAATAATTAACAAAAAATGAATGAATGATAAAAATAGAAAATTTAGTTGCACTTATATTATAGTTAACTTATAGCTAATGTTAAATTATGCTATAATCCATGACATCTGTACATTAGATGTCCATATGTTTGTCAGTTTCTGAATCAGTTTCTCTGATTTTGCTATTTATAGGTTTATGTTTGAGTAAATTCCAAATAAAAATATTGTCATTTAGAGCATTTATTTGCAGAAAATGAGAAATGGCTGAAATAACAAACAAGTTCATATTCATAAAGTTTTAAGAGTTCAGATATGAATGTTTGGTGGAATAATCCTGATTTTTAATCACAGTTTTTGTTCATGCATCTTGGCATCATGTTCTCCTCCACCAGTCTTACACACTTCTTTTGGATAATATTATTTTACTTCTGGTGCAACAATTCAAGCAGTTCAGCTTGGTTTGATGGCTTGTGATCATCCATCTTCCTCTTGATTATATTTTAGAGGTTTTTAAATAAGCTCATCATTGGTCTCTTATTTTTTTCCAGAGCAATATAATCAATAAGAGGTTATTTAATTTTACAAATATTAAAAACTAATTGGTCCATTTTTGGGGACCAAGTATCTACTTTCACATTAGCCATTAACCACCAGGTTACAGTGTGTTTTAAAAAGAAAATATATTCTAAGCTGAACAGAGGAACCCACAAAATAGGCGAAAATTGCATGTTATGTCCACTGTGAAAAGGGGTTAAGCTGCGACCATTGCTGACACAGATGTGCACATACTCACACACAACTTGTCTTGTTCCTGTAGAAACACATTGCCAAAAGAATAGCACACTTTTGAGTGCACAGAAAACTGTGAGTATATGGAAAAATGGCATATCATATCTAAAACCCTACCAACTTTGGTAGTTAACTAATGTTGGGCACATTTATATGTAATCTGTATTGTCTCCATAACTGTCGGTTATGACTGCCAACCATTCTCTTAAAGACTAAGGGCCCTATCTGTCTAAGGCACATTGTGATGCTCATTTCTATCTTACACCCCACCAAACAGTCTATTTACATGCCTTCCAACTGTGTTGTTTAATTAACAATGGTGCTTGTGAATATATCTACACCGATGGCCATGGTATGGTCTCAAAATGAGGTGTGTTCAGGTTTCTGGAGTATTGCTATTTTGGCAACAGAAAACACAGGTGTTTTACTGACTGAATACAACCTAGAGTGACATCAACAGTCAGATGTTCATTGCTATCTTGGCAGTGAATTTGTCAACACAGGTGCATCTGCAACACACATGCACGACCACTTTCTTTCTTGAGAAGCGCTGGACACGTCCAGGTAGCTGCCCTGTCAAAATAGCAATCCACCAAAGTTAGAGTGCATTCCAAAACACACCCGCGATTAAGAAAGAAAAGTAGTACAAGCTTTTTGCGCTTTTTGAGCCACATAATGCATACTTTTCCCGGTGTTATGATAGCAAAAAGACTGCACAGTGCATGGCTTGTCACTAAAATAGTGCCCCATGACTTTTTGTAGTCTGATTAAAGATAGAGGCCCAGGCTGAGGTCTACAACACAGCTATCTATTCCTTCTGGTGCTTTTAAAGCATACTTCTTTCACTTATTGTGTAGTATGAATGTACATAAAACTGGACACTGCCATAGCATTTTGTAAACCAGTGATTTTTGCCCACAGTGCTTAATGTTTCCAGCATAAAACTTTTCATAGATTAAAATATGGACATTGTACATTTCCTGGCTGTGGAATTCATAAAGGATTATCTTATCTTATCATCTTATTTTATCTTATCTTTTCTCATCTTATCTTGTGTGAGCTGCTGCCACTGCTAACGGTTTAGCCACACTGCTCATTTTCCCCATTTTTCATTATACCCCCGACCCAAACCACCCGTCACCACCTCGTCACTTTTCAAGGCTGCCCTGATTGTCGTTGTCAGTTTCCTGCTGCCGGTTTACCCCAGCTGCCCCTTTCCAGTGGCCCTGACTGACTGAAAGCTAGCAGGCTAAGATAGCCAATGAGAGGTGAGCTAGCAGGGAGAGTTAGCGTTCAGAGATAGCGAAGAGATCCTTCGGCTCCTCTATGACTTTATGGTCTCGGCTGCTCTGCTAATTAGCTCTTTGGAGAGTTCTCCTCGCGGAAATGGGTAAGGAAAGGGAGAGAGAATAAGAGAAAACGAGAGAACGAGAGAGAGATATGGAGGGAGGACCGTGTGAAGTTGTGGCAGTGTTGGTGGTGCTTGCTCGCTGCAAAAGAGGGAAACAGAGGAAAAACTTTGAGCACCGTCATCGATCCTGTCTGCTGCTCGGCAGGTAAATTATAAACGAAGGGGTTTAGGCGGATGCAGCCCAGCTAGGCCGCACTGGAGCTGGAGCTAGAGCTAAAGTTAGCATACACGTACGTTAGCCTGAGGATAGCATCGTGTGTACCAGCCTTAATTTCAGCCAATCGGCGTGATGATCAGATCAGGTAATGAAGCAAGAAGCAGAAGCAACAGGAACAACAGATGGCTGATTAGCTCACGTTAGTCTTTCTCTCTCTCTCTGTCTTTTTCTCTTTCTCTCGTTCTCTCTCTCTCTCTCTCCCTCGCTCTTTTTCCCACTCTTTTCTGGAGGGGGCGCCGGCCAGCATGAAAGATTCACCCCGGCTTTGTCTTCTGCAGTGTAAATATTGTGCTAGCGGAATATGAAAGTAGCGCAACACTAAGGTACAAAAAACACAGGGAAAAAAGATCAAGAGCGGGTCTTACATCAAGGAGGACCCCGAGGATGTCTTTGTTGTCAACTTCAGAAGGGAAGAGAGGAGCAGAGGAGGAAACTGGCAGAAGGGGAGAAGATGCCAGAGAGAGGCTCAAAGGAGCGGCCCTGGCCGAGGTGATCGGTATTCCTCGCCAGTCTGCCTCCTGGCTCTGAAGTCAGGCAAAGAAGCTGGCAGCCAAGCCAGAGGGCATAACAGCACAAACACACCTTCAGCGCGGGCTAGACTGCGCAGTCGCATACGCGCTCTCTCGCTCGCTTACACACACACACACTCGTACACATACACACTCACGCATTGTGTGTATGCGTGTGCTGTATCTGTGTATCTGTGTATTTGTGACTACATTATTTAGAATGCATACTTGTTCTATTACAGAGACCAATAGAAACCCCACACTAGAAAGTCACTATCTATTCTGACATGCTAAAAAAAGTCATATAGGACTGGGTCACGAGTATGTACTGTACACTGATCATGAAGAGTGTTACCTCTGAGAACAGCTTGGGAATGCCCAGACCTGTATAAGTTCTGAGGTGTTATCTTGTGTCCAGAATACTTGATGCTCATGGTGTTGAGAGACTTAAAACAATGTTAATTCGTCATATTAAATGTTGTGATTTTAACTTAGAGTTTATGAGTTGTCATCTTTTTAACTTTTTAAAGTTTTTGTGTTTATTTAATTAAGTGAACATTTTCATTTAGAGTTAAATGAGCTTGTGAAACGTTAAGTTACAGCTCACACCTTTCCAATTGGTTCCAGCATTCATTTATTTGCTGGTGTTATCTTGTGGGTAAAGTTGGCTGAACACTGGCCAGAATGTGTGATGCTCATATGGTATTGAGACACTTATCAAATTCATCAAACTCATCAAATTATATTTTGTGGATTTTTATGTATATTTAATGAGAAACATTTTGATTTAGAGTTAAATTAACTTGTAAAACTGTGAGTTATAGTTCGCACCTTTGCCATTGGCTCCTGCATCAATTAATTTGCTCTGAGGTGTTATCTAGTGAGTGATGTTGGCTAAGCACTGGCCAGAATGCTTGATGCCCATGGTGTTAAGACACTGTAAAATATTCATCAAATACTCATCAAATTAAATTTTGTACGTTTGTATGTTCCTTTACTGAAATTAAAATTAAAAATGAGTTAAATTAACTGACTAAGCGCTCTCTCTCTCTCACTCTCTCTCTCTCTCTGACTCAAAATAACCAGGAATCAGATTCATCCGCTCTAAAAGAAGACCGCATCACACCCGGCCAGTTTAAAACGATTCTTCCGCACGCTTAGTGCAGTTACCCATTCTCACCAAGAAGGAGCCTAAATCCCAAAACTTATGGACATCAGCTTTAACTCATCAAATTAAGTTTATGTTTATGAGTTGTCAGCCTTTCAACTAAAGTTTTTATATTCATTAAATTAAGTGAACTTGAAACTGTGAACTTTCTCAGCATTAAAATAGAGTGAGCCAATGAACAGAAAAAAGCTGATTTAACTCAATTTTTATAAGCTGATTCAACTCAGATCACATTTGAGTTAAACTAGTTAGCTAATGTTCATTAACTAAGTTAAACCAGTTGAGTGATGTTTGAAATATCCAATTTTATGTTTAATTCATTTGAATTCAAACATAGTATGTACCATTACAGTGTAATGGTTTTAGTTTATTCAGTTAACAGCTGCGCTGAACTCATCTAGAGTTAATCACTTGAATTTCTTGCCTTTTAATGTGTTTGAGAGCATGAGTTGTAAAGTAGTGAAGAGGTAGAGTTACAGGTATACAGTGAATAGCTCTATTTGAGTTATGTTCTAATCCAGATTATGAGGGGCAAGGACTACTCAACTACTTTAAGTTCAGTCAATGCAAAACATTTTAAGAACTTTTCAAGAAAGTTTCCTCAAGTACAGTCACCGCAAAGACCATCAAAAATGTTGTGATGAAACTGGCTCTCATCAGGACCACCTTGTTGCACAGGATAAATTCATCAGAGTTACTAATTACATAGTTTGAAATGTGTTCAAATTAGTACAATTCTGTACAATTTTATACTAATGCAATTAATAAAACTTAAAAAATATGGTCTAAAATATGATCATGAGGACAAAACTTATAGTCTGACCCCTCACACTCTACTCGATTCTCTGCTAAACAATCTGCAGACTAGAGCTAACGAGAACAAACTCAACCAGACTGATCTAGTGTATAATCATGGCTTTAGTATGCTGAGCCACATGGAGCCCCAGTAATATTTATTATGATTTCAGTTTCATTATTAGTGAAATATGCATTTTACTGTCTCTCTTCTCCCAGCCTGGACCATCAAAGTCCAGATAAGTGTTTACTGCATGCGTTCCTTTGGGTTCTAACCTAAGTTGGAGCATGTGTACTGGGTTATTGCCCGCCTTGCTTGCTTTTGGTCAATAAAGTCTCTCAGCTCCCACCTATCGTGCAACAAAGCCCCCATTCCATCGCTTTGTAGGATAAAAAGCAAGATTTATCCCATCAATTTTTACTCAACCACACAATGAAAAATGCAGCCCTCTCCTCAGCAGATAACATGCGAGGAGAAGCTTTTACCCATAAAGAGAGAGAAGGAAATAGAATATTCACCTTTCGCACCATCGCTGATTCACGCACCGGCAACCTTGAGCTGGGAGTCGGCCCAGAGAAGCCGAGAAGACAAATTAAAGGTCTGTTAAAATGCATTTTTGATGCATTTAATTCAATTCCTCTTTTAATCATACATGGATGCGGCATTATTATTTAATATCCTTGCTAACGCGATTTGTTGCGATTGATCAATATAATTACGAGCCGTGTTTTCAGCGAGCACCTCGGAGACCGAGCCGAAAAGTTGAATATATTCAAGGCTGCGGCAAAGTTCGATAAAGCAGCATCACAGAAGAAATAAAGAATCGTTAAGTCAGCTTTAATTTGGAGCAAATTGGCATTCTGTTTGCCTGTGCCAGCCTCATGAACATAACATATGTAGAAGCCTCTCTGAAACGGCGAAAAAGCAGAAAAAAAGAAGCCTGCTGTTTAATGTAGAATCCTAATGTGTGTTTTCCCCTGTAAGCCCTTCCCCTCGCCAAAGTCCTCGCCTCAAGGTTAACGCATTCGCGCTGGTAGGCAACCGGGCGAAATAAATAAAGTTCAACAAACAATTAGCGATGCATCGATAGGCCGATCGATAATGATGTGTGTAATTATCACTTCGGGGAGCGGGAGTTGGCCCGTCTTTATTGATGCTGTCTAATTTGTACTCGCTGCTCTGCTGGAGGAAGGACAGATTACAGATACATGAGTGTTGTTCCAGTACTCGGCAGCGTGGGGACCCGGCGACGTGTAATAAAGCATCAATTAACCTTCAAATATAAAACAAAAAAACACTAAAGTGAATTCAGTCAAAGCGTATTGACAAATGCATCGTTACATATTCATCGTTTCTTCTGAATTCAAGGGTATTAATAAAAGTAGTTTATCCTGCATTTGTTGGAGTAACTGTAACTCTGTCCAGGAAAGGCCTAACTAAGATCCTAAGTTTTGCTGCTAAGCATTGCTGTAAGGATTTGATTGCATCCCATTATAAAAAAGGGCATCACTGATTAGGCTGATAGGCTGATATGTTGGTATAACAGGACAAAAGTACTACAAATACACTATATAGGGGAAAGTATTTGGGCACCTGTTAATTTTTGGGTTTTTTTTCTGATATCAGGGTTATTAAAACAAATCCTTCTGCTTTTCTTGTCCAGGAAAGGTCTTATATTAAATTTTAGAGCATTTCTGTGAGGATTTGATGGCATTCAGAAACAAAAGATCATTAGTGAGGTCAGGATAATTGATTGGGTATGGTGCCAATAGGTTCAACCTTCATTCTCTGGAAATCAGGACACTTTACGAATCATCTTAATACAGAAACATTACCAGTCACACTTTAAATTCAGAGTTTTATCATTATTTAAATATGTTCTGCATTGTAAGTGAATGCGAAAGTCATCCAGACTATTAAGAGAAACATACAGAATTATTTTGTACACAAAAAAGTGTTAAACAAACCAGAATCTGTTTTATATTTTAGATTCTTTTAGATATTAGAAGACAGCTTTTGCACATCTCGGCTGAATTTTCTTAATCAGCTTTATGAGGTAGAGTCACCTGGAATTCAGGTTTTCAGTTAACAGCTGTGCTGAACTCGTCAAAAGTTAATGCCGAGAATTTTTTCCCTCTTAATAAAGTGTTTGAGAGCATCAGTTGTAAAGTAGTGAAGAGGTAGAGTTACAGGTATACAGCGAATAGTGAATATTTGAGTAATGTTCTAATCCAGATTATGAGAAGAAAGAAATACTCAACTAAATAATGGAAAAAAATACTGTAAGAAATGAAGATCAGTCAATCTGAAACATTTCAAGAACTTTAAAAAAGTATTTTCAAGTGCAGT
Organism: Astyanax mexicanus; assembly: GCF_023375975.1. Classification (NCBI taxonomy): domain Eukaryota; kingdom Metazoa; phylum Chordata; class Actinopteri; order Characiformes; family Acestrorhamphidae; genus Astyanax; species Astyanax mexicanus. Next base: position 50,201,804 of record NC_064414.1, read on the forward strand.
CACCACAAAGACCATCAAAAATATTATGATGGAACTGGCTCTCATCAGGATCACCAGAGGAAAGGAAGAGCAAGAGTTCCCTCTGTTGCACAGGATAAGTTCATTAGCGTTACCAGCCTCAGAAACCACAAGTTAACAGAACTTTAGATACGACTCACTTCAATTCTTTAATTCTATGTTAAGTATAATCCTAATTTATCTTCTTTAAAGACTCATTTTCTTTTTGCAACAAAAGAAGTTTAGAATGAGACCACAGACATTTTCAATTGCTAACACTATTTTCTATCATTATCTCTCTCTGCATTATAAAATAAAAAACCCATGGAATTATGTTTTACAACTGTTATATTAATTAACAATGTAGAAATGTGTATAGGGGGAGTACATGTGTTAAATTGTAGTAGGGGTGATCTGATCAGGAGATCGCCTATGATTGACTATGATCAGGAGATTGCCGGTTTGAATCCCGTTAATGTAGCTTGCCATCGGCTACCAGAGCCCTGAGAGAGCACTCTGGGTGGGAACAGTAGATGGCGCTCTTTTCCCTCATCACTCCAAAGGGTGATGTCTGCAGCCCAAGGCTGCGTCTGTGAGCTGATGTATTGGAACCGAGTCGCTGTGCTTTCCTCCGAGCGTTAGCGCTGTGGTGCTACTCGGCAATGCTGCATCAGCTGCAGTTCAAAAAGAGGCGGAGTCTGACTTCATATGTGTCGGAGGAGGCGTGTGCTAGTCTTCACCCTCCTGGTGTGTTGGGGCATCACTAGCAATAGGGGGAGTCTTAATGAGTGGGTTGGGTAATTGGCCTTGTAAATTGGGGAGAAAATGAAAACAAAAAAAAAAAAAAAATGTAAATTATAGCAGTGTTTGATCTTTGACCACTTTTATTAATGAATAAATAAACTGTGTTTGACTGTATGACAGTGTGAAACTAAATGTTATGAATCATATAGTCTAAAATTGATATTTACAGCCCTATAAAGCCACACCAATGAGGCGTATTCTTTTATACCCTATACTGTATTTACAAATAATTGTGAACACTCCTTTTGATATATTGATGTGAAGTTGGACCCAAGAATCGTAGAGAAATATTACCAATAGAATAGGACTCTCTGGAGTAGATAAACATGAGTGATTATACTATAACTATAAAAAGCCTTCCCTTGACAGTAGAAACTTAGATACTTTGATACAACAAAAGCAGGATAAAAATAAAAATAATCCTGATTTCAGAAGAAATTATGAATAAACAGGGTTCTTATACTTTTGTCCGTATATTGTAACTTCTCTAGTTTTACAGGATTGACCATTATGTCCGTTTTAAAGGATTATAGCCAAAGAAGTTGCAAAAAAGCACCCAAAGCCTGATGTAGTGAATCCCAGAGCTCTCAGGCATTCAGTCGGCTGTTTCTGCACGGCTTTAATTGGCAGACCGTGTTATTGGGCTTAAATTAAACATAGCAGAAGGGATGTCCACAGGAATTGAATATTTATACTGAATATGTCCAGACTTCTGTACAAACACAATAGAGCTTGTTGGAATTGACAGCAGGCAGCGGTCAGGTTTGTCCGAGCGTCCGTTTTGGTGATGCCCAGGTGGGTGAGTGGGTAGGGAGCCAGAGAGGATGTGTAAAATTTATTAGGACCACTTCTAAACTCTAAAAAATAAAGGTGCTTTAAAGGGTTCATTGAGCAAGGCCATATGTGGAAGAACCACAAATACATCTGTACTACCAACATGTTTTCTTATGGAAGCCAAAGTGGCTTCTCTATAGCGTTGCTTTAAGAACTAATTGAATTTTAATATATAATGTATTTTTATTATATATTAGAACCACAGTATAAATGGAGATGGGTGAATCAGTGTTTTTAGGGCTGATTGTCACGTCCTGGCCCTGTTCTGAGTCTCTCACCTGTGTGTTTTAACCATGTGTAGCCCCACCCCCTTGTTACCTTTCCTCAGGTGTTTCCTATTTCCTGTTTTGGTCCATGTGTATTTATAGTCCATGTGTTTCCATTCTCTGTTGTATGTTTTTGGAGGTTTTTACGTCTGTTAGGTTGTAGGTTTTTCTTTTTTTCAGTCCTTGTGTAATCTGTAGTTCTCATAGTTACCCAATCTGTTTATTTGCATTGTTATATATATTTATTGTTATATATTATATATTATATTGGGTTTATTTCTCTTTAATACTATTATAAACTCACATTTGTGTCCACTCTCCATGACCTCTCCTTGCTTTTGCTTCACAAGCCTGACAAACATAAAAACGCTCAAGAACCGACAAAGGAGTACGGAAACACGCAGATTATAAATACACATGGACCAAAACAGGAAATGGGAAACACCTGAGGAAAGGTAACAAGGGGGCGGAGCTACAAATGAAACACAGATGAAAGCAATAAAGGCAGAAACATGATAGGGACACAGGAACACGTAGGGCATGACACAGACACGGATGAGGAAAGGTAAACGTGACACTGATACCGATTGCTGATTGATTCTCGAGAGGGGTATCTGGTTAGTTTTCTGATAATTACTGTACTGAGCTGAGTGATACATCCATAAAGAGGGTATTAAATCTTTACTGATTGTCTACAGCCATGTGCATGCTCCATAGTTCCATCCAGTAGTTCATCAGGGAGCTGTGCACAAAGCTGCTATAATCCTCAACTTGCGAATATGATCTAGCAAAAATGATTAAAGAAATATCAACTGAACCCTGATTGCATATTTTGGCTGAAATTAGCTGATACTTTTACAGAGATTACTAAATTTTCCACTTCCACATGTTCACTTTACAATATACGAACAAAATCATTGGGACATGCTTTATTCCTTGTGTTTCCAAAATCTATTGGTCCATTGATCATGACATTTTGAAACAATATAAATAATTAATGTCACTTAATTTGGTTTATATTGGCAAGAAAAAGTATGTGAACCCTTTGGAATTTCATGGTTTAAACTGTGATCGATCTGATCTTCATTTAAGACAGAGGTACTGATAAAATGTAATGTGTTCGAAATAATGAATTGATCACACTGAGCTCTGACTTTAGCGTGTTCGTATCTTAACAGTGTAGCGCTTTTGCGCATCTCAGCAAAGGATTCTTATGATCTGTGCGGTTATGCTGTAAAGATACACCAGCTGCTCATTTAAGGGAACAGTAGTGTTATTTTATTTGTTATTCTGTTTTTTATTGTTGAGTTAAAAGTCAGGTTTGTGCTCTGCGGTGACTGTTGTATAGGTTTATTTCAGTCTATGGCGCACCCTGAAAAGGTAACAAGCCAGAAATTGACCTGAACACACCTCATTTCCAGACCACCACACCCATCATTGTAGATTTATATATATTTACAAACACAAGTACAAGTTTTCATTGGTGGGGTGTAAGATAGCAATGAACATCACAACACTATGCTTTGCACAGGGTGTAAGACAGGGCCCATTGTGACACTGAGTGAGTATTAGGATGGATTGAGTTTTGCCGAAGGAGAGGAGTTCTGATGAGTTCCTCAATAATTTAAGAGGTCTTACTAGAGTACGCTTCTCTCTCTCTCTCTCCCTCTCTTCTCTCTCTCTCTCTCTCTCTCTCCCTCTCTTCTCTCTCTCTCTCTCTCTCTTTCTTTTCCTGTTTTTGCATCTAGTTTAAACTCTCTCACCCAGAAAAAGTAATGCTGTGGACTTTTCTCGATATTCCATAATTTTCAGTTTTCTCCCTCCATCCTTAGTTCATACTAGACCACACTTTATCTCCCTCTCTATCTCTCTCTCTCTCTCTATCTATCTCTCTATCTCTCTCTATCTCTCCCTCTCTTCTCTCTCTCTCTTCTCTCTCTCTCTCTCTCTCCCTCTCTTCTCTCTCTCTCTCTCTCTCTCTCTCTCTTTCTTTTCCTGTTTTTGCATCTAATTTAAACTCTCTCGCCCAGAAAAAGTAATGCTGTGGACTTTTCTCGATATTCCATCATTTTCCGTTTTCTCCCTCCATCCTTAGTTCATACTAGACCACACTTTATCTCCCTCTCTATCTCTCTCTCTCTCTCTATCTCTCCCTCTCTTCTCTCTCTCTCTCTCTCTATCTCTCCCTCTCTTCTCTCTCTCTCTCTCTCTCTCTCTATCTCTCCCTCTCTTCTCTCTCTCTCTCTTCTCTCTCTCTCTCTCTCTCTCTCTATCTCTCTCTCTCTTCTCTCTCTCTCTCTCTCTCTTTCTTTTCTGTTTTTGTATCTAGTTTAAACTCTCTCGCCCAGAAAAAGTAATGCTGTGGACTTTTCTCGATATTCCATCATTTTCCGTTTTCTCCCTCCATCCTTTGGCTCTTGATATTCCTTCAAACTCTTCCAGCATCTCCTGCGGTCCGGCTCGCCTCGCAGGCCTGTGGACCTGATTGCGACACACACTCGCACTTTCTCTCCAACACACACACACACACACACACACACGGCTCTTATCCCCAAGGTCCTTTATTAATAATGCTGTTCCATCGCTGCAGTATTTGTCTGGGCTGCTGGTGAAGGCACCAATGCATCTATGTCTGTGCCTTGTATTCTGTCAGAGGCTGAACTTGGCTGGAGTTTCACACACACACTCTCTGTACTTTGTCAAATATATCCATCCAAGACACTTGGCTAACACACACACACACACACACACACAGTACTTTGTCAGATTTAGCCGCCGCAAACTCTTGGCTAACACACACACAGTCACACACACACACACACACACACTGCAGTGCTGGCGCGGGTGCAGGGCAGGTAGTATTGACACCGTGTGGTCACAGCGCTGGGAGATCCCCGGCTCTCTGATCGCTCCACTCTTCCTCTTGTCTTCTGATGATTCATTCATGGAGGCAAAAGAGAGCTGTCCAACACGCTTAATATCCAAACCCACACACACACACACACACACACCTGCACACGCCCGTCCCGCACACACGCCACACACACAGGCCTGCAGCTGCAGCAGCCGGGGCACGCTTTACCTTCATTAACAAACACCCGCAATCACCCGACACTCGCTACAGTCCCACCCAGAGAAACCGCACCCGGTTTAACACAGCAGCACAGGATCAGCTGAGAGATTAACCATCTAATAATCCATCGATTTCTACTGTAGTTTCACCTATACATGTAATTCTACTGTTTATTATAGATATCGTGCTGTGATTTCATTATAATCGCACTTTCCAAAATGTATATTATATTCTCTTTCCATATGTAGCATTTCTACTTCAGTTCTGTACAGTTCTGCAGTGTTTTATTAACATTACACTAAATGAATGAATGAATCAATCAATCAATCAATCAGTTCCATCTAGTACTTAGTCAATCCATTTAGTAGTTGATCAGGGAGCTGTGAATATGATCTAGCAAATATGATTAAAGAAGGAATATCAGCTGATCACTGAATACATGTTTTGGCAGACAATTGGCAGAGATGATAGATTTCTTTATCTCTTCTTTCCACTATATGAATAAAAATATTGGATAAAAGTATTTACCTTAATTACTAAACTTTAATTCAATCAAGCAACCTTTATTTTCAAAATTAATAAGGATAATGTAACGCTGTGTGAAGGACTGGACGAGGAGAGCGGACGCTAACGCAAGTATCATTTATTAAAGAACAGAAAACAAAACATAAAACAAACAGAAACAGGAGAAACAGGAGACTAACTGACAGACGGGATTTAACACAGCCGTGACAGACGTATAAACGCACAAGAACCGACAGAAACACTAATGACTGAGATGCTTAAATATACACACAAGGCGGGAAGGAGAACAGGTAACACCTGGGGACAGACTAATGAGGGGCGGAGCTACAAATGGACATAGGTGAGTGGAAAAACACTGACAGAACACAGGGGCACGGGTCACGTGGGACAACACAGGCACGAGGACAGACAGGAAACAGGGCCAGGCGTGACAGAAGCCTCCCCCTAAACGCGCAGCTCCCGAGGCGCGTAAAAACGAACCCCGGGGGCTGGCGGCGGGGAGAGGCCGGGGAAAACACGAGACGAAACCGGGGACTGAAACGGACACAGGACAGAGGACAGAGACTGGACGAAAGACTGAGACTGGACGGGAGCCTGAGACTGGACGGGGAACTGGACGGGTGACGGAGACAGGACGGGGAACTGGATAGGAGACTGAGACTGGACGGGGAACTGGACAGGAGACTGAGACTGGACGGGGAACTGGACAGGAGACTGAGACTGGACGGGGAACTGGACAGGAGACTGAGACTGGACGGGGAACTGGACAGGAGACTGAGACTGGACACTAGACAGGGATGCAGACAGGACAGGACTGGACAGGGGAACAGGGACAAAAACATTTACTGGGACAGAAACTAGCACAGTGACGGGGACAGGAACTGAGACATTACTGGAAACGAGTACTGGGACGCAGACAGAAACTGGAACTAAAACAGGAACAGACACAGGTACAAATACAAACATAGACGGAAGCCCAGGGCTGGGAAAAGTCAATGTCTGAGGGGCCAGCCTGGGCAGAGTTCGAGGGGCTGGAGCAGGAGACCTCGCTGGCTTAGGGACACAGGGCCTAGGGCCAAACTTTGGTCTCGGAGCAGGTACAGAGTCAGAGGCGGACGGAGCCGCGGGTACAGGGTCAGGGACAGTGGGTACCACATTGGTGGCAGGCACTGCTGGTGCTGGAGCAGACACGGAGGCTTGAACAGCTGGAGCAGACACGAAGACTGGAGCAGCTTCAGCAGGCGCGGCGGGTGCAGCTTGAGCAGGCGCGGCGGGTGCAGCTTGAGCAGGCGCGGCGGGTGCAGCTTGAGCAGGCGCGGCGGGTGCAGCTTGAGCAGGCGCGGCGGGTGCAGCTTGAGCAGGCGCGGCGGGTGCAGCTTGAGCAGGCGCGGCGGGTGCAGCTTGAGCAGGCGCGGCGGGTGCAGCTTGAGCAGGCGCGGCGGCCGCTAACAGGACTGGAGCAGTAGGCGAGGCTGTAAAGACCGGACCGGAGCTTGCTTCTGGATCAGGATTCGCAGAGCTGGAATCCGGCCGGGCTGGAGAACTGGAAGTAGGTGGAGCTTGAGAGCGCGGTGGAGCTAGCAGGCTAGCTAGCTTAGCCGGAGCTTCAGAGAGCGGCTTCTCGGAGCGCGGATGAGCCACGGGAATCACACAGCGTAGCGTCCCATCCGCTGGCTTCACGGAGTACGCCGTCTCAGCCGGGAGAGTCGAGGAGCGCGGATGAGCCACGGGAGTCACGGAGCGTGGCGTCCCATCCACGGGCCTCACGGAGCGCAGCGTGGAAACAGGAGGCGGCCAGTAAACAGGTGCGGGATCAGGCAGCGGAAGGCGGGTTGGTGCGGGGAAAGGCTCCTCGTCCTCGGAGCTGCTGGGAGCACAGCCAAGAAAGTCCCACGGCTCCCGGGTAGCCTGGCCTTCCTCCGGCGCCGGGAAGTGGAGGAGTTTTCAGCCGCATACTCCTCCTGAACGCCGCGAGAGAAGGGAGTGGGTCGGATAGCCAGCCTGGATCCATAAAACGGATTACTTGCAGCGTCCATGGTTTTAGGTCGGTTCTTCTGTAACGCTGTGTGAAGGACTGGACGAGGAGAGCGGACGCTAACGCAAGTATCATTTATTAAAGAACAGAAAACAAAACATAAAACAAACAGAAACAGGAGAAACAGGAGACTAACTGACAGACGGGATTTAACACAGCCGTGACAGACGTATAAACGCACAAGAACCGACAGAAACACTAATGACTGAGATGCTTAAATATACACACAAGGCGGGAAGGAGAACAGGTAACACCTGGGGACAGACTAATGAGGGGCGGAGCTACAAATGGACATAGGTGAGTGGAAAAACACTGACAGAACACAGGGGCACGGGTCACGTGGGACAACACAGGCACGAGGACAGACAGGAAACAGGGCCAGGCGTGACAGATAAAACTGAAAGAAGAAAGAATTTCATCTAAATACACGAAATAAAGATAAATGTAATACATATAAAATAGGAAAATCAAAATAAAATTATCATAAAAACAAACAAAAATTGTAAACACATAAAAGGTAAAATAAGAAAATAAAGTAGTAGTAATAATAATAATAATAATAATAATAATAATAATAATAATAATAATAATAAATGGTAAAAAAAAAAAATGAAATTAAAAGACAAAAATTATAAGATCAACGATAAATGGAATTAAAACAGTCACAGGTTTTCTGAAGATAATTAGAAAGTTTAAACGGGACGTAAATTGTCTTTTTATTTTATTTTTTTTTTTATAAATATAACACAAAACAAACAAAACAAGGACAGTCAGAAAAATGTAAGGTACAAACAAAACTCTACAACTTTAAATATAAAGTATCAGCACATCTGTGGAGGTTAAAGGACAAACTCACACTTTGAGTAAATTAGGTATTATCCAACATATATTTCATCTTCTCTCTCACACACAAGCCCTGACAAAGACTGCAAGAAATATAGAGCTACGTATACAAAGGGACAGACAAAGAACACCTGGAGAGGAGAATGAGAGGGCGGGGTAACAAATAAAACACAGGAAGGGAAAAGCAACCAATGGGTGGGGCTAAGGAAGAGACAAGAGAGGAGACAAGATGGAAACAAAAACAGAGCCCTGTGCTAAGAAGCAGAAAACTTGACACAAATAGATACACTTCTAATGATAATCATTTAAAAAAAAAGAAAAATTAACAGCTAAAATAAAATAAAATAAAATAAAATAGCAAAAAAGTGATCTTTGGTATATTTAATAAAATCTCTTGTCATTGTTACCCTCTGTGACACTGATTAGTGGTCTGCATTTCAGGAAAGCTGCTTTGATACAGTGTCTGCATTACAGAAATAGAATAGAATTGAAATGACGTGCAGAGATCAGCTCTTGTTATCTGTGAGACGCTGCTGTGGAGTGAAGACCTCACTCTCCATTGGCTCGGGCTCAGTTTTTGGACATGATGAAATCAAAGAGCAACAGGGTGGACGCTGGACCGGATCCAGCACTAAATCAGAGTTAGAGACTTAAAGGGTATAAAGGGTAATTTCCTCACTGATCCTGCAGCAGCACACAGCCATGGGCCATGCCATGGATCAATAACATTTAAACAGCAAAAAAAAGGATTTATTAGCAGGAAACTGAAAGACCTGGTTTTAGACCACAATAATTTACTGTGGCGACGGACAGTTCTGGTGGAAACAGGAGAGTTGAGGTGCACATTGAATTCTGCGTGATTTAATCAGCCTTGGTTTTATGTTTTTTGGATACAATCCGGGTTAGCACCCGAACATCCCTTTCAGACAGCTTCCTCTTACAGCGTCCACAGTTAATCCTGTTGGATGTGGTTGGTTCTTCTTGGTGGTATGCTGACATTATCCTGGATACCGTGGCTTGATGCATCACAAAGGCTTGCTGTCTTGGTCACAGATGATCCAGCAAGACGTGCACCAACAATTTGTCCTCTTTTGAACTCTGGTATGTCACACATAATGTTGTGTGCATTGCAATATTTTGAGTAAAACTGTGCTCTTACCCTGCTAATTGAACCTTTACTTTTACTGCTCTTACTGGTGCAATGTGCAATTAATGAAGATTGAACACCAGGCTGCTCCAATTTAGCCATGAAACCTCCCACACTAAAATGACAGGTGTTTCAGTTTCATTGTCCAACCCCTGTAGCTAGATGTACAGTAAATATAAATAATAATTCATTAAAAAGTCTCAGGTTTAAGGTGTGAAACTGTTCATTTTTTAAATAAAAGCAGATCAGAACTAATTTACATCCTTTCCTCAAGTCTTTATCTGTTTGAAGTTGCTATAAACTTTCTTTAAAATTGAGTAAGATGTGTGCTATAAGCTTATACGGGAATGCTTCAGCTCTTCTTCAAAAGCGTTTTTTCCTCGTGTGCAGTCCATCTCACACCAGCTTTTTCCTCTTTAAACTGCTCATCGCAGGGACAGGGACCACTCTGGTGGAGGGCTGGACTCCCAGAGATGTGTGGATTGAGGGGGATTTGTAAGGAATTATTCAATGCGTGGAGGGGCCTCGTCCTGCTCTGACGTCCCTGATGGAATTGTAATGTTTGTTTGTCGCCTTCCTGCTGCTGATTAACAGAAAATACATAAATGAATCATATGACGTTTTAGATGTCTCCTCATTAACAGGGTGTGAGGAGTGTGAGGAGTGCGCTCTGCGTCATTAAAAACGCAAACAAGACGACCAGGCCTTATTTAATCTGCCGCCAACCCGACCCGGCACTCGCCTTGCATCTGAGTGACTGCTGTACGACCTGAACTTCAATCAAATATACACACACACACATATACACACACACATATGCACACTTGTCCAGAAATTCCTGGTTGATTTCTCTTGTGCTTTTTATTTTTTGGTCTTTCATGACTTTTTCCACTTTTTTGATACCCATCAATGCCACTACCATACCCCCTCATCACTGTGTTCACTTTATATTAAACAAATATTTGTTATTAGTTGCAATATTAGCCATATTGGCCCTGATCAAAATCCTCATTGACATAGGCTGCTCTGAGTGTCAGGTCTTTAGTATCTACATGTATCCTAGAGGTGTGATTATTGATTATCAAGAAAAATAAATCCGCCTGATGCTGTTTCTCCATGTATTTTGTCAAAGTAATAATTAATAAGCCATGTAATGAACTCAAAAATCAATATTCTTATGCTTTCAACTCCTATACAGTCTACTCTAACCATTTTTAAATAGATATCTTAGGTGTGAATATATTTTGTATATGTATAGTTTATACATTCAAAAATAAGTAACAAAAATCAGGCGCTTGGTAAAATTTGGACCAAAACATGATCATTTCCAGGAAAATATAACAATTCTGCTTCCTTTTACATTTTAAATGATTATATTTAGATTATATTTTTGAGCAGCCGTATGTCTTCTGGAGTAAAAGAGATCAGGGCATGTGTCTGTCTGATATAATTACTGTGTTATAAGACCTGAAAGAGGAACTGAAAACAAAAACGAAGAGAAAACACACCAAAACAGCCTAGAGTTCCAAGGGTGCTGTAAATACATTGAATGAATAAATGAAGTTCAATTTATATAGAGCTTTTCTAGAAACCCAAGGACGCTTTACAATTTACATATTTTACACACATCTATTCATATTCAGTCCTCATCCACACATCAGTGAGAAGCAGCAGCCAATAGCGCACAGCGTACTCTTAACCGGAAACCACCGTCTGCCTGGAGGACTGCATCAGCACTACAGTGTTTACCCAGAACAGAGTGTCGATTAATACCTGGACACAGTCATACATACATTTACACACACACAAACTTACATACATAACACATATACACCAAATCAATTTAGAGTATTCAATTTATCTGGGTAATTTTAGAGTATCCAATTAACCAGATCAATTTAGAATATTATTTTTTTTGGGGCAGTTTGCTGTTTATTTGAGATTTATGGGCTAATATACAAATTAAAAAGCATAACATCAGGGTCTCCGAGTGATCCAGCGAGATAAGGACTGCCTATATAATCTTTAGGAGTTTGCAGGTCCGAATCCTGTTCATGTAGCTTGTCATCAGCTGCCAGAGCCCTGAGAGAGCACAATTGGCTTTGCTTTCTCTGGGTGGGTACAGTAGATGGCGCTCTTTCAGTTCAAAAAGAGGCGGTGGCTGATTTCACATGTATCAGAGAAGGCAAGTTTGCAGTTTATTTGGGATTTCTGTGCTAAAGTAATATATAATAATAATTGAGCCTAATTTGGTCAGAATCGGTGAACCTACATACATCTATCAAATAAAAATATTCAAAAATATTTTTGAATATGTGTAGAAAACCTGTATTTTTATAGTTGTTTTTTATATTCCTTTAGGAATGTGCAGTTAATTTGGAATATCTGTGCTATAATACACAATATAACTTAACAGAACTTTACTGTGAATAGAGATCAGTACACTTTCTTGTTTCTAGATCCTTTGCCATATTTGTTTGAAAAATTGCAGTTCATTTGGGATTTCTGTGCTAAAATACAAAATACATTACAAGTCAAAAGTTTAAAAACACTTTCCCATTCAATGTTTTTATTCATTTATTTTTTTTCCTACAGTGTAAATGAATACTAAAGTGATCCAGAGCATGAAGGAACACATAAGGAATCATGTAATAAATTAAAAGTGTTAAACAAACCAAAAAAATACTCTGTGAAGAAGCTTTTAGATGCTCTTATCTGGGGAGCTGTTTGTTAACCTGTGGTTTCTGAGGCTGGTAACTCTGATTAACTTATCTTGTACAACAGAGGAAACTCTCGCTCTTCCTTTCCTTGGGCAGTAAGTGACTTGTAAGTGCCAGTTTCATCATAACCATTTTTGATGGTCTTTGAAGTAAATTCACTTGAAGATACTTTCACAGTGCTTGAAATGTGAAATATGTATTTTCTTTACTTGAGTAGTTGAGCAGCTTCTCATAGTATGGATTAGATCGTTACTTAAATAGAGCTATTCACTGTATACCTGTAACTCTACCTCTTCACTACTTTACTGATGTAACTGATGCTCTCAATCACATTAAGAGACAAGAAATTCAAGTAAGTAACTCTTGATGAGTTCAGCACAGCTGTTAACTGAAAGCCTGACTTTCAAGTGACTCTACCTCATAAAGCTGACTAAAAAAATCTAGCCAGTATGTGCAAAACTGATTATCTAAGCAAAAGTTTACTCTAATTAATCTGCAATGCAGAAAAATCTTAATCTCAAATTAAAGGTGCTCCAAAGGTTTCTGTAGGAAATTTGTAGGAAGTTTTCACTTTGAATAGAGGTTAAAAACTTCATTCAAACAGATAAACACACACATATATATATATATATATATATATATATATATATATATATACACACTTTTTCCTCGTTTTTTGCTCTTCTGTGACTTTTGTGACCACTTGTTTGATACCCTTCCACAAACGCCGTATCCTCTCACCCCCTCCGGTTGGGTTTATATAAAATGAATGCTCCGTCTGGTCCGGCTCAGTGAACTTAAATACACCTGTCAGCTGAAAGTGCAGCCGGAAAGTTTGCATGTGTCTCTCAGTGCGTCAGCCAATTCACCAAGGCTTTAATTAGAGCCGGAAAAAGACAGAGAGAGAGAGAGAGAGAGAGAGAGAGAGGGAAAGTGTGTGTATGCCATGGCGGGGGCTGATGGTGGCGGTCGGGCGGGGTGGGGTGGGGTGGGGTGTGATGGAGTGGGGTGGGGGGGTGATGTGGGGGTCTGTGTGGGTGTGAGGATCAGGGGTCTTTGCTCTGGGACCTCGGAAGTGACTTTCATCACATCTGCTCGTACCTCTCTTGATGCTGACAGGAGAAATAAAGATGAGGAGGTGAAGACGAGGGGGGGGGGATGAGGGGATGAAGGGGGGGGGGGTGTCAGTCGGTCCCTCTTGTTTTAATATTGCACTTTATGTCAGAAACTAATGTTCAGAGTTGTTACGCCACCGATGGATAAATTGGACTGAATGACGTGTCAGACGAACTGTCCCGACCGTTTCCCACAAAACAAAAGCAAAAATGTCAGAAAAAATGAGTGTTTGGGAAATTGGTCTGATTTGTTTGCAGATTGCATGCGTGTTTGGAGTGTTTGGAAAATGCTTTAGCCGATCATTCTGCACTTTATATTCGAAATAAAGGGGTTTTATCATAGGAAAGGTGGAAAAATTGCCTTTTTCTGTTTCATTTTCACATTATTTAATTTTGGGATTACATAGTAGACAAATGTGTATAACAGCTTAAAAATTTTGCTAATATTATGTTTATAATTTTGCTAACATTCTTACTAATTTGGCTAATTATTAATTAATTTAAATACATCAGATGATTGATGTGTTGATTGATAAAAAAATAATTGTATTTACAACATATAACTGTGCTAATTGCTTACAATTGTAGAATTGTCTATAAATCACAAGAATAATCTGTGATTAATCATGATTAATCACACATTATCTACAGATGTAGAGGAGTAATCTGAGATTTGAAAAATGTGATGTCTGAAAGAATGTGTATTTGGAACATTGGTCTGATTTGTTTGCAGATTGCATGCGTGTTTGGGAAATGCTTTAGCTGCTCATTCTGCACTTTATATTCGAAATAAAGGTTTTTATTATAGGAAAGGTGGAAAAATTGCCTTTTTCTGTTTCTTTTTCACATTATTTAATTTTGGGATTACATAGTAGACAATTGTGTATAACAGTTTAAAAATGTGGCTAATATAAGTTGTAATATTAGGCTAATATTTTGCTAATATTATTTTATAATTTTGCTAATATTAATAATTACAGCAGATGATTATTGTAATGAATTAAGTTAATCATAGCAATCATCAGGAATTAGTCATGATTAATCACATCTTATCTAATCACTCAGAATAGTGTAGAATTGCGTATTAATCACAAGAATAATCTGAGATTAATCACGATTAATTGCACTTTATCTATAGATGTAAGATTGACAAACATGAATTGTATTTACATTAGTGTGCCGATCACTCAGAATTGTGTAGAAGTGTGTATTAATCACAATAATGGTCTTCAGACTTCTAGACTTCAGACAAAAGGATAAATTTAAGATTGAAAAAAAGGAATTATATTTATGTTAATGTATTTTTTTGTTAGGATAATCACAACAATAATCTGGGATGCAAACGATTAATCGTGATTAATCACATTTTATCTTCAGACGTAGAATTGGCAAAAAATGAATTCTATTTATATTAGTGTGTCAGTCACAGAGAATTGTGTAGAAGTGTGTGTAAATCACAAAAATATTCTGAGATTAATCACGATTAATCACACTTTATCTACAGATGTAAGATTGACACAAAGGAATTGTATTCATATTAATGTGTTAATCAGATTAAAGATTTTTATTAGGTTAATCACAACAAGCATCTGTGCTTAATCACGATTAATCACACTATATCTATAGATGTAAAATTGATGAAAAGGAATTGTATTCATATTGTTTCAAGTGTGTTAATCACTTAGAATTGTGTAGAAGTGTGTATTAACCACAAGAATAATCTAAGATTACTGAGAATTTATTGTTATTCATCTTAAGACATAAGATTGACAGAAAGGATGTGTATTTAAGTGAACGTGTCAATCAGTTAGAAATGTGTAGAAGTGTGTATAAATCATAAGAATAATCTTCAGACTATTAGACTCCAGATAAAAGGATAAATGTAAGATTGGAAAAAAAAGAAATTATATTTATGTTAATATATTTTTATTTAGGATAATCACAACAAGCATCTGTGATTAATCACGATTAATTGCATTTTATCTACAGATGTAAGACTGACTAAAAAGAATTGTGTTTACAATAAATTAGTGTGTTAATCACTTAGAATTGTGTATTAATCACAAGAATAATCTGAGATTAATCATGATTAATCACACCTCTTCAGACTTCAGACAAAAGGATAAATGTAAGATTGGCAAAAATCATTTATATTTATATTAATGTATTAATCAGATTAAAAATGAATGTATTTTTTTAGTTATGTTATTCACAAAAAAAATCATGATTAATCACACACACATGATTAATCTTCAGACGTAAGATTGACAAAAAGGAATTTTATTTATTCTGTGTCAAGTGTGTCAATTCCTATATATATATATATATATATATATTTTTTTTTCAATTAGTTTAATCACAACAATTCTGTTGGGAATTTGCAGGTTTCTTTTGAGATATTCTGTGCTGTTTTACTCCAGGACTTTTTCTGCGAATGAAGAAAGCAGACGTCCTAAAAAAAATCTGAATTTGTTTGTAAATTGCATGCATGTTTGGAATGTTTGTTAAATGCCTCATTGAGTAATTTTGCACTTTATTTTAGAATAAAGGAATTTTACAGTGAATGCTCAGTTGTCTTCTACATTCATTTAGGAAGTTGCTGTTTTTTTTTTTTTTTTTTTTATCTATTTTTTAAAATGGTTGTACAGTGAATGGAATTGAACTGTGAATAGAGATGTAAAATGACCTTTTCCCATTTTTGTTATAGGGTCTGTTCTGTGCTTATATGCAACATACCTTAAAATAAAGGTGCTTTATTATAGAGTAATGCTGTTCTTCTCTGGCATCTGTCAGTGTATCCATTGTAGCATCTTCATTTTTAAGAGTTTATCCAGTGTTTGTGTATAAAACAAATCTAAATAAAGTGCAGATTACCAAAAAGAATGCAGAAAAAAACCCTGAAAAAACGCATACATTATTTCCCACCTTAATTCACAGTGCAGTTTCTATTTGGAATAAGAATTTGAGGCACATTTATTATTAAGTGTGTGCATTAGTGTACAAACATTCCAGGAAAAAAATGCAAAATGCCTCAACAGACGAGGACAGAAAGCCTAAAATGCACATTTTCCATTTTTATCCATAATAAAATCCATGTTTTACCTTCAGAAGCACCTTTAATTTTAGGAGAATACATTTATATACAAATTCAAATTCAAATAAGGTACAAACTCTCAAAATAATATTTTATTTTATCTCTATTCACAATATTCCTGTATACACCTTCATTGCTTATTTAGTTTATAAGAGTGTAATACCACATTTATATCACATTTATTATTAAGAGTGTATATTAGTATACATAAACCAGTGGGGAAAATGATTTAATTGTGAAAGTCTCCAATATATATATATATATATATTGAGAAATATTGCACATATATTGTAAACATGAGAAAACATATGTGCATATATTTGTGTTCTGTGTAAGTTTACACTCAAATAATGTGTTTTTCACTATTTTCAACATATTTAAATATAAATAAAAATTAAAAATGAACAGTTTCATTCTTATATAAAATGTATCTCAAATTGTAGCAGAAATATACTCCCCCAAAACAGAGCAAGATTATGATTATTTAATGAGTTTCTGATAAAACTTGGGAAAAGGAAGCAACTCTGCCACCTAGTGGCTTAGTGTTTAAACTGCAACCAGAAAAGTGAAACAGCAATTACCTTATTACCATCTCAAACTTTACCATCCAATAGCATATTTACAATATAAACACTATATTTTGGTTAATTAATATAAATATAATCAATATTATATATATTTTTTTCTATTTTTACATTAACAAACACTGAAGAAAGCACGTTGATTTGTTCATTATTTATCTAAATGCTGCATTTTATACTGTGAGCTCTATAGATCAATACATTTTGACAATTAATGCCAATCAATGTTATCCTTCTGCCCTCCCAATAGAAAAAGGGGGCTGTTATAAAGTGCCTTATATGCCACAGTGTCACAAATGTGCCATTCAAAAGTTTGGACACACCTTCTCTTCTAATTGTATGTATTTTTATTTCTTTATTTAATTTATTTTCTACATGTAGATTAATATTAAAGACATGAAAACAATT
Source organism: Astyanax mexicanus (assembly GCF_023375975.1). Classification (NCBI taxonomy): domain Eukaryota; kingdom Metazoa; phylum Chordata; class Actinopteri; order Characiformes; family Acestrorhamphidae; genus Astyanax; species Astyanax mexicanus. The sequence continues at coordinate 50,219,246 of NC_064414.1, forward strand.
TGAAAATTAAGTAATATATATATAAGTGTTATTCCTGCACATGAATCCCCTGATCTAAACCTGATGAATTGAGATGGTGATTTGAGGTGATTTAATTGGGATGAGCTGGAGCTTCACAGCGTGAAGGAAAAACAGCAGCTATTGTTCAGCACCTCCAGGAACTCCTTCCTTCAAGACGCTAAGAAAACTATTCCAGGTGACTCTCCCTCATGAACACACTGAGATTAAAACACCAAGAATGTGAAGATCTGTCCTCAAATATAAATGTCATACTTTAGAAGAATCTAAAGTGAATTAAAACATACTCTGTTGTGTCTAGCATGTTTTTTACAGAATAATTCATCATGTGTTCCTGTATTGCTTTATTATAGGCTTCAATATTAAATTTACATGTAAAATATTAAAAAAGAAAGAAAATTCATTAAATGAGAAGAGATGAGTTTTCACTTATGCCTTTTTCTCCCCACTTTACACAGCCAATTACCAACCCACTCATTAAGACTCCCCCTATCACTAGTGATGCCACAACACAAGGAGGGTGAAGACTATCAGAGACCTTCTCAGACACATGAAGTCAGACTCCGCCTCTTTTTGAACTGCTGATGATGCAACATTGCTGAGTAGCATCACAGCGCTAACGCTCGGAGGAAAGCGCAGCAACTCGGTATCAGAGATACATCAGCTCACAGACGCAGCCTTGTGCTGATCGACATCACCCTAGGAGTGATGAGGGGAAAGAGCGCCATCTACTGTACCCACCCAGAGAGAGCAAGACCAATTGTACTCTCTCAGGGCTCTGGTAGCTGATTGCAAGCTACGTTAACAGGATTCTAACCGGCCATGCCTGCCTTTAAGACAGCACTGCCGGAAGTACACATTAAATAATATTATATGCAACATTAAGTGCAAAAGAAATAGATGCTTATAGATATTAATGCTTCCTAAAAGAGGTAAATCTGCAATTGACTTTTCTTTTAGGAAAGCATGCCATTTTGCAGTGCAAAACAATAGAAATTCTAATTCATTAGATAGATAGATGGATAGATAGATAGATACTTTATTTATCCCGAAGGAAATTATCCTGCATCCTTTTCCCAAACCAAGCATCTCAGACTGCCTTCATTGAGTTTACAGACAGACAGTTCCAGCCAAAGCAGGGTTAAATCAATTAACCCTGCCTTCCAAATGAATGTTGAAAATGACACTAGAGATGGTAAGACAGTTTAGAGGAGAAATCTTGATGAAAAATGGGCGGGGCTGTTTTGTCATTTTAACATATGTTGATGGGCGGGGCTACACATCATACTGCTCCCATCCAGCCAAGGCAATAGGCCGGTAGTGGCTTTATTTTTTAGAGATACTGTGCTGTCTCTCCTCTTAAAGGTTACGGCTTTCACACGCTACAAATATCCTTCAGTATTTGGTCGGTCAGCTTCATTATTTATAGAAGTAAGAAGGGAATTTAGGGGATTATTATACTGGGTTTCTTTCAAAGCCAGATGGGCTTAAACGCTTTAACCAATTTAATGCATTGGTTATATAACAAAATTGAGAATTACTGGTTCGTTTCGTAACCTTTAGTATAAAACCTTTAGGAATGCAACAATTAGCCTTCAGGGTCATGAAATGTTTTTTTCTGTTTGCTGTAACTGTGGCTTAATTTTTGCATATGTAATCTGTAAACTGTATATATTTCAGAAATCACTTTATAATGATGATTATAAACGTCTGTAAATGTTTTTTCTCTCTCTCCGTGTCATGAAAATCCGCCTCTCTGTTTTGTTTGACCCGCTTAAAACTTCAAACTGGCCAAAAACATGTTTGCTTTGAATGACTGGGAGTCCAATCGAGCCTTGTTTTGCTTTGCAGAGACGTGATTACTTTGTTTTACTGCAGTGAAATTCAGCGCTGCCAGCTGGCACGAGAGCGCTCTTCGTTTTCGGTTGTTTTACCCGTTCACCAATTAAACGCAACCATATGTAGCAGCAGCGCAACGCTACAGCCACTAGTCTGACTGTGAGCTATAAAAACTAGAACAGAAAAACCCTTGTAGATGCAGAGAAACAGGATCAGACAACAACAAAGCACTCTGATAGCCTGATAATAGCAGCTTTTAAACAGAGGCTCTAATAAAACTGCCTTTATAAGAGGTCCACACATTTAGATTTTATTAAATAGTAAAATTCTAGAATTCAAAGCACTCTTTTGTTTTGTTCCAGATCATAATGAATGGAAACAAACAGCAGAATTAAAATGTGTTGAACTCAAAACATCAGCTCTGCTCTTTTCCATCAAGATTTAACATCAAGAGTTAATGCAACACTTGAACATGTGTTGAACGTGGTACTAGTGTGAGGTGATGTCAAGCTAAACGTCTGACCTCTCCAGTAACACTGTTCATTAATGAAAAGTAGTTTCTGTTTTCCTGTCCTCAGATACAATGGAGATTCTGAGATTCTTGTTGGTTGTGCCACTGAGTTTGGCCATCTTTTGCCACACCCCATATGAGATATTGATTCTTATCTATTCTTATGTTGATTCTGGTAATTTCTGCCAATATGTTTGACCGCTTGTGGTCCAGCCTTCAGAAAATATATAGATTATTACCTACAGTGGAAACTATGATTCTGCCAATGAGATTGACAATACTTTGTGCCACTTACAGATAACAAAACATGGAGATTCACTGGGTTTGACAATTTGACCCACAGGTGAATGCCTGTTTCTGATTGGTTCTGCCATTAAGTCACCCCCAAGGAATAAATAAAAATTCTGATTGAATCTGCTACTGAGATTGACCATTTTTGTCTCATTTTCTCCCATTTTTCTCCAAATTTAGCTTGGCCAATTGTCCCACCCATTCAGCTGCAGTAGCATCACAGCGCTAATGCTCAGAGGAAAGCGCAGTGACTCGGTTCTGATACATCAGCTCACAGACGCAGCCTTGTGCTGATCAACATCACCCTAGGAGTGATGAGGGGAGAGAGAGCACCATCTACCCACCCAGAGAGAGCAAGGCCAATTGTGCTCTCTCAGGGCTCGGGCAGCTGATGGCAAGCTGCATGACTGGGATTCGAACCAGTTTGACAATCTTTTGTCCTGCTACTGGATTACATGAAAAAGAGATGGAGATACTGGTTCTCCCACTATATTTGTCCACTGAGTTGTACTACTCCCTGATAAATGATGATTCTTATTGGTTTTAAAATTGAGTTTAACAATTAGTTGTCCCACCAGATTAAATAAAATGGAAATTCTAATTGGATCAGCCAATGAGTTTAACCACTTGTCATGATGGCTCCAGATAAAAGTGAAACTCTGATTAGATCTGCCACTCAGATTGACCTCTGATTTTTGATCTACTGTCCTGCCTTGATGAAATATTCCAAGATGAGAGATTCTAACTGGTTCTGTCACTAGTTTTGACCATCTGCTGTCCAGACCAGAGAAAAAATAATATGGAGCTGTAGATTCTTACTGATTCTTCCAGTCTAAAGATAAAGTGGAGACCCTGATTGGTTCTGATTGGAACACCATTGTCCTTTTACCTGGATGAAGACAGGATACTCATTGGTTCTCTCACTAAGTTAATTGGTTGTCTCATCTCCAGATGAAATTCAGTGGAGGTGAGGATTCTTATTGGTTCTCCTACTTATTGGTTCTCCTCCCTTAAATGAAATTAAATAGAGAAAAAAGCTTTTGATTGGTTCTGCCAATTGGAGTTTGAGCATTGGTTTCCTCCCCCAGATAAAATTGAAAAAGATAAGAAGCTTCTAAATTGTTATTACAGGAAACATTAACCATCTTTTGCAATTACAGAGATCCATCACTGCAGATCAGACCATGTTTTATTTTTTTAATCTACAACTATTACGAGGACAAATGTTATCTCTCAGCACTCACATGACTGCTGGTGCTCAGGGAAATTAGTGACTGTGGTTGATCAGTGCTGGTGGTCTGGTGTTGAAGTAAGTTGCAGGACTTTAAATCAGATTTAAGTTTAAAGAGGACCTCCTGAGACCAAAGCACGCCGAATCTGATAGAGAGAAGCATCAGAGAGGAGCAGAGTGCAGCTCAGTCTCATCTCCATCCCTTGTGTGGTAAGAGTTTGGAACAGAAAGAAACAGAGGATCTGTAAACAAGAGAGCCGAGGGTTTGATCTCTCAGCCAGATCACAATCACATCTGCCTCACTCTCGTTTATCTTACTTTAAACACAAGCTCTTAAAGAATCATCTTTACGGACATTTAAAGGCATTTATTGCTGTGCTGTTTGTAGTTTAGGGTTTGTAGTTGCTGGCCCAGCTAATGAGAGCTGAAATTACTGTGCCACCCTGAAAACCTTTAACACAAATCTGAGAGCACAAACACACTAGACAGTTTTGGGGAAGCAGTGCAGAGCCATTTTTAGATGGGCCTTCTGCTCATACTATCAGAATGTCTAAAGTAGCCTTTAAAATGTTACCTGTAATGATTAGACCATCAGTATGATAAGTAATCAATCACCTGTACCAACTGATTAGAGAATGACCACTGCTTCACACAAACTGGAAAAGCAGTGTGGGGTATAGGGTGGTATAGGGAGTAGGGCGGTATATGGTAGTATAGAGAGTATAGACAGTATAGGGGAGTATTCAGTGTATAGGGTAGAACAGGATAGTATAGAGAAAATAGGTTAGTATAGGGTAGTATGGGGTAATATAGGGTAGTATAAGTTGTGAAAGGTAATAAAGGCAAAATGGTAGAATATGGTAGTATAGAGTATAAAGTAGTTTTTGGAGTATAGGCCAGTATTGAGTATATGGTAGTTGATGAGGTATGGGGTAGAAGAGGGACTATAGGGTCGTATGGGGAGTATAGTGTATGTTAGGTGTAGGATACAGGATAGTATAGGGAGTATAGAGAAATAAAGGATAGAATATGGCAGTATAGGGGAAAATATATTTGTTTAGGTCATATAGGTAGTATAGGGAGTATAGGGTGGTACAGGGTAATATAGGTTAGTATAGGGTAGTGTAGAGAGTATATGGGCAGTATAGGGTAACAGGGTAATAAAGGGTATTATAGGGCAGTAGATGGTTAGTATAGGGAGTACAAGGTATTATATGATGATATAGGGTAATATAGGGAGTACTGGGGAGTTTAGTGTAATGTAGGATAGTATAGGGGAGTACAGGGTAATATAGGGTGGTATAGGATATTACTGGGTAGTATAGGGTAGAATAGGGTAATGTATGGTGTATAGTGTAGGCTAGTATAGGGTAGAATAGGATAATGTAGGGTAGTATAGGGTAGAATAGGGTAATGTAGGGTAGAATAGGCTAATATAGTGTGGATAGTATAGGGTAGAATAGTATAGGGTAGAATAGGTAAATGTCGGGTAGTTTAGGGTAGAATAGGGTAATATAGGGTAGTATAGGGTAGAATAGGTAAATGTAGGGTAGTATAGGGTAGAATAGGCTAATGTAGTGTGGTATAGAATAGTATAGGGTAGAATAGTATAAGGTAGAATAGGTACATGTAGGGTAGTTTCAGTGATGTCTAATCTGACCCTTTTTTCAGTAACGAGTAATCTAACGCGTTACTATTTCCAATCCAGTAATCAGATTAAAGTTACTTATTTAAGTCACTGTGCGTTACTCTCTCTCTCTCTCTCCACCTCATCTCCTCCACACACACACACACACCGCTCCCTTACCCATTCCCCCTCCGCTCTTCCCCAATCACACGCGTCTCGCTTTCTCCCCTGTCTCTCTCTCGCGCTCGGCGTGTCTTTAGTTTCCGCCCGTTTTCGTTTTTCGCCAGTTCTCGGGCTCCGTATCTCTTTATAAAGGCGTTTTTTTTTTTTGCGGCCGCGTCCCAATTCACTAGCCAGGGCAGCGGTCTGCCACAAATTTGATTGGCAGAGGAGAGCGTTTGAAGATTTTACGCCACACGTGATTGGAAGTTCACTGTGGCGCAGAGCGCACAATACCGTAAAGACAAGAAAAGTTCCGGTGCTTTAAATGAACACTGTCAGAATTAAATCCTTCTCAGTAGTTGGGTCCGGACCCGGACCCGAACCGCAGTCTGCAAATATGTGATCCCTGGTCTAGATCATATACACGGTTCTGTTTTATAAAACCACTCCTTGCTGCCCTGCAGAGAACAACAGGTTCAATGTTCAGTTTTACAGTGTTAAATATGTAAGGTCAAGAAAGACTTTCTTTATTTTATATATTTTTTATAAAAACAAGTATTTAAGTTTAGTAAAATCAAGAAAGACCATATTTTATTTTTTATAAAAAAAATATTTATGTTAAGTTAATTTTTTTATTTTTATAAAAAAAACTTATTTTTCTAGGAAATAGTTCAACTTAATAGAGATAAATTGTTGCTGTTAAAAATGCATTTTCCAATAAAGGGAGTATTGGCAAAACTGGTTATAATGTTTATGTTAAGGCGGCGGGAGGTGGTGTCTGCAGCTGCTGAAAGTAACTAATAAAGTAACTTGTAAAGTAACTTAGTTACTTTTAAAATCAAGTAATCCATAAAGTAACTAAGTTACTTTTTAAAGGAGTAATCAGTAATCAGTAATCGGATTACTTTATCAAAGTAACTATACCATCACTGGGTAGTTTAGGGTAGAATAGGGTAATATAGGGTAGGATAGGGTAATGTAGGGTATGATAGGGTAGGATAGGGTAATCTAGGGTAGTATAGGATAGGATAGGGTAATGTAGGGTATGATAGGGTAGGATAGGGTAATCTAGGGTAGTATAGGGTAGGATATGGTCATGTAGGGTAGTATAGGGTAGGACAGGGTGATGTAGGGTAGATTAGTATAGGGAAGAATAGTGTAATGTAGGGTATTTTAGGGTTGGACAGGGTAATGTAGGGTAGTTTAGGGCAGAATAGGGTAATGCAGGGTAGTTTAGGATAGAATAGGGTAAGTCCAACGTCCTCATAAAATATCTTCAATGATTACAAGAACTTATCAATTTACAGATAAGATTTCTAAAGTCCCAACAGAAAGGCAAAAACATTACCCTGTACCCCTTCACACACACACACACACACACACACACACACACACAGAAAGTAAAATGTGAAACATCCATCCTCAGTCTGTTCCTAATCTTTGCCCTGCTGAAGTCTCTGTGCGTCACTCCCTTCAGGTTAATGAAAAACACACACAAGAGCCAGTCATGACCAGCAGCCTCGGGCCCTCACACACACACACACACACACACACACCGGCTGGAGTGATGGGCTCTCCTCTGGCTGTATTTAGTCAGTGTTTTGGTTTGTAACTCACTCGGCCGGTGGAAGTCCCCCGGGGTCCCTGCTGCTCTGCTCGGCTCCTCGGGGGTCAGCGGGGTCACTCTTTTCCTTGTACCACATTCATGGGACTCAGTTTCCACACTGGGAAACAGCTCAAGCCCAACCTCTTATATACAGTGGCATGCAAAAGTTTGGGCACTCCTGGGCAAAATATCTGTTACTGTGAAAAGTTAAGTGAGTTAAGGGTTATTTTTCGTTTGCATCTTTATGCTGCGTCCAAAATGTCTAGACTGCAGCTGAGCAGGGCTGCATTTCTCAGCTTCTATGTCATAGAAGGCTGTTTCAATGTGAAAGACCCTTCCTTCATATACAGCTGAGAAATGAAGAAATGCAGCCCACATTCAAAGCAAACTCTAAAAATTAAGCCACTGGAGTGGAGTTTGTTCAAAATATATTTTTTTTCTTATTCTATAATGTTTTTGCCGAAATTGTAAAGAAAGAGCGATAGTGTAATGTTGGAACACAGCTTTAAAATAATTTTAAAAAATCTTAGTAATTAGAAACACCCTTTTATAGAGAGAATCACAATTTTAAAACACTTGCTTTGGCAGCAAATAGTCTTATAGTTGTTGTTTGGAGGATGTATGGCCATTTTTTCCTGCAAATGCTCTTAGTTCTGTGATAATTCTTGGGTTGTATTGCTGCACTGCTCTTTTAAGAATGGCAAGGACCATTCTAAAGCTTTAACTTGCTCCTCTGGAGGTAGACCATTCTAGGGTTTGAGTTTGGGTTACGATCATTTTCAAGTTTAATTCCAAGTTTATTTTTCAAGTTTTATGATGTTTTATTTAATCTACTGTTTCTTCTACAAGTAAAATGTCCATTGTACCACTAGCTGCAACACAATCCCAAAGCATGATCAATTCTCTCCATGCTGAACAGTTGGAAAGGTGTTCTTTGCATGAATCATGCATCTTTTGACCTACTATTTTGACCTTGCAAAATGCTTCAGGCTTGTTTAGATGAAAATGTCATGACGTCAAAATACAGATTTCACTGCTCCAGAGACAGCTAATGTAGTTTTTACACTCAAACAAGGACAATTTGCCTTTCTAGCAATCCTACATGCAGTTCTTTAGCAATTTTTGCTAATCTTCCCAACGTAAAGTTGACTTCCACCATTTCTTACCTGACTACCTGAAAAAGACTTTGTTTCTACTTATATCATCTCCTGCTTTGTAGGCATCAGTTACATTAATGTATTATATTAATATATTAAAGTGTTGGGCCACTAATTGCTGCTGATTGTTGGGGTAATATTTAAGAAGTCTTATATCAGTTTTATACAGTTCTAAATTTGGTCTTTCTTAACATTGACACCCATTATTGGGTGCAAGGGTACCTCTTGAACAGGATGCAAATGCATTCATATAATGTTTTTTTTTTCTATCGGTTCACTTATTGTGAAAATGTACAATTTACACACATTATAAAGAGCACCTGTCCTTTTAAAATACTGTAATAAAACAAAATCTGTAAAACAAAATTATTACAAAGTTCAAAAACAACAGCAGCGCAGTACCAGGGGACTGTGAACGACTACATTCCTCTTGAAGTGGAGCCGAACACAGAGGAGACCCTGGTAGTGGTGGGTGACCGTTTTAACAAGTACCTTTGGGTCAACAATGAAGAGTCTCACAACAAGAGACAACAAGAGCCTTCATATTTATTTTATTAAAGATGTGCCACTGACCGTTCCCAAGGGTTTCAGCGTCTGTCCCCCTCCTCTGAAGGACTTGTTGATGTTCAGGCCTCCTTCATTATTTCAGCAAGAAGACGTGTGTGTGTGTGTGTGTGTGTGTGTGTAGCTGTTTACATTTTCCAGGGGCTTTATATAATTCTGATGGACAGATGGAGCAACTTCATGTTTTATCAGTGGATTTACACTGAAATCAATGCCTTATATCAGATATCCTATATTGTTCTCCAGTACTATATATGTGAATCTAATAGACGTTGTATTGCCCATGTTTTAACTATCAAAAGTAACTTTACAATGATTGGAGTGTAATCGCAAGGATGTGAAGTTACTCTGAGTTGCAGACTTGTGGGTTTGAACTGGACCTTTAAATGTGGCTCTTTGTAACTTAGTAAGTAAGTATCTAAGTGTTGTAGTAAGTAATTTAGTAAATAACTTAGTAAGTAACTAGGTATATGACTAAGTAAAGTAATAAATAAGTAACATAGAAAGTGACTAAGTATCTTAGTAACTTAGCAATTAACCAAATAAGTTCCTAAGTAAATAAATAAGTAACTTAGTAAATACCTTAGTATGTAAATAAGTAAGTGACTAAGTAACTAAGTAAGTAAGTTATTAACTTAGCAAGTATCTAAGTAGGTATCTAGGTAACTTAGTAAAAAGCTTAGTAAGTTACAAAGTAAGTGGCTAAGTAACTTAGTATGTAAGTACCTTAGCAAGAACCATATTAAGTAAGTAACATAGTAAATAACTAAGCAAGTAACTAAGTTAGAATCTAAGTATTGTAGGAAGTTACTAAGTAAATGACTTAGTAATTAACTAAGTGACTAACTAACTTAGTAAGTTAGTTATAACTAAGCCAGTAACTAAGATAGTATCTAAGTATTGTAGTAAGTAAGTAACTTAGTAAATTACTTAGTAACTAACTAAGTGACTAACTAACTTAGTAAGTTAGTAAATAACTAAGCCAGTAACTTAGTTAGTATCTAAGTATTGTAATAAGTAACTAAGTAAATGACTTAGTAACTAACTAAGTGACTAACTAACTTAGTAAGTTAGTAATAACTAAGCCAGTAACTAAGATAGTATCTAAGTATTGTAGTAAGTAAGTAACTAAGTAAATGACTTAGTAAGTAACTAAGTACTCTAAGTGACTAAAAAACTTAGTAAGCTAGTAATAACTTAGCAAGTAACTAAGTAAATATCAAAGTAACTTAGTAAGTATAACTTAGGAAGTAACTAAGTAACATATTTAGTAACTAACTGAGAAAATAACTCTACATCTCCATAAATGATTAAAAGTGGTTGTCGTCAAGTGTCCTCAACTTCTTTGTTTTTACACTTGCATTCAGAAAGTCTTGAGATATCAGTATGTAGTGTGATCCTGAAGCGTAACCCCAAACTTGTATAAGTTGTAAGGTGTTATCTTGTGAGTAAATGCGAAAATTGGCCAGGGGAATAATGGCAAGGCAACAGGAATTATAGAAGTTACTATAGCATATTCTGTATAGTATATAGTGTGAGAATCCCAGTCTACATAATCCTGCATGGCTCATCCTTCTCATATGCACTTCCTGTGACTGTTTATCAAGAGACATCACTAAAGCATCAATATGATACACACAGGAAGTGTGTACACACACTTCTACACACACTCCAACTCCTTCATAATTCCTATAAAACCTGAGTCTGAGCGCTGCCCCTTCAGTGACCTCGGTTGAACACCTTTTATGGGCTGCTGACGCGCTCATGCTTGTGGTGTTTTCCTCGGCAGCGCTGACCGCTGCTTTCAGCGGCTCTGGCTGGTGTTGTTATTTACTGTGAAAACACTCAGAGAGGCCTGGAGGATAGATCATTCCTCCAGCGTGAGTTTGCGGTTCACTCGTATCTTATTCAGATAGCGACACTTCTGCTGGAGCGCGGTCCGAGCCGTGGGTCAGCGCTGTCTGGCTGGACTGAGACCAAAATAATCACCAAGTGTTGGAGAGCTGCAGAAAAGCTCGCCAACTGATTTGGATCTCATCATGTGAAGTCCAGAACTGGGTAAATGAAGGTTTGGCAGGGGTGCAGGGTTCAGACGGCCGCTCGGGCCAGTCTGGGGTCAGGAGTGCAGAGCTGATAGTCGCTAAGTGTTGGTTCCTCATGTCTGGAGGCTGGACAGTGTTTCACCTGCCAGACGATCTCTGCTCTTAAAGGAATGGTTCTACCAGCAAAACTACACGATGAGTCTCTTCCTGAATAGATATTAGGCCTATAATATACTGTATTTTCTCTTTTGTAGTTTAGTTTTTTATGGATGGTCCATTATAGATGCCTCATAGATGCTCACCTATGATTCATCAAACATTTAACTGAATGTCTATTAAATTCTATAGAAAAACATTTTCTGATGCACCAACTTAGACACATCATCAGTACATGGATGGATGGATGGATGGATGGACAAACGGAAAGATGAACTGATAAATAGATGAATAGATAGATGAATTAATAGATGGATGGATGTATGAATAAATACTGTAGATGAATAAATAAAGGGATAAATAAATGGATAGATGGATAAGTACTGTACATTGATGAAAATATGGATAGATAAATGGTTGGATGTTTGGATAGATAAATGGATGGGTGAATATGTGGATAAATAGATTGATGGATGAATGGATAAATACTGTGGAGGGATAAATATATAAATCAATAAATGGATAGATGGATAAGTACTGTACATTGATGAAAATATGGAATATGGATAGATAGATAGATAGATAGATAGATAGATAGATAGATAGATAGATAGATAGATAGATAGATAGATAGATAGATAGATAGATATGTGGATGGACCGAGGGATAGATGGACAGACAGGCGGATGGATAGATGAACCAATAGATGGATAGACAGAAAAATTGATAGATAGATATATAGAATGGGGGTGAATGGAGCTAAAAACTCCAATCTTCTATTAAATATAGTAATTATACGTAAACTACTTGTTTGGGTTATTCCTTTAATTTTTGAATGCAGAATAAAGTATTTTACAAAAAAAAACAAAAAAAAACATTTTTCTATGCCAAACAGGTTTTAGACAGTAGCATTACTGCCACTGTGTGCTGACTAGTGGCTGGGGTGATGCTGAAGATACTGAAACTGGAGTTTGATGCATTAAACATTTGATATTTTTCTGTGTTCAGGAAATGAGGACATATTTCCATGCAAAAAATTATAAACTCTAATTTTGCTCAATTACTTAGTATGAATTCAGCATTTTTTTTACTCACTTTAAGTGGATATTCTCCTCTCTAGAGATTATCTGGCATAACATCACTAGGGCTCATGTATGTTTAGTTTTTCACATGTTCTTATGGCAAAACTCATTTTTGGAGAGCAGCCAGATGATTCTGTGATTTCCTATGGTTAAATAACTTTAGTACATTTACATTTGAGTCTGTTATTGTTGTATGGTGCAGACAGGAAGTGAACAGTAGCAGTTTAGCTGTTTTTCCTGTAATAGTAGAAGATTTAAATGCTCACGGGACCAAAGTGAAAGTGCAGCAGTTAACAGTTCTGCTGTTTACAGACAGGAACTGAGTGTTTGCTGATGAAGCCAGTGTTTAGCATTCAGTAGCTAATGCAGTTCATCTATCTATTTGTTTAAACCGAGTGTGTGTGTGTGTACTCTTAGATTACTGAACTTTCCTGTTTTATTTAACAAAATCCCTAAAGAAATGCCATTTAGTCCCATAGAGAGAGAGAGAGAGAGAGAGAGAGAGAGGGATAGACAGAGAGCTTAACATTTATCATGGTTTACGATCACAGCATTATAAAAAAAGCGATAGTCTAGCGATAAAAACATGGGAGAATTAGTTAGACCCAAATATCACGATGTGTATGTCATATGTTACTTTACAACATGTGTAATAATGCCCTGCTAAGTGCAGTTCAGCCACTGACCTAGTCTTAGAGTCTCTGTAAAACGCAAAATCCACCGGAGATCCTATTTAAACCTGGTTGCTTATGCACAGAGGGTAGTCCAGGTCCAGAAAGTAAAAATGGACTACTTTTACTTTTAACTAGTGTAAACAGAACTGTTTTAAACATACACCTTCCTATCTCAATTGTACTTCACTGGTGGTGTTTTTCCTCCATAGGCTAATTCTAACCATTTGTTCCTTAGCTCTGAATTACTGGGTAAAGCATTAAAAACACTGATGTGTTATTCGCACAAATAACACAGGAATGAACTGCCATGCTGTTCCTAGCGCTGTTAGCTGCCCAGCTTCAGCTCTGTCTGTGGGCGCTCCCAAGCCAAGTTGGGTGGGGCCATAAATATTAATTCACAAGTTGATGTAGACATTATTTATTTTCCAAAATCTTTTTTTAACTAGCTGCTGCAGACAATGGAGGCTGAGAAACAGTTTCATGAGCAGCAGCATACATAATTCAGAAAGACCTGCTGTATTTCAAAAAGAACAAGAAACAGTGGATTTTAGCAGAAGAAGACATTTAACTATGCTGAATTTATTTTTTTTCTGCGTGTGTATTTATTCATCTAAACTAAGACAAACTTTTTCAATATAAACCCTTATTCATCAGCTAATTATTAAGTAATAATTAGTGCTTAAAAGCTTCAACTGAGAGCCTGGGAAAGCCCAATAAACAGACTTTTTTCACTACGTAGGTGAAAGTAGTTTGGTGTGATTGACTACATCCAGATGGTAAATAAGGAATATATTAAAGAATATATGTTCATGTTTCGAAGAAATAAGCAAACAATTCACACTTTGTCTGCAAGAAATTTAGTTAAAATTTAGTTTATTTGGTTAAAAATCACTATGCATTTATGTTAAGATGCAGAACTTACGTAATATGTGTCATTAAAGCATATTCTACAGTTCATACAGGACTAATTAGGAGAAAAGAAGAGCAAAAGAGACAGCGAGAAAAAGACAAAAAAATGACAAATTTATGGATCATGGAGCCACTGGAGCAATTAAACAGCTTACAGCTCCACAGTCGCTCCATCCTTCACTGCAGAGCCGTCAGCCGCCGTAAACCCTTACAGGAAACGATGACTGCAGCTGGACAACACAACACAGGGTTTCCTCCCCTGTGCCAGGACTCTGTGTACGAGTGTGTGTGTGTGTGTGTGTGTGTGAGAGAGAGAGAGAGAGAGAGAGAGAGAGAGAGAGAGAGAGAGAGAGAGAGAGAGAGAGAGAGAGAGAGAGAGAGAATTTGTTTCTTTTGGGTTTGGAACAAAAATGTAACTTTTCCAGGAAACCAGAAAAAAAAGATCTAAAGAATCAAAAACATGCTTCCCCAAACATTTACAAACTGAAAGATTAAAACTATTTAGTTTAAGATCACGTTTTAGGAAAAAAAAAACTCTTGTTACATAAATTGCTTACCCTCAGTCGCTTTTGGAACAAACATCTTGTTTTTAATTGTTAATTTGTGCTGTTCATTCGTTGTTCATTATATTTAGAATTTAGAATGAATGGACCAATAGAAATGCTCCAAAATGACTTGAAATCTTTTTTAATTTGAAAGATTAATGCTTTTTGTGTATATTTGCTGCTTTACAGAGACAAAGAGACAAGTGGCATTTCTTTTGGTTGATTCACCACAACAATTTGACCATATTTGACATTATCCCAAAAATAGCTAAATTTACAATACAAGGTTTATATCGTCGCTGTCCAATGAAAAAAAACACTTATCTCCAAAACAGCAACTTTACAGGAGAGAGAAAAAAACCTTGTAAACTTTCAATGGAAGTCAATGTAAAAAGAGTATGTTTCAGGTCATTTTAAAGAGTTTCTATTGGTCCGTTCATCAAGAAATTTTGGCACAGTGTAAGGGACAGTTTGTCTGTTCAAATTATGTAGTAAACTAAAAATCGACAAAAATTAAGATAAGTGTTTTTATAGGACAGCGACAATATACATGTGAAGCTTCCAGACAGTTGACTTTATACTATAGTATTTATACTGCAATTAGACTAATTTCACTCACTGGGAGACTACTAGCACCATCTGCCTGGCCCTCTGTTGAATTAGTTGAGCCAGTTTAATGTGGCAGAATTTATATGCAATCGCTTATTTTACACATACATTACAAACAGAGTGATAGATGTAGAGTGATGATATATTTATTACATATGTGTTACATATGTATTATAAGTACTTACTTATAAGACATGTAGAACATATTTATGATACTACACCATGACCCTGTATAAAAACAGACACACTGTGTGCCTGTAGAGTGTGTGTGTGTGTGTGTGTGTGTGTGTCCATACACACATGTGGGAGCCATCTGGGCAGATTACTCATGAAAGCCAGCATGTTTAGAATAGGCTTGTCACGGCACAGAGCGGGCACGAGCTGAAACCATCCAATAAACCCATCAGGAGAGATTTAGAGACGGCAAGACCGTCCCTTTAAAACTGCACTCACTGTCCACTTTATTGGAAACCCCTCCTTAGCACTTTCTCTCTGTCTGTGCATTTTATGAGCTCAGGTCCAGTATATACTGTAGGTGTACAGTTGCACACTGTAGGGAGTTAACTTATTAGCCCCTCTCTATCCTATATATCAACGGTTTATTTCTGACCTCAGGGTCTGCTGATTTGGGGTGGTGGTCCATTCTCAGCCCAGCAGTAAATGTTCTAGCTTTACATGCCCTTTAGAAACATGTTTCCAAATGGTCTTTCCGTGCACTTCACCACAGCTGCAATTTGCCATTCTTTTTGTAGGTCACTTGATGCCTTTCTGCAGTTGCTTACTGACAAGCAAATAAGTTGATAGTCAATCTCCAGACCTGAACCCCATTGAAGACCTCTGGAATATAAGCACGAGGAATATGGATGATCACAAGCCATCAAACCAAACTGAACTGCTTACATTTTTGCACCAGGAGTAAAGGCATAAATTTATCCAAAAGCAGTGTGTAAGACTGGTGGAGGAGAACATGATGCCGAGATGCATGAAAACTGTGATTAAAAACCAGGGTTATTCCACCAAATACTGTTTTCTGAACTTTTAAAACTTTATGAATATGAACTTTTTTTATTTGCATTATTTGAGGTCCGAAAACTCGTTTATAAACTGTGTTTATGTTAACCTCCTTCCTTCTTTACCTCTACCTCTTTATTGTCATTGTCTTCTCTTTATTGTCACGTCCTCCTTTTCCTCTTCAGCTCCTGCTGATAATCTCTATTTCCTCATCTTCCTCACCTCCTTCTTTTCTTCATATTTAGCTCAAATTAATTACATGGTTGGTCAACATTATTCATAATGGGGCAGTTTATTATTTTAATAAAATGGCTTTTGAGCTATTGTCACACTTACAGCATCGACACTACTGATGCCCACCCAAAAGCGGGAACCCATGCAGTTCAGCCTGTATAAAGAGATCAGCAGTACACAGTATAAAGCCACGCTTAGTCACCCGCGTTTCCTTCCTCTGTCCAGCCCAGTCCACTCTAATGGGCGGCGCTGACCATCAGAGCACAGCTCCAGCTTTTGATCTTTTGATCTCAGAGTGACTTTGATACGAAAGATCCTCTGTTTGACTGATTTCAGCCACTTCAGAGATGGAACAGTAGATAATCTGGCCCTGCGTCCAGCAATTAGAGGAGCAAAATAAACAGAGGCCTTCTGAGCTGCAGTCGCCCTGCTGTACTGAACATAGTTCTGCAGGAGTTTCAGGATGTGTTTAAACCTTTAGTTCAGATTTGTTTCGTCTGGATCAAAGAAGAAAATACTATATTTTAATCATGGTTTGACAGGAGCTTCATTTTTGTAAAAAATAAAATATAGTTATGAAATGGTGGAGTGATAATGGTGCAATAACGATGCTGAAATTATATATTGTGCAGCCCTCGTGTAGTGTATAGAGTAGCTTGTTTCAGTGAAATTAAAAGCAAAAAAAAACACATTCTTTAGGAACAGAAGCAATAGTACAAAAAAAATATTTTAGTGATCAATAGTGCGCCGATCAATTGCAGATCGCACAGCTAGATTTAGGGTGTGTCTGTGTGTCTTTGGTATCGTAAGGACGCAAAAAATACACTTTTTATTATTCTATTTTTATTCTCTTAATTAATCATGGGTGTGCTTTGGGCGTAGCATGAAATAAACCAGTGTGTGAGTTGTCATTTCCTTTAAGAGCCAGGTGAGCTCTGACTTTGGCACGTTCATATCTTAACAGCAGAGGATACTGAGCTGCTCGTACACGCTGTAAAGATACACCAGCAGCTCATTAAAGGGAACAGTGATGTTATTTTATTCTTTATTCTGTTTATTGTTGAGTTAAAAGTCAGGTTTGTGCTCTGGGAGCACCTATAGAAATGAACGCTGACGATTGACTGTTGTCAGGGTTTTAATCAGTCAGTGGAGCTTCTGTATTTTCCGCCTCCAAAATAGAAACATGGCAGATATTTACCTGAACACACCTCACTTCCAGACCACCACGAACATCAGTGTAGATTTATTCTTAAACTATGATGATATCGACGGGGTGTAAGATAGCAAAAAGCATTGTGATGTGTCTTTAAGAAATTTTTAAGACAGATTTAATTCTTCTTTTTATGATTATGATCTTTATCTTTGTCTAACAAGGAATGATAAAGAAATGTGACAATTTGCTGGATTGTAAAGACACTGCAAGTAATGTAAGAGAATAAAACTGAAAAGTTAAAATTAGTATTTTCTTATTAATATACTTAGAAAGCAAAATACTCAGAAAACAGAAGAAATATAAATCTGTCAGTGTAGCTACTTACTCCCAACTTCAGAGCTGCTCTCTAGAGTTCTTTAAATCTCTAAATTGCCCCCTAGCCGATCTTTCCTGCAGAATAAAGCCCATTTGTTGACTGGTGCTCAGGCTCAAGCGGTGCCGGGTTACAGAGCTCCCATTCAAAGGTGAAAGGTCACTCAGCCGAACCCCAGTGGCTGATTGCATTTCCATATCCTCAGAGTTAATTGATTTAACGGCTCGGTGGAAGACGTGGGTGCTTTTCCTGCACCTGATAAAACAGTATAAACTGTGTGAAGCAAGATAAATGTCTTTTCACATCAAAAAAGTATAAACTGACTTAAGTTTATTATTTAAATGACAAAAAAATGACTTTACAGCCATGGATAGAACAGTAGTGTATTTTTTTAAAAACAATAAAAAAAGTGTCTGATTAATTAGACATACTTTTATTTATGTACGAAATGAAAGTCTGCAGGCAAAAATATGCTTGAGTAAAAATTTTACAAAATTATCCATAAACAGTAGCTGTCAAAAGTTTGGACACACCTAATATTCAGTGTTTTTTATATTTTCAATAAATTCTGCATTGTAGATTAATACTCAATTCAAACTATGAAGAAAAACGTGTGGACTTGTATAATAATATTTTCTTAGATTCTATACTCACTATTTATAAATTATATGTGCAGAGAGATGTGGTAAATTTCTTGTAGAAACAAAATCAAAGAGTCAGTATCATGAAAAACAGAGGACTTTTTTAACCCTTATTTTACCTGGTAAAATTACTTGATAAAACACAGTGGATCAACACCAGCAGATGATGGACATGTCTCTCCAAACCATCACTGATCATCAGTAAATTTTACATTTCATTTAAAGTAAATCAAGGGAGCAGAGTCTGGAGGAAGAGTGGAGAGACACTCAGTCCAAACTGCTCGAGGTCTAGCGTGAAGTTTCCACCAATCAGTGATGGTTTGGAGGAGAGACATGTCATCTGCTGGTGTTGATCCACTGTGTTTTATTATCAAGTCTAAAGTCAGTGCAGTTTTGTTTTCACACAAAATCTTACAGCACTTCATGCTTCACTCTGCTGCTGACAACTTTTATGGAGGTGCGGATTTCATTTTCCAGCAGGAGTTGGCACACTGCCCACACTGCCAAAAGTACCAATTGGTCTTATATAATAATCTGATTTTCTGAGACACTGTTTTTTGGGTTTTTAATTGGCTGTAAGCCATAATCATCAACAATAAAATAAATAAATACTTAAAATAAAGCACTCTGTGTGTAATACACCTATATAATACTGTATATGAGTTTCACATTTTGAACTGAATTACTGAAATTAAGTAACTTTCCAATGATATTCTATTTTTTTTTTGATGCACTAGTATATTAAATACACAATTTGGTGGTATTCATTCCCATGTGGCTTTGACCACTTTAAATAAAAAAAAGATTAATCCACTTTCAAAGTAAAATCTCCAATTCATTCCACCTCCCCAAATTTTATTTGATGGAGACATGTTGTGACATTTTATTTAAAAATAACTTTATAAAAAATGAAAAGGATGGTGTAATAGCTGAAAAAAAGTAATTTGTTGCCTGATTGTTGATGCTATTAAAGGTTACACACCTCAGTATCACTGCTAGATCGAGAATAGTCCACCAACAATGTCCTGTGGAGAAAAACAGAAGGACTACAATTAGTGCTGGGCGATTATGGCCTAAAAAAAATATTATAATTATTATAATAAATTTTTCCAGCCCCTAAAAATCAAAGTACAGATGACAAAGAAATGGTTCAAAATTAAGTTTACCTGTAAAAAAAAAAAAAGAATAATAATAATAATAAAAAATATATATATATATATATATATATATATATATATATATATATATATATATATATATATATATATATATACATATATATATATGTTTTTTTTTTTTGTTTTTTTTTTTCAGAAATAATATTTAAATAAAAAAGATAAAATGTCTGTGCGTAAATTCACGTTTACTCCATTTTGAAAATCGTCCAGCACTAACCACAGTCTGTACTTCTAGGACTACACCATGTTCCTATATGATCAGAGCAGCTAATAAAATGGACAGTGAATGGTGCTAATGTTGTGGCTGATTTGTATGGGCGCATCTGTGTATATCAGTGGGAAAATATCTTGTCATTTCCAGACAATGAGTAAACCAGACATACCAGTCATAACCTCACTTCCCACCATCTCCTTCCTGTCCGTCTCAGTTCTCAGTTTCAGAACTTGGGGGCTTTAGGATGATCTAATTCATTATAATCATTTTTCATCACCCCAGCCGCGGCTGATTCAGTGAGCAGACCCTCGCTGTGATGGGAAAGAGCTGAGGTGGGTCTCCGGTCATGGTCGTGATAATGATGTTTTAGAGCACTTTCCAACTCGTTTTACGCTCAGTGACGTTTCTGAGCAGTATTTGCAGTAATAAAAAGGTCCCTCTCACTACTTAAATATTTCCTTTACCTTTTGTTTTATGCATGCTTTGCCCTGGAACTGTTTAGATTGGCACTGGAAAACTCCACAATGTCAAAACTGTCCAAAGGCCCATTAAATCCAGTGAAGAGTTCAATAACCTGATATATATATATATATGGTGTTTTCCTTGGAGGCCTGGAATTTCCTTAAAACAACAGGCAGTCAAACTCTGCAGACATAAAACAATAAAATAATTCGGAGTGAAAGAGGCTTGAAGTTTTCCCGCAGGGGGCTGGACTGCTTTTCAGTGGCGTCATTGGCTGAGGGAATTGGGACAGAGCCAGGCGACGCACCGTGGATAAGGAGGCCCGGTAGCAGGAGCGTAATGAAGCCAGTGGTTATTAACTCTTATAAATGTTCAGCACTCTAATAAAACATTCTGAGGGAAGATAAAGAGACTGGGAAAGGTTTTATAACAGGTGTCTAATGACACAGCGCTAATCACCCATGTGGTAAACATCAAATTATACTGGTATACTGTACACTATCACGAGAGAGAGAGAGAGAGAGAGAGAGAGAGAGAGAGAGATACAAAAAGAAAGAGCAAGCAAGACAGAGAAAGATAGAGATAGAGATGTGGAGTGAGAGAGGGAGGGAGAAAAATAGAGCAAAAGAAAGTGAGGGAGAAAGATTGAGAGAGAGAAAAAAGAGAAAAAGGAAAAGGGAGATAGAAATAGTGAAAGAGAGAGGGAGAGAGAAAAAGAAAAAAAATGGGTGAGAGAGATGGAGAGAGGAAGAGATTAAAGAGCAAAAGCAAGTGAGACGGATAGCGAAAGAGAGAGATATAGAGAAATAGAGTGAGTAAAAGATAGAGAGGAAGATAAAAAGGAAAAAGAGAGAAAGAGAAAGTGAGGTAGAAACAAAGAAAGAAAGAAAGAAAGAAAGTGAAAAAGAGCGAGAGTATGAGAGAAAGAGAGAGCAATATAGAGAGAGAGCAAGAGAGTGTGAGAGAGAAAGAATGAGAGAGAGCAAGATAGAGATTGAGAGAGTGAGATAGGGAAAAAGGGAGCAAGAAAGTGAGAATGAGAGAGTGAGCACGAGAAAGTGAGAAAGAAATAGAGAAAGAGTAAAAGGTTGAGTGGAAGAGATAGACAGAGCAAGACCGAGAGAGAGAGAGAGAGAGAGAAAGAGAGCAAGCAAGAGAGAGAAAGATAGAGAAAGAGATATTGAGATATTGAGTGAAAGATGGAGAAAATAGATAGAGGGAGATATAGACAGCAAAAGAAAGTAAGAGAGAGATTAAAAAGAACAAGTGAGACAGATAGAGAGAGATATAGAGAAATAGAGCAAGAGAAAATCTGAGGGAGAAAGAAAAAGAAAAAGTGAGATAGAAATAAAGAAAGAAAAAGACTGAAAGAGAGAGAGAGAGAGAGATGGAGAGATATGTTCTCAGCACTGGGAATGCTGGGAAGGCTGGTTATTCGCGGGGGAAATATCTGGGCATGCTGCCTGACTGGAGCTGAGAGGGAGGGAAATGGTGGCACTGGAATAAAAGAGCTCTTCCAGTTGTTTAGTCGGGGGGCTGCGCCCCTCCAGCTGATTACGCTCATTTGGCTCTTGTTTGGAAACTGCGGCAGCAGCTCAAAGTACAGGAGGGGCGTAATCTGCGTCTAGACACCTGCTGATGGTTTGATTACGATATTCCTCAAACACTTCACTAAATGAGCTTTAAAAACCACAACCATCTACACCAACATTACAGCTCTGCTCTGCAGCTCACACGCATTAAAACAGGTCTTATTAACGTATTAAAAATACAAACTCTACCTGAAACCAAGCTATTCCTAAATACAAAGTATTCCTAAATCCAAAGTATTCCTAAATCCAAACTATTCCTAAATCCAAACTATTCCTAAATCCAAACGCTACCTAAATTCAAACTATTCCTAAATCCAAACTATTCCTGAATCCATGCTATTCCTAAATCCAAACTATTCCTAAATCCAGACTATTCCTAAATCCAAACGCTACCTAAATTCAAACTATTCCTAAATCCAAACTCTACCTAAATCCAAACTATTCCTAAATGCAAACTATTCCTAAATCAAAACTATTCATAAATACAAACTATTCCTAAATCCAAACTATTCCTAAATGCAAACTATTCCTAAATCAAAACTATTCTTGAATCAAAACTTTTCCTAAATCCAAACTATGCCTAAATTTAAACCATTCCTAAATCCATACTATTACTAAATCCAAACTATTCCTAAATCCAAACTATTCCTAAATCCAAACTCTACCTAAATCCAAACTATTCCTAAATCCAAACTATTACTAAATCCAAACTATTCCTAAATCCAAACTCTACCTAAATCCAAACTATTCCTAAATCCAAACTATTCCTAAATCCAAACTCTACCTAAATCCAAACTATTCCTAAATCCAAACTCTACCTAAATCCAAACTATTCCTAAATCCAAACTATTCCTAAATCCAAACTCTACCTAAATCCAAACTATTCCTAAATCCAAACTATATCTAAATCCAAACTATTTCTAAATCCAAACTATTTCTAAATCCAAACTATTCCTAAATCCAAACTATCCCTAAATACAAACTATTCCTAAATACAAACTATTCCTAAATGCAAACTATCCCTAAATCCAAACTATTCCTAAATACAAACTATTCCTAAGTATTTATTTTTCAAACAATTTAAATAACAAGTGTTGTTTTATTTACTGCAGATAAAAGTCAAAATAATTACATTTATTTTCTTAATTACATTAATATGTTAATAAAATAAAGTTTTAAGTTTCTGTATTAAAGTGTGCCTAATTTTTTCTCATTACATTGCCTTTATTTAATACCTCTTTTAGTAAATCTGCCACTTTATTTTCTTAATTACATTAACATGTTAATAAAATAAAGTTTTTAGTGTCTGTTCAAAAGTTGCTGAAATTTTGTGTTTTAAATTCCCTATATCTAGTGCCTCTTTTTGCAACTCTGCCACTAAGTGTCAAAAAATATTTGTAGAATGGCATTTCTTCAGAAAAAAGGCCTAAAATCTAGAAAATCCCTAAATGTGTAAAAGGAACACAAAAATGATTCATAATGATAAAAATACTAATCTCACACACTACTGGACTAGGTTCTATTAGGTTCTGAATTAAACTTGAATGGATGTCTGTATACTTTTGGACACATTGCTCATCATTAGCAGATTATGTAGCTTTCCTGTTTTATTACTGACATATACGAGGTTATGAGGTTATGAAGAAATGTCAATAAACATTTAAAAATGTTGAAATGCTTTAGAATCGCACGCCACCATCTGTTCCTGTTCAGAAACAATCCTGCCCCGGATCCCTGCAGGGACAAAATAACGGAAATAAAACCAGAGGAGAGCCCAACAGCCCAGTGTTCCCCATCCAGCTTTCAGTTCTTGGTCTTTTCTGTTTACAAATATTTGCTTTCTGCACACGAAAGCTCCTCATTGTTTTCCAGATGGAGGCAATTGAAGCAGCGGCCAAAGACCTCCTGCTTAAACTGCTGTCTCCTCGCTCATCTCCGCTCATCTCCACTCATCCCCACGCTCTTCCTCTGTCCTGGAACTGAAGATGACTCCGCTTTCTGCTCAGCCATCCAGCAGCTGTGCTGTTTACTCACGCTGATCTCTAATCGCCCTGACCGGTCGAACCCGTGTCTCACAGCAGATCCTGTTTTGTAGGAGGAGCTGGGTTTATCACTGAGGGTGGTTGAAATGGATTTATTGCAAATAAAAGAATGAATGCAGTGAGAGAGATAAGATGTAGATGTCTGGGGTTAGTGGTTGAGTGGTTTCTTTGGTCTACAAGTTTGACACCTCCTACTTAGTACACCAGTGACGACTTTCTTCTTCAGGACATTACAACACCAGAGCAACAATGTATGTCTGATATATACAGGGGTTGGACAATGAAACTGAAACACCTGTCATCCTTTTAGTGTGGGAGGTTTCATCATGGCTAAATTGGAGCTGCCTGGTGGCCAATCTTCATTAATTGCACATTGCACCAGTAAGAGCAGAGTGTGAAGCTTCAATTAGCAGGGTAAGAGCACAGTTCTGCTCTAAATATTACAATGAACACAACATTATGGGTGACATACCAGAGTTCAAAAGAGGACAAATTGTTGGTGCACGTCTTGCTGGAGCATTTATGACCAAGACAGCAAGTCTTTGTGATGCATCAAGAGCCACGGTATCCAGGTTAATGTCAGCATACCACCAAGAAGGACCAACCACATCCAACAGGATTAACTGTGGACGCTGTAAGAGGAAGCTGTCTGAAAGGGATGTTCGGGTGTTAACCCGGATTGAATCCAAAAAACATAAAACCACGGCTGATCAAATCACGGCAGAATTCAATGTGCACCTCAACTCTCCTGTTTCCACCAGAACTGTCCGTCACCACAGTAAATTATTGTGCTCTAAAACCAGGTGTTTCAGTTTCATTGTGCAACACCTGTCTCTTTCAATGTTTCACCTAAATGTTTTCAGTCTGAAATTAAATTAATTTAAATTAAATTAAATTAAAATTAAAATTAAGTATTCAATCAGGTAAGCTAAATTTAATAAATAGCTTGATAAACAAAACAATAAAAATAAATTGTTAAAACATAAGAAACAAACAATGTAAGATTTAACTAAGAAGAAATTAAATAATTCAGAATAAAAATATAAGTGGACAGGCAATAAAATAAAGAGATAAATAAATAGAATAATAAAAGAAACTCAAATAAAGAAATAGAGGACAAAAACAGTAAGTAATAGACGTAAAATAAAAGGTAAGACCTAAGATAGAATAAATAAGAAGGTGAAATAAATGAAATAAAAAAGGTTAAATTACAAAAATAAAATGGGAAAAAAATATAAAAGGATGATATGAATAAAAAGTCCTGGAAAATGGCAAAACAGAAAATTAAATTCATATAAGAAAAACTCATAAAATAAAAACTCATCTAAAACAGTTACAGACTGTCTGAAGGGGGCTATAAATTAAAAGTATAAAATTATTTAGTGACATATGAGAATGTTAGACCTGTATAGAGATATTTGGTATATATATATATAAAAAAGAATGTTGGCCTCTCAGTATGGATGTCATTTAACATCTCTAAAAGTTGAGCCAAACCATGAGGTTCACATGAGGCCCAACTCCCACAGGACTAATTCCTCTGTATTCTGTAAAGCCTGACGCACAGTGTGCTGTAAATGTAAAAGAACAGTGTGTGAGTCAGAGCTTCAGGACTGGATGAATCCTGGATGATGTGCAGTTTGGGAGATGGAGGTGTCTGCAGAGTGTTTGTGTAGCTGTTCTCCCGATATGGCCATGCACTCGACTTTATCACAGCCAGCTCTGAAGCAGACTCAGGAGAGGATGGATAGCCCAGGAATGTGTCTGCAGCCCAATTACACTGCAGCCCACTATCAGTCCAGCAGCTGTAACTGGATAGAAAAGAAGCTTAGAAAGATTTGAAGTTGGACAAATTGGTGGAGTTGTAGAAATGTAGAAATGTAGGGGTTATTTTTATTTGATTTTATCATGTTTTATATAATCATCCACAGTGCTTTTAATGTGAATATGTGGAAAAGATAATGCTATGACATATCTCAAAATGGTATGTTTATAATAAATGCGATTAAAAACATTCCTAACTATATTATACATATATATTATACGTCTTAATTTATTATCTTATGGTCACAATATATTTATTGTGGTTTTAATATATTATCTCAAAGTCTCAATATACTACGGTATAGTCTCAATATTTTATCTTATTGTCTCAGTATATTATCTTATGGTATACATATATTATCTTATGGTCTCAATATCTTATCTTATAGTTTCTTTATTATTGAAATATCTCAATTAATTGTCTCATAGTCTCAATATATTATGTCACAGTTTCAACATATTATCTTATGGTCTCAATATTTTATCTTAATGTCTCAATATATTATGTCCCAGTCTCAATATATTATGTCACAATCTCAATATACTATGTCACAGTCTCAAAATACTATCTTATGGTCTCAATATATTATCTTGTAGTCTCAAAATATTATCTCATAGTCTCAATATATTATTTTTTGGTTTTAATATATTGTTTTATGATCTCAATATGTTATCTCATAGTCTCAATATACTATCATACGGTCTCAATATATAATCTTATAGTCTCAATGTCTTATCTCATTGTCTCAAACTATTATTTTAATGTCTCAATATATTTTCTCGTGGTCTATATATGTTATATCAAAGTCTATATTATCTTATGGTCTCAATATATTATCTTATTGTCAGGATTTGACCCAGGCAGAGAGACGAGGAGGCGGACGTAAGTGCAGGTATGGCGATAAATTTATTAAATAAGTATAAATAAACAAATAAACAAAGAACAGCGAAACAAACCAAAACAAACTAGGGAGACTAGAGAACAAGAAACTAAACAGAGCTAAGAACAAAAACAGGGAATAACTAAAGCTAGACAAACAAAACAGAACTGTACAAAACAAGAATTATACAAGAAGATAAACAAAGAACAAGGGACTCGGGCTAAGGCTATGGAAACACTGAGAACAGAGAAACGCAGAGGGACAGACAACGGGGGACAGTGCAAAGACCGACAGAGGACAAGTAACAGAGGAAGTCTTTTTAACATAACAGGAAACACACTGGGAGTGGAAACACCTGGGGAAGGGGTGGAGCTACAAATGAGACATGAGGTAATGGAAAATCACAGGCAGAACACAGGGGCACGGGTCACGTGGGACAACACAGGCACGAGGACAGACAGGAAACAGGGCCAGGCGTGACAGAAACCTCCCCCTAAACGCGCAGCTCCCGAGGCGCGTAAAAACAAACCCCGGGGGCTGGCGGCAGGGAGAGGCCGGGGAAAACAGGAGACCGAACGGGAGACTGGACAGGGAACTGGACAGGAGATGGAGACAGGACAGGGGACAGAGACTGGACAGGGAACGGACACTGGACGGGGAACTGGACAGGTGACGGAGACTGGACGGGGAACTGGACAGGTGACGGAGACTGGATGGGGAACGGAGACTGGACGGGGAACTGGACAGGTGACGGAGACTGGACGGGGAACTGGACAGGTGACGGAGACTGGACGGGGAACTGGACAGGTGACGGAGACTGGATGGGGAACGGAGACTGGACGGGGAACTGGACAGGTGACGGAGACTGGACGGGGAACTGGACAGGTGACGGAGACTGGACGGGGAACTGGACAGGTGACGGAGACTGGACGGGGAACTGGACAGGTGACGGAGACTGGACAGGTGACGGAGACTGGACATGAGACAGAGACTGGACGGGACCGGACATGGGAACAGGGACTAGAACATTGACGGGGACGGAAACAAACACAGTAACAGGGACAGGAACAGAGAAACCACCGGGGAAAGGAACTGGAACGATCACAGATACAGGGACCAGGACAGGGAGAGACAGGGGGACCAAAAACACAGGTGGGTGCCCAGGACTGGCAAAAGTCTGTGGGGACAGCCTGGGCACATAACTAGGGGCATAGTCAGGAGGCCTAGGAGCAGGCCTGGAAATACGGGGCCTGGGCCCAAACATAGTTCTGGGAGCTGCAGGTGCTTGAGCTGGAGCTGGAGCAGCTGGGACTGCTGGTGCTGGAGCTGGAGCAGCTGGGACTGCTGGTGCTGGAGCTGGAGCAGCTGGGACTGCTGGTGCTGGAGCTGGAGCAGCTGGGACTGCTGGTGCTGGAGCTGGAGCAGCTGGGACTGCTGGTGCTTGAGCTGGAGCAGCTGGGACTGCTGGTGCTTGAACTGGAGCAGCTGGGACTGCTGGTGCTTGAACTGGAGCAGCTGGGACTGCTGGTGCTTGGGAGAGCGGCTCGGCCGCCGCTGAAAGCTCGGAGAGCGGCGCTGCCGCCGCTGCAGTCTGTGAGCGCGGCGCGGCCGCCGCTGAAAGCTCGGAGAGCGGCGCTGCCGCCGCTGCAGTCTGTGAGCGCGGCGCGGCCGCCGCTGAAGTCTCGGGGAGCGGCGCGGCCGCCGCTGAAATCTCGGAGAGCGGCGCTGCCGCCGCTGCAGTCTGTGAGCGCGGCGCGGCCGCCGCTGAAAGCTCGGAGAGCGGCGCTGCCGCCGCTGCAGTCTGTGAGTGCGTCGCGGCCGCCGCTGAAGTCTCGGGGAGCGGCGCGGCCGCCGCTGAAATCTCGGAGAGCGGCGCTGCCGCCGCTGCAGTCTGTGAGCGCGGCACGGCCGCCGCTGAAAGCTCGGAGAGCGGCGCTGCCGCCGCTGCAGTCTGTGCGCGTGGCGCGGCCGCCGCTGAAGTCTCGGGGAGCGGCGCGGCCGCCGCTGAAATCTCGGAGAGCGGCGCGGCCGCCGCTGAAATCTCGGGGAGCGGCGCGTGCAACACGGGGCGTGGCATCTCAGCCGCGTGTATCGCGGGACGCAGCGCTTCAGACGCGTGCTTCACGGGGCGTGGCATGAAGAGATCCGCTGCAGCAATGCTGGAGCCTAAAGCTGCGGTTGAAGAAAAAACCCGGACTGGAGTCCTACTCTCTTGTGCAGCGTCAGGTGTGAGTAGCGCGGGGAGCGCTGGTTCGCCGGTGAAAGCTGGCGCGGGGAAAGTCTTTGACCGCGGCTGGCTCGCCGCGCAGGGGGTCTCGGAGCGCGGTTCTGCTGCTACCGCGGGAATCACGGCCTGCAGTTCGGCTGCCACCGCGAAAGACACAGGGCGCGGATCGGCAGCTACCGCAGGAGGAAGTAGCGGCTGGCGGGCTGGTGCAGGAGGGCAGTCCTCAAACTCCTCTTCACTGGACGCAGGTGTGAGGAGATCGGAGTAGTCCCAGGAATAGGACTCCTCACAGCCTGCATCCATGCCACCCCCGTCCTCGTCGGGGCGAGGATCGAGGCTGACCGCACACAGCCCAAGCGCCCCCCCAAGAAAATCCTCCCCGGAAACGGGCTTCTCCTCCGGCTGGCGGGACCCCTTAAAACGTCTACCCCGAGGCCTGCGGCGTCCTTGAGGCCTCGGGGATTCCAACGCCGGGGTCCCGAATGGAGCATGGCGGATCGCCATCCTGGAGCCAGTCCACGGGATCCCCTTGTGGGTCTCGGTGGGCGCCACTGAAGCTGGGCTGACGGGCTCCAACCCGAGGAAAGGCGCTGGGAGCGGTTCATCTCCTCGGATTTGCTCGGCGAGGAGGCGGAGAAATTCCAGGTCCGCCTTCCGAGCAGCATGCCACTGGTGTACGTCCATTTGGTCGGTCTTTTTGTCAGGATTTGACCCAGGCAGAGAGACGAGGAGGCGGACGTAAGTGCAGGTATGGCGATAAATTTATTAAATAAGTATAAATAAACAAATAAACAAAGAACAGCGAAACAAACCAAAACAAACTAGGGAGACTAGAGAACAAGAAACTAAACAGAGCTAAGAACAAAAACAGGGAATAACTAAAGCTAGACAAACAAAACAGAACTGTACAAAACAAGAATTATACAAGAAGATAAACAAAGAACAAGGGACTCGGGCTAAGGCTATGGAAACACTGAGAACAGAGAAACGCAGAGGGACAGACAACGGGGGACAGTGCAAAGACCGACAGAGGACAAGTAACAGAGGAAGTCTTTTTAACATAACAGGAAACACACTGGGAGTGGAAACACCTGGGGAAGGGGTGGAGCTACAAATGAGACATGAGGTAATGGAAAATCACAGGCAGAACACAGGGGCACGGGTCACGTGGGACAACACAGGCACGAGGACAGACAGGAAACAGGGCCAGGCGTGACACTTATAGTTTCTTTATTATTTAAAAATCTTGATTAATTACCTTATTGTCTTAATATATTATGTCACAGTCTCAAAATATTATCTTGTAGTCTCAAAATATTATCTCATAGTCTCAATATATTATCTTTTGGTTTTAATATATTGTTTTATGATTTCAATATGTTATCTCATAGTCTCAATATAATATCATATGGTCTCAATATATAATCTTACAGTCTCAATGTCTTATCTTATTGTCTCAAATTATTATTTTGATGTCTCAATATAGTATCTCATGGTCTCAATATATTATCTTATAGTCTCACTGTCTCATCTTATTGTCTCAAATTATTATTTTAATGTCTCAATATATTATCTCATGGTCTCAATATATTATCTTATAGTCTCACTGTCTTATCTTATTGTCTCAAATTATTATTTTAATGTCTCAATATATTATCTCACGGTCTCAATATATTATCTTATAGTTTCTTTATTATTTTAAAATATATTATCTTAACGTCTCAATTTTCAGTATTATCTCAGTCTCAGTATATTATCTTATGGTATCAATATATTATCTTATGGTCTCAATATATTATCTTATAGTTTCTTTATTATTTAAAAAATGTTATCTCATAGTCTTAATATATTATCTTATGGTCTCAATATGTTTTCCCAAAGTCTCAATATAATGTCGTATGGTCTCAATATATAATTTCATAGTCTCAATGTTTTATCTCATTGTCTCAAATTGGTATTTTAATGTCTCAATATATTATCTCATGGTCTCAATATGTTTTCTCAAAGTCTCAGTTTTCAGTATTATCTCAGTCTCAGTATAGTATGTTATGGTCTCAATATATTATCTTATGGTCTCAATATATTATGTTATAGTTTCTTTATTATTTAAAAATCTTGGTTAACTATCTTATTGTCTCAATATATTATGTCACAGTCTCAAAATATTATCTTGTAGTCTCAAAATATTATCTCATTTGGTTTTAATATATTGTGTTATGATCTCAATATGTTATCTCATAGTCTCAATATATTATCTTTTGGTCACAATATATAATCTTACAGTCTCAATGTCTTATCTCATTGTCTCGAAATATTATTTTTATGTCACAAAATATCTTATTGTCTTAATATGTTATCTCAAAGCTTCAATATATTATCTTATAGTCTCAATGTGTTATCTCAGTCTCGCAATATTATCTCATAGTCTCAATATACAGTATTATTTTATGGTCTAAATATATTTGATTTTGTAGCTTCAGTGTATTATTTTGTTCTGTCAATGTATTAATGTGTGGCATATATATGTTGTCTTATTAACTTATTTTTCAATATAATATTATTTTAAGTATAATATTCTGTTCCCTCAAATATGAACGTATAGCCTCAATTTATTATTTTGCAGTCTAAATACTGTATATTATTTTGATGTCTCAATATACTGTATTATCTTTTAGATACAGCTTGTAAAAAAAACAATACAATCATGATACAATATAAGCAGCAGCTGGTCTTTTCAGTGTACATATAAAAACGGACTTACATAGATTAAAACAACAGGGCATTTTGGTCTATTTCTCTTGGTCCATTCATCATGAAATGTTCACACTGTGTAAAGATCAGGACTGATGATATATTACTGTTATCTATTATCTGCTATTTTGTAATATATTTATCTAAATGCAATGTATCTCCAGTTTGTGAGCTTTACTAATTAACAGTGCATTAACCCCTACCATCTGTTTACCTCCCATTCATTTATCAGCGTCAGTAAAGGCCAAAACTGCATATATTCTTTATTTAAAGTTAATATATTGTGAGCTGGGCTTGCTGTTCTCCAACACACGTGAGTCTGCCTCCTCCAGAGTAATCTCTCTCTGCTGCATTGTAAAAAGAGATAGCTGCTACACTTCTCATGACCTCTAACCCCGTGGTCTCGCGGCGAGGTGAACTGACGTGGCTCTTTCCCGGAACACACGCGCTAATGGAGCGTATATCATACATCACGTCTCGTCTTCGGCTCCGGACTGCGGGAGGTGAAGCTGACGGATTGTGGGGAGTTTAGGGAGGCGGTAATGCGGCTGGTGCAGTGTCTTAACATTATCCAGCTGCTTTTCTTCACTATCGAGGAGCTGATTTACAGCTACAGAGTGATTATTTTAGAGATTTTAGATGCTTTATGTACTACGGGGACAGTTTTAGTTTTTAACATAAGCATGGGGAGGTGAGGTGATATAATGTGATGTCTGTAATGTTTACGGCCGATTTGCTCAAATGGGAGCGACTACTCGATTTATACACCAACTTAGTTACAGCAAAAGTTCCATTTGCAATATATTATGTTCAGCTGCTCACATACACAAATGTGAGGCTACAGTATGATCATACATTGGATTTGGTCACCTTTAACTTGGAATCTGAGTGTTTAAATTAAGATAAAACCTTTCAAAATTTGCTTTGCTTTGCAGTGTGAATGATACACAGCTCCTGAGGTGACAATGTTTTAGTTTTTTTTGTTTTTTCATTATTACTACAATTTCTTGTGGCCTCGGGTTATATATTGTTAGAGCAATTTCTTTGTTTTATTTGAAATAGTATATTATGAATTTGGATTTAATGCTTAATTAATATTCATCAGAACTTTGAGTTATGTTTCTAGTTTGGTAGAGATATAGCCCAAAAGACTTGCAATCGTGATTGCAGTGAAAGATGATTCTACTAAATGTTGATATAGGGGGGTGAATACTTTTGCACATCACACATTTCAGATTTTTATCTAATGAACATTTTGAAAACCATGTATCATTTTTTACTTTGTGTTGGTCGATCACCCCTAAAATCTCAATCAAATTGATTTAAGTTTGCGCTTGTTAGGTGAAAAAACGTGAAAAGGTTCAAGGGATATTAATACTTTGCATGCTCAAGACTGCAAACCTGACTTTTAACTCCACAATAATCAGAATAAAGAATAAAATAACATTGCTGTTCCCTTAAATGAGGTCAGTATCTTCTGCTGAGACACACAAAAGCACCGCACTGTTAAGATACGAATGTGCCAAAGTCAGAGCTCACTTGGCTCTTAAAGGGAATGACAACTGGCACACTGACTGGTTTATTTCATGTTACACCCAAAATACACCCATGATTAATTTAAATAATATGCAAGGCATATTTTTTGCATCCTACCTTAAATGCCTCTATGGTCTCCAGTATGAATAAATGTCATGTGACACAAAAAAAAGTGTGTTCTAAGGTGTTTCTATTTAGCCCTGCTTTAGATCACTGAATTAGAGGTCTCTGAAGAAAGACAGGTTTTGGATATTTCTCATAAATATTCATACATGCAAATATATCGCCTCTGATTGGCTAACAGCACTGCAGCAGGGAACTTTACAGCTCTAAAACTCAAAGGACAAATTTTTTTCAGAGATACAGCCTTAGTTATAAAGGTACAGCACTGATTGCTAGATACAATTATTAAACTTATTAGACTCTTAAACTTCACTTAACGCTGGACTCTCAGTGAATAACCCCCACAGCAGTGAGAATAACCCCCGCGGCAGCCTGTGGGTGGTCCTGAGCCGAGGTGGGTGAGGCCATGTAGTCACTGGTTGACGTAGACATCTAACATCTCTCTGATCAACTCGTATTTCTAAGTATTTTCCTCTACTAGAGACTGCAGACAATTATACAAAGAACAAGAAAAGTGGATTTTAGCGGAATAAGACCTCCATAAAATATACGTATTTAAGTTTGTTTGTTTGTTAGCATCAAACCGTTATTAACCTGTTATAAACCCTTTCAGACCCTGCATCCATTCGAATGGACAACATGTATTTTCTTTGTTGCTTTTTAATGTTTTGTTGAACATAACCCTAATTTGAGAGCTGTTGTCTATTAGAGTAGACCATGAACCAGACGATTAACAAGTTTTTAAACCAATGAAACAGTAGCTTGGCCCCATCCACTGAAGAAAAAACACTGGAAAGAGACCTTTAGTATTTCAGAAAGAACAAAAAAAGTGGATTTTAGTGGAATGAGACCTTTAAAATCTCAATAAAATATACAGTATTTAAATTTGTGTTTGTAAGGCATCAAAATGTGATAGAAAAGTTCAAGGGGTATAAAGGCTTTTGCAAGACACTGTAATCAAATAGAATTAGGCAACTCCTTTCCTCACTCTTTGCCCTTTATCCACTTTGCCCTTTTCTTGGCTCGTAAAACAGGGACTTCCTAGTAGTTCTCAGGCAGCAAATTTGGCACATCTGCAGTTATCAAGTTGAAGAAGAACACAAGCCAAGTGTTGTATAATACTTAATTGAGCACAATGCAGATCATGATCAGACATGCAGGTATTAGTGCGCATCCAACAGCGGTGGCTGTTCTCAACGTTCTCAGCGCTAATTATAACCTCCACACGAGCGCCGAAAGCCAGCCTGCACGTCAGTCACAAGACAATCAAAATGGTCCTTCATTTTCCCCCACCGAACCCAGTCCCCACCAACCCCACCTCCCTCCCTTCATCCCTCCATCCCTCCACCCACCAATCCCCCTTTTTGGAGCAAGTGCCCCAGTTAAGAAACCGCTTACACCCCTCTCAGTCAGAGGTTTCAACTCTTGCTTTTTCCCACAGGGTATGTACCAATATGCAGGGAGCACATTTCGACAGATGCCATCAGAGAACAAGCATATGAATTACCAGGCAGGCTGCCATCTTTGAGTTCAGACAGAATGGCATTAATACCAGATGAAGAGCCCAAAACAACAACAGCACAACAACATGAAAGCCCAAAACAACTGGGACCAGGTAAAGGTTTCATCATTTTATATATTAATGGCTTGATTAACAAAGACTCCAAACTCAACCACCACCAGCGAGCAGCGCAGCAGCTCAGCTCAGCGCACCACACCCCCCACCCCCCAACCCCCTTACCCCATCCTCCTCAACCCTGCAAAAGTTGCGACGCCGCTCGCTGCAACTGCTGCCGGAGTTGAGGGACTTTGCGGAGGAGAGAAAAGAAAAAAGAAAAAGAAACGATCCAGTCAGCAAATCACGTCCCGATGAATAAAATATACGCCACTGTTGACCATGACTTATTCAAGAGCCATTACGTATTCATGCCTACAATTAAAGAAAACACAATCGTTTTAAAATTAAATGGCTGTAAATATTAGCACTACCCAATTAAGTCACAATTCGTATATATTAAGAAGGCAGATTAGCTGCTGAAGTGAGTGCACTCTGGTGCACTGAAGCGAGTTGAGGTTGTTTGAGTTGCGGCGTGTCGTTGAGTCGTCGTGCTGCTTATCCGGGTCATCGGTTTCCTCTTCGGTTCTGTTCAGCAAAAAATCTGATCTAAAACTGAAAAAGATGCTTTAAAAAGTGAAAACTAAACCACAAGAAATAAAATAAACCACCTAAACTGAAAATAGCTTCAGTTTTTTTCTCTTATAAGTTGAAGACAATAAATAACACAGGTATCAGAGAATGTTATAGGAACATTATAAGAATGTTTTAAAAGGTTTTGAAAAGGTATGTTACTTAAATAATGTTCCAGGAACGTTTTGAAAATGTGTGACAGTACAATTATGCATTGTGTCAAACTGTTATTAACCTGTTATTAACCCTTTCAGACTCTGCATCCATTCCAATGGACATACATCATGTATTTTCTTTATTTTTAAATGTTTTGTAGCACATAACACTGTTTAAGAGTATAGACCATGAACCAGCCAATGAACAAGTTTATAAAACAGTGAACCAGTAACTTGACCCAGCCCACTGCAAAACCAATGGGCAAACAGTAGTGCTAGAACCACTGAGGCTGAAGTAACAGTGCATTTTTACTCATTTAATGCGGTTTATTCATTTTAGTTAATTGGATTTGTTTGCTTTTATAGATATTATAGTACAATATTAGAGTCTTCTTTTCTGTGCATCATAGATAGAAAACAGCATTCCTACATGTTTTTCTATGCCTGGAGATAATTCAGATCTTAAAATATATATAATTAAAACATTCCCAGCTAGACAAATACTAACATTATAAAAAAAAACGTTAAAAGATAAAAAAAAATAACTCTGGCAAGAATGAAACTAAAACTGAAACTTCACATAAAGCATTGCTCTTTAATGCACAAATTGTTCAGAAGAATGTCAGATATGAGTCACATTAAAAAAAAGAGTGTGTCAAAACATTAAAAAATAAGACAGGAATGGGTCAATCTAATTTGGGCCATTTTACCTGCTGTGTGAATTTGGCAGTAGTGAACCAACGTGATCTTATCTAATAGCATTAATAATTATCACTTGATTACAGTATTATCTTGTGGCCTCATTAAAAAATAGTTGTAAGTGTCAAATTGACATATTATTGGGATTCTTGTTTTTATTTATCGATATAAATTTTATTGTCATTTAACTTCATACGGTTATTAAAAAGTGCTAAAACCAATATGAACAGGTTTAAAAATAAGGGTAAAATGTGTTTAATAATATACGTCTCTAACCCTCTCATGCATGAATTATAATAAACTCAGTCAGGATTTTTTTCTAAGTGTTTTTATACATCCTTAGGGATGTAAAACAAGGTTTGAAAAAAATATATATTCTATCTTTATTCGATAAAGAAATATTTATCTGTCCACTCAAGTGTACTTCATGCATTTTTTGTTGTAAAAAAAACACAAATGTAATTCAGTTATACAGTTGTAATATGGTATTCTGTTGGAATAGTGGAACTGAGGAGGATATTGTGACACAAGAAAATGTCTCTGAACCGTAGAACCTTATAGAATCTTGATTGTGACTGGTATTATCATGCTGTATTCTTGTCAAGTCTCTGAACTGTTAAGTGAGCATATTCTCTTATAGTATTTTATAGCATGTATCATATTTCCTGTCAAATCATGCTTGTTGCTAATTTCTGAGACTATTTTCTATGATGGTTGCCAAAGCATACAGGGCACAAAGCTACAAGACACTGCATGCAGATGTACTTGGTTCTTTGTGTGCTGGCATTTTATACTTTCTTGAGCTGGGGCCAGTGGTTTCCAGGGGCATACTGGATATTGGGGTGCCCTTAGTTTCAACAGCCTCATCTCCTTCATCTCCGTTCCTCAGCCTCAACTCCCTCAGTAACATTTCCAGACTCACCTTCACTATCACTGCTTGACCCTACTTCTCTGCTTGCAACTGTCTGTACTGGCAGACATTCCTCAATTAAAGAAGTTGATTTACAGCCAAAACATTAAACAATATGAATTATTTTAAAAACAACACTGGAAGTAATTGACATTGCATAAAAGTTGAAAAATAGCTAATGATGCATGATGTACAATTAAGTGGACAGATGATTAATCTACAATTCCCTCAAATATAAAATCAAAATTTCGAAAATCTTTACATAATGTGTCACCTTAGATGTTACTTGATGTAATTATATATATTTTTTACCTGCAGTGATATAATTTTATAAAAGGTAGAAACAAAAATAGCCAAGGTGTTTGGTGGTTTTCCCTGTCTGCCGGCCATCTTGATTTCATTGACTTCTTTTTCCCATTACAATGACCAACCAATGGGATTTTTTTGTATAGGATGATGCAATAGCTTCCACTACAGTGGACTATATGCAGCAATGCCCATAATTGCAAGCATATTTAAAGATTTTTTTTTTTTAAACAGCTGTACACTGTAGTGACCTCTATGCATGAAAGGGCTAAAATAATATTTGGTTAAAAAATTAGTACTTGGTTTAGTGTTGCTCTACTGTGGAGCGTAATGAGCCATGTGACGCGGGTAACTGAGGAATTGTGGGCCAGAGAAACAACTAACTTAGCAGCAGAGTGAGAACTTACAACAACCATATAACACAAGGTCTAAAAGGCGCACATGATAAATGCTTATATTTGTTTTATATAGTGTGGTGTGTTTTATATGCCTTTTTGTGATTAATCTTGTGTATTTTTGTGAGCTGTACACAGTATTGTTGTGCTAACCGGTGAAGCTACAATAGTCTTTTTCACAGTTTATTAACTTTTTGCTTCCATATTTTAACCTGTGGTTAAAATGCAGTATATGGTACCTTGTTCCTCAATATGTTATTTATTAGCTTCAATATTTAATTATATGGTCTGTTACAGCCTTAATGTATAATCGTGTGGCCTCAGTATGTTATCTAGTGGCCTCAATATTTTCTCATATGGCCTGTTATTTAATAGCCTCAATAGATTATCATGTGGCCTCCATATAATATTAGCATTACCCACGGAAGTCACAGGCAGATTAGCTCTTAAAGTGAATGCACTCCGGTGCACTGAAATGAATTCTGGTTGTTGTGGGATTGTGTCGACATGTTATGCTGTTTATTTAGATCATCTTTTTCTTTTCTTTTTCTTTTTCTCATTGAGTCGGTTCTGTTTAGCGTAACGTCTGATCTAGAACCGAAAAAAAACACAGAACCCTCTAAACCACAAAACCACAACCCCCTAAATTTGACTTAAAATGGACTTTTCCTACAAGCCGAAGACAATAAGGCATCTTGTGATTGTTACGATGTTAGAAGATGTAATTGGATGAATGAGAGAATGGTGGAGAGCTTTATTAAAACACTGAACTCTTCGCTCCAGGCCTCGTAACACATGCTGAGTAGAAATCAGGCAAAAATGGAGACTGGAAGTAATTTGGTCCAGCAGGAAGTACAGGGTTATTCTGGCAACCGAGCTCAAACACTGAGCCTGCAGGAACTGGCACTGGAGAAAAGTGAAGAGTCTTCAGCTTATATAATGATGGATTGGAGAATGAGCACCAGAAAGAGTCTTGGGAATCAGATTCTATTCTAGACAGATCCAAAACATTAAAACCACCTGATCTATACAGTACTGTGTACGTCCCCTTCCCCACAAGAACTCCCCAAGACCACTAAAGCTATTTTGCAGTAAGTAGCTTGTTTTGGATGCACCTTAATTTCTCTGCATTGTTGATTAATGCTGAAGTCATTTAAACTATAAAGAAAAACACATTATTAAAATTATTTAGTAAACAAAAATGTGTTAAACGAACCAGAATATGTTTTATATTTTACATTATTTAAAGTAGCATCTCTTGCTTAGATAGAGACAGTTTTGTAAATCTTGGCTGGATTTTCTCAGTCAGCTTTATGATGTAGAGTCACCTGGAATTCAGGCTTTCAGTTAACAGCTGTGCTGAACTCATCAAGAGTTAATTACTTGAATTTCTTGTCTCTTAATAAAGTGTTTGAGAGCATCAGGTGTAAAGTAGTGAAGAGGTAGAGTTACAGGTATACAGTGAATAGTGAATATTTGAGTAATGTTCTAATCCAGATTATGAGAAGCAAGAACTACTCAACTAAGTACAGACTTTAAGAAATGAAGGTCAGTCAATCCAAAAAGAAGAATTTTAAGAGTTTTGAAAGTATCTTCCAGTACAGTCACCACAAAGACCATCATAAACATTATAATGATGAAACTGGCTCTCATCAGGACCACCCAGGAATGGAAGAGCAAGAGTTTCCTCTGTTGTACAGGATAAGTTCATCAGAGTTCCCAGCCTCAGAAACCACAAGTTAACAGCTCCCTTAGGAATGTGTCTTAGTAACGCATTAAACAGACACATCAGGAACACAGACCATTTACACATATGAAGCAAAGAGGGAGAAAAAAAATACTAAACAGTATAATAAATAGAGAAGTTTGGGAGATTTTTTTAAATAGTACAGGCTAATCAGAGTAGAAACATTCTGTATGTATACCACTCTGGAAAAAGAGACTATTTAAAAATAATGTTTTTCTTTTATTTTACCAAATTAAAAACCTCTGGAATATAATCAAGAGGAAGATGGATGATCACAAGCCATCAAACCAAACTGAACTGCTTGAATTTTTGCAGCAGGAGTAAAGCAGCATAAAGTTATCCAAAAGCAGTGTGTAAGACTGGTGGAGGAGAACATGATGCTAAGATGCCTGAAAACTGTGATTAAAAACCAGGGTTATTCCACCAAATATTGATTTCTGAACTCTTAAAACTTGTTTTCTTTGCATTACTTGAGGTCTGAAAGCTCTGCATCTTTTTTTCAGCCATTTCTCATTTTCTGCAAATAAATGCTCTAAATGACAGCGTTTTGTGTGTAATTTGGGAGAAATGTTGCTGTAGTTTATAGACTAAAACAACAATGTTCATTTTACTCAAACCTAAACCATATATAACATGTAAGCATAACAGAAAACAGATAAACTGATTCAAAAACTATATATATATATATGTGTGTGTGTGTGTGTGTTTGTGTGTGTGTGTGTGTGTGTGTGTGTGTGTGTGTGTGTGTGTATATACGGTTTTAGAGTTTTGTATAGTGGTTTTGAATCTTCAGCCCCGTGTACTCATGATAAAATCGATTGCATGCTTTTTTTATTGGTCCCTCCAACCTTTGTGGCACAAAAATGTGAATCAAAGTGAATCAAAAATGTGAATCAAAGTGAATCAAATTTCTGAACATTATGTCCACATTATGTTTTTCTGGTGGATGTGTTTCATTGGACAGGCCCTGTTTAACACACATGCAAATAAATCAGATCAAATTCCTGATTCCTGATACTAAAGATGTAGTAATATTATGTAGTGATTTCTCTAACACGTTCTCATAAATAAATAACAGATAATGGAGTGTGTTGTGTGTGTGTGGAAGGAGATAACAGATTATTGGATTCTCTGCTGTGTGTTTGTAAGGCATGTCCTGCAGGAGGAGTGTATGCAGTGCAGGGTGATAAACAGGCCGTAGTGCTGTCTCAGCTGCTCAGCGTGTGGCCAGGCGTCTGATAGCTGCCTTCCTGCACTTAACTCCAGCATTGATAATGGCCGAGCTGCGCAGGATTAATGCACAGGTTGGGTAATGGACGGCGATGCGGTCATAAAAGCGATGAGCTTTCCATGATCTGCCGCATTACACCGTGAATGACTCACTTATATCAGCACTGACCGACAAACAACAACAAAATAACAGTTACAGCTGATCTTAAGGGAAAATGGAGATTGTTTTTTTAAGTTTTACGTTAAAATGTATTGCTTTACAAACTTTACAGACACCTAAAATATGTTTTAAACCCTATCTGAACATCTGTGAAAAATGTTTTACACTTCTACTCAGTGATAAAATTCTTGCACTCTGGACTGCAATTCAAAAAACAGAAAACTAGTGAGTTTTTCATGGCTTTAGTAGCTCCTCCATTTCCACTCGCTGTTGTGTTTTTATTGCAGATCTCCATGGAAACGTGGCCCAAAGTGTAATTACGGTGTGTGGCAGTGAACAAATAGCTATTTTATTAAACTTGAGGTGATGAAACTCAGAGATGTGCATCCAGACGGGACTAAAATTACCGGAGGACCGTGAACAGAGCTCAGCGAAAAACAGTAGATAGTTCAGCCTGTAATTTTTCAGAGGATGTCTCAGAAAAACACATATATGGTTGTTCCAGACGGGAATAAAATCACAGAAAATCTTCCTCATAAAACAGAAAATTACCCCAGGACCTAATTCTGTCCGGATAGGATAGATGGATGGATAGATAGATAGGTCGGTCGGTCGGTCCGTAGGTAGGTAGCTAGGTAGGTAGGTAGGTAGGTAGGTAGATAGGTAGCTAGGTAGGAAGGTAGGTAGGTAGGTAGATAGCTAGGTAGCTAGGTAGGTAGCTAGGTAGATAGGTAGATAGGTAGATAGGTAGGTAGGTAGCTAGGTAGCTAGCTAGGTAGGTAGGTAGGTAGGTAGATAGGTAGCTAGGTAGGTAGATAGCTAGGTAGCTAGGTAGGTAGGTAGGTAGGTAGGTAGATAGGTAGATAGGTCGATAGGTAGGTAGATAGGTAGCTAGGTAGGTAGATAGGTAGGTAGGTAGGTAGCTAGGTAGGTAGGTAGGTAGATAGGTAGATAGGTAGGTAGGTAGCTAGGTAGCTAGGTAGCTAGGTAGGTAGGTAGGTAGATATGTAGATAGGTAGGTAGGTAGCTAGGTAGGTAGCTAGGTAGGTAGGTACTTTATTTACCCCGAAGGGAATTTAGGCAATTTAGATGCTTGTTCAAAATTTCCGTGTGTTTCAGAACAAAGCAATACATCGAAAATATATGTTTTGAGACTGTTGTTTGGTATGCATTTTTAATCTTTCTTTAATTTTCTAGCTTTTTCGAATTAGTAGGACCCAACAAGTTTAAAAACTTTGTTTGTCTTTTGTCTATTTGCAAAAAAAAAAAAAAAACAATGTCCTCATTTTGGGACAATACTTTATTTTATCTTTAAAAATGATCCTTGAATTTAGGACCAAATTGGTCCAAAAACTGAATTTGTATCTGTCTACAGTAAGTAAGTAGATAAACTAGTTTCAAACATAAAATGCAATGAGAATTTTTACTTGTCACGTGTTTCTATCTGGACTGGCTGTAGAAACCTTTGACTGGGATTCCTGCAATCTTGTTTTTAAATAATTAATAAAAGTTATTTAGTCCGCTTACTAAACTGCAGTGTGAAACCAAAACTAAACGTATCGAATACTGAATATACAGTGTAACAAACACACAAGGTGCAGACAGCTGCATCAAACAGTTTAGCGTCAGTCACATGGAAAGCACGGGCGGCATTGCATTTAAAAAAAAAAATAAATAAGATCCTATCAAGCGAAGTAAAATATATGGTAGTAAAAAAATATTAAATTCACATATTTATTGATTTTTAAACAAGAGAAATCAGGCGCAGAATCTGGTCTGAACTTTCAGTTGTGAAAATGCCCAGAGTAAACAAATGGTATTGACAGCTTTCACAGTGCAGGCTAGAAAAATTAAGTGAATCCTTTGGAATTGATAGGATTTCTGGATCTCTGCATTGATTAAACAATAAATGGTAACACTTTCTAATATTTTTCTTTAATATATTTTTAACTAATGATTAGTAGATGTAAATAAAGCAGTAGTTTATCAGAATTTGAATATTAACAAATGCTCACACATGGCACTTATTTATCACCATGGATATTCATATTAAAAATGTTAGCAAATCAGAATTTGAACATTAATAAATTGCTTGTAAATACGAATTTTAAACCGAAATGGCACATTTTTATTAATTGCCGTTCATGTTGCCAATGCTTTATAGTTGATAGCGACTTTTTAGTTTCTAAAAATGTGACAAATAACAGTTATTAATCATTAGTTGTTTGGTATATTAATGAAAGTTAACCAATAAATTGTACAAATAAATGGTCTTATCTTAATCTAATTCATAATTACACATTTTCCCTCTTAAATAAAGTCACACAAATCCTGTTTTC
Organism: Astyanax mexicanus; assembly: GCF_023375975.1. Lineage (NCBI taxonomy): Eukaryota > Metazoa > Chordata > Actinopteri > Characiformes > Acestrorhamphidae > Astyanax > Astyanax mexicanus. The sequence continues at coordinate 50,262,640 of NC_064414.1, forward strand.
TCTCTATTCTGATCTTCTCATAAAGAAAGGTCTTATATCACTAAAAACATCAGTTCCAGGCTCATGTTAGAGAGTGTGTGGGTCCTGTGTTCACACGACTCTGCAGGGCACAGGAAGGGGATTTTCTGCTGGGCTTGGCCACCCACAGGCTGATATTTCAGGCTGCAGAGGTTGAAGGGAAAGTTTGGACCCTCTGCTCTCCTTTCTTTGTGTGCCGTCAGGACGGAGCGGTCGGGCCGGATTCTGAGATGTAATCTCTGCAGTTGTTAACACAAGAGAGTGACGTGGATGAATGACAGCACAGCTTAGACTGAAGAGGAGAGTTAACCTCTTGAACCCAATCTCTCCAAACCACATAGCTTTGTGTTTGTGAAGCTTGTGCATGAAAAATCAATGGAAAATAGTAAAATAACCAGTGGTGGCAGTAAGGCCGTTCAAACTCTTCAAATAGTTATTGTAGTTATTGTGAACTATAAGCATAAGCAAGCCATCAAACCAAGCTGAACAGCTTGAATTTTTGCACCAGGAGTAAAGCAGCATAATGTTATCCAAAAGCAGTGTGTAAGACTGGTGGAGGAGAACATGATGCCAAGATGCATGAAAACTGTGATTAAAAACCAACCAGGGTTATTCCACCAAATATTGATTTCTGTACTCTTAAAACTTTATGAACATGAACTTGTTTTCTTTGCATTATTTGAGGTCTGAAAGCTCTGCATATTTTTTATTATTTCAGACATTTCTCATTTTCTGCAAATAAATGCTCTAAATAACAATATTTTGATTTGGAATTTGGGAGAAATGTTGCCTGTAGTTTATAGAATAAAACAACAATGTTCATTTTACTCAAACATAAACCTATTAATAGCAAAATCAGAGAAACTGATTCAGAAACTGAAGTGGTCTCTTAATTTTTGGTCCAGAGCTGCATTAACCAAAACATTAGTAAATGAGCTGTAGCTGAAACTTATTAAATATTGTGTAAGATGTTTAGTCTGTGGCTCCTCCCCCATGACTACATGTTTATTTTACATTTTAATAGGATCCTTTTTGTTGGTATGTAAGCTTTACATTAAGTGAAATGTCCTTGAACATTTAAAAGGTTCTTTATGTTCACAAACATCTTTTTTTTTTTGGTAATAAAAATAGATTTCTCCATCAGCCAATGCATCAGTTTCTCACAACCACACAGTTAAAACAAAGAAACTTTCTTAAAGGTTTTTTTTACATTAACCCATCTTATTCACAGAAATAGTCAGATAATAGCAGTTTAATTTTTTTTTTTTTTATGTTTTTTTTTTATGGCTTTGCTCTAAAGAGCTCTCTCTGTTTCATTGGCAGCTTTATTTTTGTAGGAATGCTGCAAATTGGTTTAATTTCTAGTCCTGGAGGCCAAGTCTCCAGCTCAGTTAGTTGATTTCCATGCTCCAACACATCCAGCCAACCTGCTCATTAACATAAGAGCTGAACCAGGTGTGCAAGTTAGGAGGACAACAGGACTGGACCTGAAGAAGTGTGGTGTAGGTAATCACGTTCACTATTATTTTAAACGCCAAAGTTTTAAGATGAACCAAAAGTGTAATTGTTATTTTAGAACAGTGATTTACAAAGAGTTTTTTAGATTATTTTAATGAGAAAATGTTAAAAATAAAAGTAATTAATGCAATACATTTAGTAAAAAGCAGATACCAATCAAACAGTTTATAATCTGAGGGATTAGTTTTATAGGGAGGGTCAGTATTAGTAAGGCAGCTATTGTAAACAACATACCAGAGTGAAGAAGGCAAACAGGGGTCATCCACAACAGTGGCGATTTACTTAGCAATTTGGGGGCTCAAGGCGAATTTAGCTTGGGGGCCCATCAATAAAAAAAAATATTGATAAATAAAATACTAAAAATATTTAAAATGAATAAAAAATAATTAATATAAAATAAAAACTCATTTAAAACACAATCAAAAGCTATCTAATAGTTCGCAGAATAATATCAGTTTCAGTTAGTTTCAGTTTCAAATAATTGAAACAGCTCACCAAAACCTCAACCTATACTTTATATTTGACAATATTTGATTAACTTTACAGGTCCTCACTCATCTTAATTTATTTAACTAAACTGAGTTTTCAAATTATTTCTAGCCTCCCGCTGAATTCAGTTCTGCACTGCGGAAGAGAGAGAGAGAGCGAGAGAGAGAGCGCGCGGGCAGCGCAGTGCGGCGCGGCGCAGTGCGGCGCATTTTGCCTGATTTCTCTTGTTTAAATATCAATAAATATGTGAATTTAATATTTTTTTACTACCATATATTTTACTTCACTTGATAGGATCTTATTTATTATTTTTTTTAAATGCAATGCCGCGCGTGCTTTCCATGTGACTGACGCTAAACTGTTTGATGCAGCTGTTATATTATATTATGTTATATCAATACCATTTTAACGTTTTTCGTTTCTATGTTTTGAAATTCGTTATATTATATTTTTGTCAACATTTTGGGTTTATTTTCGTTTGTTATTTTTCTAATAAAAATAATAGAATTTACATAATTTAAAGTAAGTCAATTACTTTTACTAGTTACATTTATAGTGGGGTAACTCCCTTAGTAACTAGTAAATATAACTAATTTTTCAAATTAAGGTGCCCAACACTGGTTAACAATGAGCAAGTTTCCAGAAGCACAACGAGCATGCTTATTCTATTTGCCTGAATAACATGAAATGTTTAAAATTAATACAGACATGTAGAAAAAACGAAGACAAGCTGTAACCTAGATATAAATAATAATAGAATAATAATAATAATAAAAATAATAATAAATAATATAATAATATGCCAATTAGGCATATTTGTAGCAGTAGGGTATTTTAATTTTCATCCCTGACTCTAATTAATTTATATACCTGATTTGATATTTTTCCATACAATCCCTGCTAAAGTTTTAGGTGAAGGAGACCCAAAGAAGGTCAGTGCATGTTTCTGGAAAAACAAAAAAGTGGGGATGGTTCATAAATGACGATATGGCACCTCCTCCTCCTCCTCCTCCACCAAAACCTTCGGTCCGGTGGTGCTGACACACTAAAAAAGCTTATCAGTTTTGAAAGAGCATCTGTTTTTAGTTTAGCCTCTTCCTCCTTTTTTCTTTTTTCGCTCACATCCCACTTGTACACTTAATTTCACCTTAATTCTGTCTTTCACAAGCAGCGCGTTCGCGGTTCACCGGCATGACCACATGGCATGGATGGAATATTCCATTTTAACGTGAAAGAGAGGGGGTGTGGACGGAATCTGTATTTCTTTGTAATTTATTGTGTTGTCTTTGTTTCCATTTTAAACACACAAAAATCACCAATTATGAACTCACAATCTGTGAATTACTGTCCAAAGGGCCCCAATTACCAGCTGTAGGCCTATGGGAATTTGCAGCTAAGTATGGGGCCCCTACAGTGGGCTGCAGTGGGAGGGGCCCAAGGCAGTTGCCTAGCAATGCCGCTATGCAAGGACCGCCTCTGATCCACAAGTAATCCAAAAGGTAAAAGGGTTTGGCAAAAAGAGTAGTCTAAAAACACAAAAACAGGTTGGTAACAAAGAAAAAATAATTTTAAAAAATGCATTGTAAAAGAGCTAGCAAACTAGATTAAATGAAACAAAGGGTATATATAAATAGGCCAGGTGTGAGCAATCAGAAACTGGGAGAGCATGAACACTGTAGCATGAGTGATCAGCAGAGTCCGAAGGTCCAGTGTGGATGCATGCTGGGAGTTGGAGTCTTTAATGTCAGCATCAGGACTGACCCTAACACATTAATGCTGGGATTAACAAAAATTAGTAATTTGACCAAGTTTGACCCAAACTTCCTCTCATATAATATGTGATGTATAAGCAGTTTTGTGATGTGATTTGTGCTGGGTGATATGGCATGTTATTTTTGGGTATAATATGCCCCCCATGCCCCACGCCTTTGCCCCCCCTGTAAAACCCATAGACCATAAACCAGATAGCTTTGTGTTTGTGAAACTTCTGCGTTAGAATAAAGTGAAAATGGTCAATTAAGCAGTCACAAACTTGATATTTCTAACTCAGTTAACTAAAGATCTAAACTTATATGTATTAACTTTGTTCTTTTAAAAATCTAAATAAAATAGTTTTTTTAAAAGGCTGAAAAGTACTTAAAACCACTGAACATCTAAAAAAAGTCAAATCATAATAAAAGACCATCTATAAAAAAGGTTAAATTAGACCAACTTTTTACAATAAATGATTTTTGAGCATTTTTTTAGTTAAGTCAACTTAGTTTAGTTAAAAGCTCATCTAACTTCTAACTCACTTTCTTTTTAATCTTCTTTATCTTCTGTAACGTTGTAACCAGTATATATGAACTAAAATCACTAGTTAATGAGCTGTAGCTGAACTGTATTAAATACTGTGTAAACCCACTTGTACATTTATACAGCCCTGAAATAAAATCATGATATTTTATGGCATTTTCGCGATAATGATACTCTTGGCGATATGACAAAACACTGAGTAAAAAAAAAATATTTCAAGAAAACACTACTTGCAACAAAATGACATTTTGATTTCATTGTATTATTCCATATGATATGACACACCTCTAACTGAGATATTCAATGTAAAATACAATAATTTCATAATTTTATCAGATTTGTAACAGAAGTCAGTGATCCAGAATATCATGTCACTAATAATGCACTCCAGATATCTCCATATATCCAGGATTAAAGTAAAATAAATGATACCGGACAGATATAATCTGTCTCTAGTAGATAAATAATGGGAAATGAGAACAGTGTGATTTTTTCTTTTGATAAAAAACAGTAAAAAGTAGAAGGAGGGTAATAAGTGAAGGCCACGAATGGGATTATATAAAGGGATTATAAAGAAAAACAGAGAGAAACAGAGAGAGAGAGAGAGAGAGAGAGAGAGAGAGAGAGAGAGAGACAGAGAGTTTGGGAGTTTTCTGAAGAGGGGGGCCGTTGCCCCCCATGCCCCTCACCCTACGCCCTTGTCCCATGCGCTTGCCTTAAACCCTGTCCTGTAGCCTAAAACCCATAGACACTGTATACTACACACACACACACACACACTGCAAATCTCCAATGATCCTCATCAGCAGCAGACAGGCGAGGCGGGCCGTGAACCACTGCTGTTTCCTCTGGGGCCCCCCTCCCGGCTGGGGTGGGCCGTGTGTGTGTGTGCGTGTGGAGGGGGGCGAAATGCAATCCCACCCAGTCAAAGTGCTCTCTCTCTCTCTCTCTCTCTCTCTCTCTCTTTCTCTCTCTTTCTCACTTACACACACACACACACACATTCTGACACACACACACACACACACACTAAGAGAGCAACTCTCCACAGGAAAAGCTGGAGACAGAATGCAGAGCAGCACCTCACAGCAGCCTCAGCGCTCGGCGGCGGCCCAGGAGGGACCCTCCTCTACTTTGATAGTTGCTTAATTACTCATATGATGCCACACAGATGTCTGGGGGGGCTCCAGCCGAAAGTTTGCCCCGCTCTCTCTCGCTCTCTCCCGCTCGCTGACTGACTGACTGACTGAGTGACAGGATCCAAGGGAAGGCAGACGTTTAAGGAGCGGTAGGTGAAAAACCAGGAGCCATCCATAATTGATCAGCGGAGCAGTTTACGGGCTGTCACGGATCCCTGTAGTGCCGGGCTGATGCTAAACTGTGATGCTACTTGAAGGGCTGTCTGCTAAATAGTGCTTTGTGTACCAGGTGGCGGCAGGGACTTTGAACAGGAAATGCATCTCGCCTCTGAAGTGCCTCTCTGCTGTCACCATTATCAAAAGAGGCTGGAAAGTAGCGGGACGGCGGCGGCGGGACCTGATTAACTTTTACTTTTAGTCAGAGACTAAAGAGCTGCTTCTACTCAATGCAAAAAAAATTGCTAGAAAGTCTTTTCTTAGATACTTAAATACTTAAATACTTAGATATATAGAAATGAGATATTAGCTTTAGTTTGCTCTATTAGCTAGATTTTACTTTTAATTTTACTTTCAGAAAGTTTCCAACATTGATTGACCTCGACAAATGATTGAGTTGTTTTTCTCTTTTTAAAACCTGGTGTTTTAAGTGATATAGATTTAAGTAACGTGATTGTGTGATTGCTAGAAAGTCTTTTCTTAGAACTCAGATATTGGCTTTAGGTTGCTCTATTAGCCATTAGCAAATTCTTATAACAATCTGAACTTGACTAAATTTATTTAGATTTTACTTTTAGAAGGTTTCCTGCTATGCTTTTTGTGTTTTTACTGAAGCTTTCCAACATTTACTGACATTGACAAAAGATTTAAGTAGTTCCTTGAGTAGTTTTCTTGTAGATTCCTTGTTTAAACCCCACTGTTTTTAAGTGATATCATAGATTTAAGTAGTGTGATAGCTAGAAAGTCTTTTTTTCAGATACGTAGAAATCAGATATTAGCTTTAGCTCCCTCTTTTAGCTATTACCACATTCTTATAACAGTCTGAACTTGACTAAACTTATTTAGATTTCACTTTTAGAAGATTTTAATGCTGTTCATTTTGTGTTTTTACTGAAGCTTTCCAACATTTACTGACATTGACAAAAGATTTAAGTAGTTCCTTGAGTAGTTTTCTTGTAGTTGTTAAGTGATATCATAGATTTAAGTAGTGGGATTGCTAGAAAGTCTTTACTTAGATACTTAGAAATTAGATATTAGCTTTAGCTCACTTTATTAGCTATTAGCAAATTCTTACAATAATCATTGACTTGACTAAACTTATTTAGATTTTACTTTTAGAAGGTTTCCTGCTATGCTTTTTGTGTTTTTACTGAAGCTTTCCAACATCAATGTTGACAAAATGTTATTTTTACGTGATATTTGTGATTTAAGTAGTTATAGATTGATCTGCTGTCTCTGGATTCACGAATAGACCAATGTGTAGCCTGTGCTAAGCTAACGCTGCTGCGGGTGTCCAGTGTGTATAAATACGCCGTTACTCGGCAACGCATCGGCGGAGTGATACAGGTTTAGTGTGAGAAGGCTGTGATGTTATCACGAATATCATCACGGCTAGATCACTTCTCAACCAATCAGATTGTGAGGTCAGAACTAACTGTTGTATAATAGCTATTAGCAAATTCTTACAACAATCTGAATTTGACTAGACTGATTTCACTTTTAGAAGTTTTTTCCTGCAATGCTTTTTGTGTTTTTATGGAAGTTTCTAACATTGATTGATGTTGACAAAACATCTTGTAGTTTCCTTGTAGTTTCCTTGTAGTTTCCTGGTAGTTTCCTGGTAGTTTCCTTGTTTAAATCCTGCTTTTTTAAGTGATATCGTAGATTTATGTAGTGTGATTGCTAGAAAGTCTTTTTTAGATATTTAAAAATAAGATAGTAGCCTAAGCTTTCTTTATTAGCTATTAGCAAATTCTTAAAACAATCCAAACTTTACTTAAATTTCACTTTTAGAAGATTTTAATGATGTGCGTTTTGTGTTTTTACTGAAACTTTCCAACATTGCTTGACATTGATGAAAGATTTTGTTGTTTTCCCCTTTTTGAACTCTGCTGTTTTAAGTGATATCAGTAATTTACTATTTAGTGGATTCACAAATAGACACATGTATTGTCTAAATATGCATTGTGAATGCTAGAACGTCTTTTTTTTAGATACTTAGATACTTAGAAATTACATATTAGCTTTAGCTCTATTAGCTATTAGCAAATTCTTACAACAGTTTTTTTCAGCAAGATTTTCAGTCTGTGAATTTAGTGTTTTTATTGAAGCTTTTTTTCCAACAGTAATTGACGTTGACAAAAGATTTGAGCTGTTTTCTCTTTTTAAACCATGCTGTTTTTAGTGCTATCAGTGATTTGAGCAGTGTGTGATTGATCTGCTGTCTCTGAATTCACTAACACTCTCACTCACACAGACCAGTGTGTTGAGTAAGGGTCCAAAAAGTCCAGGCTTTTCATGTTAAAGTGGCCCTTTGTTGGGCCAGTCCGAGTTTTAAATCAGAACCAGAGGGGGAATGTGTGTGGAAATGTTTGTGGAAGGAGGAAACCGCATCCATGACAGTGATGCAGGAGAAACGTCCTCGGAAAACAAAGAAAGAAACAAAGAAAGAAAAGGAAGAAACAATTGAACAGTCCTGGTGCAACGCTTTGTGCCATTAGCTCCATGCCGGGGCTGATGGGTAGTTGCAGGGGCTGATGGGAGCGGCAGCGTCTCGTCCCGTAGCGTAACAGTAACTCATGCTGGCACGCTCCATCTGTGCTCCCTCACTAAATCCCTTTTGAAGTTGCGAGGAAGTTGCACTGATCTGTTGTTGTAGTTTTAAACAATTCTCTTTGATTTTGTCACATTTCCTGAGCCTTCCGTGACAGAGCCAGCGCTCGTCTCTGTGAGGATTATTCCCACAAGTTTTAGAGACAGGATTAAGTCTAGTCCTAAACCAGATTATTCCTTTTAATGGAAAATCTCCATTAAAAATGCTCTGTAGTTTAAAAGTAGGCTTGATGTCTGTCTGGAAAATTGCCCCATAAAGTTCAGGATTAATTAAAAAAATGTAATTTTACTTTTAATGAACGTTTGAGTTGTTTATATTTGTATAAATCAGATTTTAGTTCTTTAAGTTCTCTGATGGTCACTCTTTATAAGACTTTTATAAGATGCTTGATTGTGAAATCTAAGTTTTTTATATAGTGCAACATGAAAAAAGTTTCCATTTTTGAGTTTGCTGAGATTAAGAGGGAAAAGCTGTTTTTAAAAGTCAAAAACAGTTTTTAGCTCTTAACTGTTTTACCTGTGACAGTATATTTTTTTACCAATTTTAAATTGAAAAAGTAATTTTTTACTAACTTCCTTCTTATATTTTAGTAAATTGTTTGAAGACACTAGTTTTAAAGTACAAAATTTAAAAAATACAAAAGTTAAGTAAAAGTAAAAAAATGCAGTAAAGAAAAAAACACTACAAAATAGAAAAATGTTCTAAAATCAGAAAACTTAAATTGATATATTAATGTATAGATAGAACCAAGAAATTTTAACATTTTTTTTTATTTTGTTTTGTTCTAGAAGTATGAGAGATATGGTCCAAAGTTCACAATTTAAAAAGTTGGAAGTCCTAAAGTAAAAAAAAAAAGATAAATAAAAAGATTAAATGCGTAATTTAGAATTTTGAAATTTTGAAGTTTAAGTTTAGAAAGTAAAAAACAAATATATAGTAAAATATTTAATTTGTTTAAATTGTAAAAAAAAAAAACAATATAAGCTTGAAAATTTAGAAAACTTAAATAATTGGTGTAAATTAGTTTAGTTTTGTTCATGTTTTATACTGTTTCTCAAATAACAAGAGCTAAACTTTGAAGCAAATATTACATTTTTCCTTTTAATTCGAGTGTAAGAATGTTAAATGTTCTAATCATGACCTTTAAAACTCCATGTTTCTACTTCTAGAACACATTTCCAGCATTTTTAGTCATCATCAGTCATCAATAGTAATAGATAAAAGTAACAGATAATTGTTTAAAACCAGGTCAGAAGTAAAACAGTTTAGAAGTAGCAACTGTTTCTGTACCTTTTAAACATTTTAGTCTTTTTTTAATCTCATTTTAACTGAGAGGAAGGCAAATTATGCTAATAAAAAGTTAAATTTGCTTTAAGTTAAGTCTTCTGCTGTGTCTCTTCTGTCCCTCAGCCCTGTCGTCTACGTAATTGGACTCTTATCCCATTATCTTCGAGTCAGAGAGAGATCTGTTCAGCGATGGGCTCGACGACTCTACGCATGTTGCTGCTAATGGCCGTCATGGCCGCTGTTGGAACGGCTGAGATAAACAACACAGAGGAGCTTCCTGGCACTTCCTGGCCGTTCTCCACCACCATCCAGCCCCGGGAGACTCAATCCCAGCCAGGGAAAATCCCAGACACACGCCAGGAACCTACTGCAGGTAACGGTACCAGGGGTCCACCAATCAGAATACCCCCTCCGCCCTGCAAGCAATCACCTTCCATTAGACAATGGCTGAAAATCGTCAACACGATCTTGTTATGCACCGTGTTCGTGGTGGGCATGCTGGGTAATTCCACCCTGCTGAGGATTATCTATAAACACAAGTGCATGTGGAACGGACCTAACGCCCTCATCGCCAGCCTGGCCCTGGGAGACCTCATCTACATCACCATCGCCATCCCCATCAACCTCTACAAGGTAAGAACCTGGACCTTCTAGAGCTCTTAGAACATTTTTCTAGAGCTTTCTATGGCTGTGGTGGCATTCGTCTTTGGTTTTCCAGACAGGAATTAGGCCTAGTCTTGGTCTACACAGCATTTAGGATAAAGATTTTCCAATAAAAGGAAAAGAAAGTGTATGACTAGATCCCCTTAATCCCTGTCTGGGAAACTGGCCCATACACTTGAGGAGTACGGTAAAGTAATAAAGTAAAGAAATTGTAAAATCAAATGTTAATATGTAATATTTGATTTGAAGTTTAGGGATAAACCATGGAAAATTCTGTAGTAAAATATACAAATATGCGCTCAAAAGTTGTTTTAAATTTCAGAAAACTTAACTTGAACTTTCAAACTTGAACCTTCTAGAATTCCTCCATTAACAAGTTACAAACAAAAAAATAAATGGCTTAGAAAAGCCAGTGAATTTTGGTTAACCTAATTGCCATGCAGAATTGGGTCGAATGTGGTTTTTACTTGACAACCAGGGTGTTGGCACATGCAGTTTGGGTCGATTTACATATCGTCTCTGTCCAATAGAAAACACATACCTCCATTTTTGTCGATTTTTAGTTTACTACATAATTTGAACAGACAAACTGTCTCTATAACACTGTGCCAAAATTTATTGACGAACCAGCCAATAGAAACTCCTCAAAATGACCTGAAATAAACTCTTTTTACATCGAATTCTATTGTAAGTTTACAAGGTTTTTTCTCTTTCCTGTAAAGTTTCTGTTTTAGAGATACTTGTTTTTCATTGGACAGCGATGATATCATACTCAGCAACCAGGGCTAATAGCCTAACTAAAAGGAGAGAGCCAGAAGATAACATAAACACAAGTGCACCCTGAAACAATGGCATCTACCACAAATCTGAGTATCTCAGTTTACCAGAAATCTATCTATGAGCCCCAAGATAAGGCTGGGGTCTGGCCCTTGGGTCAAATGTGGCCCATGGGAAGAATATCAATTGTCTTTTAGCATCAATCTTAAGAACAAAGTATTAGTGTTCAACTAACATGTTTCAGTTATTCCTTTTACTTCACAAATAACTTGATTTAAGTAATGACCATGAATTGGGCCAAATGTTGTTTATACTTGGCAACCGGGGTGTTCGCACATGCAGTTTGGGTAGATTTACATATTATACTCAGCAACCAGGGTGTTGGGACATGTGGCTTGGGCTAATCATCCTTTTACACTCTGCAACCGGGGTGTTGACACATTCAGCACTGGGCCCGAATGTGTGCCAATCATTTGGGCAATAGTTGGGCCTATATTTGAGTCTATCCTTTGCAGCTCAGGCTCTGTGTGTGGTTTTCAACCCAACAATGGCCCAAATAATGTTAGTTATCTGGGTATACAGTTCTTAGAAGAAGTTCTATGACTTGCAACATCAGTGTAACTCTTCTTGGTGCTATGTATAACCATTATAAATAAAAATAAAATTGCATTTTTATTGTATTTGTTTCTGTTATTTTATTTGAAGGAACCACTTATGCATTCAGTTGGTTATTTGGGTTGCTCATGTTCAAGAACAATTAATAGGTTTGACCATATGGCAACTTTTAAGCTTTAAAACTTCCTTACACTTAAAGGAGAACTCTGGAGTAAAATGGATTTTTACTGTAGTAAAACATGATAAAAAGTACTTACCTTTGATGAATAGCACACCTCCGTTCTCCCTCAGCGTTCTGAGATCCAGAAATTTGAACAGTTTGTCCAAACACCCTTCAGACTGGGTGACACGGGGGCATAATTGGCCTTGATAAATCGATTTTAACACTGTTATCCAGCTCAAAGTAGCTCCACACTTTCTGGATCTCTGAACGCTGTAGGAGAACGGAGGTGTGCTATTCATCAAATGTAGGTATTCTTTATCATGTTTTACTACAACAAAATCTATTTTACACCAGAGATCTCCTTTAAAGGGCTTTGTGTAGCACTTAAGAAACCAATTAACCAGCAATTCAATGGTTTTTTGTGGTTGACCAGAATTTAGAACCACTGATGAGCAGCAGTTAGACAGTAGGGCCACTCCAAAGCTCTGAAACTGCACAATAATAAAATGACTGTATAGTTATATGACTTGCAACAACAGTGTAAACCTTTTGAGAGCTTGTTTAAAGATATTTACAGAACCATGTTAAGAGGTTTCCGAGGTTTTTCTTGTGTTTGGAGAACTATTGAAGCAGTCAGAACTCTTGAAGAACCTGCTTTAAAAGTTTATTGCATCACTTTAACTTAGAGCTCTTTAACAGTTTGTTTATTGACTGACAATCTGATCTGTTGCTCTTCTTTTACTGTGGTTGTCTGTTGTGGTGTGTCAGGTTGTTCTCTATTGCCAAGTCCATTAGTGCCTTCTGGCTTATCTTCTGTATACCAGACAGTTGATTTGGACACACCCAGCGCCCTGTCTCTGATTTGTTCTTGTGGAATCTCTGGGCACTGGCAGCTTTTTGGTCTTTAATTTGAAATAGAGAAGAAATGATGGCCCATGGATGGAAGTGCATCTAGAAATAACTCTGGACCCTTTATTAGCTCTCATGATCCACTTCAAACAGGTGTAACAGTTAACATAAAGAACATATAGATCCCCTCTCTATGTTTATTGTTTGTATACTGTGTTAAAGGAGGGTAGGCAGCTGGTCTGTGGTTATAAAATAAGAGGCAGACACTGTTATTAGGCTGTAGGCAGTCATTATCTTGGAGAAAGATAAAGGGATGGAATTAGTCCTAAGTGGATTATGTAGAACACAAAATGTTAACAGATTATCAGTGTTTAAAGAGTGATTCTGCAAGATCTGACCTTCTGACCTGAATAAAACAGCCCAACTAAAGGAGAGAGCCAGAAGGTAACATAGACATGATCTGCTACAATGGCCATGAATCTGAATAGCTTTATATCTTTATTCATGGATAAGGCAGGGGTGTCCAAAGTACAGACCTTGGGCCAAATGTGGCCCACAAACACACTAAAAAATGATGAGTAAAATTTACTTAAAAAAAGTTTCACAACTTTCTGCATTTGCTTTTTTAAGTAAATTTAATTTCATGTAAATTTAAGTAACTTCAACTCGGTTTCAAGACTTAAATGTTACATAGAGTAAATAAGTGAACTGAACTTCACTCAATCCTTTCTTTTAGCAAACTTTACTTAATTTCTACAGACAATAATACCTAATTACAATTACTTCATTTATACAATATTACTCAAATAATGTATTATACATAATACATTATAATTCCTGAAATTTAAATATTTTTAGTTACAACACACATATTACACTGTCTCAACACATGGATGGCTTAGAATACATTCTTTTTAATATACTAAACATGCTATCCATGTGTTGAGTGTGTAAATATTTGAATGTGTGTTTTACCTAAAAATATTTAAATGTTATTAATATTGTCTGTATGTAGCATTTAAGTCTTGAAACCAAGTTGAATTACTTAAATTGATCTGAAATTAAATTTACTTAAAGAAGTTAGCTATATATAAAAGGGCTGTTAGTTTCTCTAACTGAACTGCCAATCAATTAACAGATCAGCATTTAGTGATTTAGTGATGCATTTACAAAAAAGAAAAAGTATTTTTTATATATCTATATAAATAAATTATATTTTTAAAAACAGAAACCAGCCCTTATATATTCTGCTATGCTGTTAAGATTGCTGGAAATAAAAACTCAAATATCCCTAAAAATACACTTATTTATGTAAAAACTAAAATATGGAATTATGTTAGGGCCAAAATGGTTAAAATTATTAATGCATTTAAAATATATATATATATATATATATATATGCATACATTTTTTTTCAGATTAATATAAAAAATAAATAAATAAAGGGTGATGAGCCACAGACTGAACATCTTACAAGATATTGAATGAATTTCAGCTTCAGATGATTTGCTAATTTACTAGTTTTTGAGGCTCAACTTAATAAATATTGTTGATCAAACTGAGATACAAAAGTAAAATATAAAATTTAAGTTAGAAGAACTTTAGACTAAACTAAACTAATGTATCTCTCTTTAAAAACAGCCTGTAATCAGTAAGTAAATCAGTTGAAGTGACAGAACGTTAGAGAGAGAGTGTATAGTGTAAAAGGCCTGAAAGTGATTTTAAACAGTCACATGGAGTCTATCCGCTAGAACACTGTGCTACAGTCACAGAGTGTGTAGTGATGAAGGCAGCGTGGATATGGCCAGCTAAAATAAACACAGAGAGCGCTGGCCTTACACGGTCTGGAGTGTTATCACGCTTTTGATAAGAGCATCGTTATCTTCTCTGGTTCTTCAGGGAAGCATTCAGTTATATCCAGTAAGCAAAGCAAAGGCCTGCTCTAAACAAGTTGACTGTGCATTTCCACCAACAAAAATCAGTTCTAAAACCGGAAAGGATCATTTCCAGCTGGAACCAAAGAATAGATAGTTCTTTAGCTTGAAGTTGTCCAACTCATTCTCTTAATATCGTATCGTCAGTTCCACTAGAACAGTTGGGCTGGTTTGCTAAGAAAAGGCCTTATAAAACTGAATGGAACCAGTTCCACAATTAGAGTTCTTTTGATAACCATAGATGGACCATTTGGTTAATAGAGTTTAAAAGTTTCCCTTTATTCTTTATATGGTCTCTTAACTGGAAATAGTCAATAACTGTAAATGGTATAAAATCTAGTGTACAAAATTCTAGAGTAAACTTTAAAGAAAACAAATGAAGTAAAAACGAAAAAAGTAATTTTGATATTTAAAAAAAATATTTATTAGTATATTGTAAAAGTATTTTGTAAAATTATATAAAATTATACTAGTGTTAGAATATTTTATTTCAGCACTTCAAGCTTTTCTCTGCTGACAACTTTTATGGAGATGCGGATTTCATTTTCCAGCAGCACTTGCCCACACACTGCCCACAATACCATAAATATTAATATATTCAAATTTTCTGAGACTCTGATGTTTGGGTTTTCATTGGCTGTAAGCCATAATCATCAACAATAAAAGAAATAAACACTTAAAATAGATCACTCTGTGTTTAATACATCTATATAATATATGGGTTTCACATTTTGATACAACTATACAACTGAAATACTGAAATAAAGTAACTTTTAGCAAACAAAGCCTAAATGGAACCAGTTCCAGAACCAGAGTTATTTTGGTAGAAATGGGGCTATGAGTGAACTCTGAACCAGGATTGATTCAAACATGTTCCAAAGGTCATTTCTTCTTGTTATGGCCATGAGGTATTGCCTCAGAGGACAGTTTGGGAACATACTGCAAAAAAATTAATGTTAGAAAGTGAAATAATCTAATTTTAATTCAATAAATCTTGTTTTTTCTCTGATAAGATTTTTTTTGTGAACAATTATTGTACTTAATAATGGTAATAATGATCTTATTTAGTCTTACTTAGAATTTTTACCTTACTTTAAGTAATTTGAATTTGAAGAATAAGAACAAAAAGCCATGTTATATTCAAGTTATTCTGATTCTGTGTACACATTTAAGCCACAAAATAAGAGATTTTGGCTTGATTTAAGTCTTACTTCACTTCATTTAGAGTCTTGTGATACTGGAGTGGAAGTGACACATGGTTTTTTTTGGGTCTACATGAGTCATTATTTCACAAAAGTAACTTTACTTGAGTTTGATTTCAGGCTTCTCTGCACACACATCTGGAGGCCAAGTCCATTAAAGTGCTTTATACAAAAATTACCTCCAAATATTTGTAGCTGTTTGTTGCAAACGGATAAAATTACTTTCTTGTGGTCAGAAAACCACAGAGAGCGGTGAGACCAATTTTATCCTTACTGTTAACAATGACTCAATAGCTTGTCAGACACCACACAATTACACACACACACTCACTACACACACACACACACACGTACACACTCCCCCCAGCTGTTGCACTCCCCTCTATGATGAACAGCAGGGCCGTGTATAAACACAGGCAGTCAGGATGCACCGGTGAAGAGTTACCTCCCCAACCAGAACACAATTCATCTTTTCCTCTGTAAAAATAGCAGTTCCTCACCCCACTCTACTGCCAAGGCCAGCAGCCAGCTGACCAACATCCAGTGACTGAATTTCACTCTTTCTTTAAAAAAAAAACAAAAAAAAAAACAGCGAATGACATCTACTGTGTCAAATAAATCAGAATAAGGTCATTGAGCATAGAATAGACCGGGAAGTAAAGAGGCAATTTACTTTAACTCTTATTGGTGTAGAGTGTATAGAGAGTATAGTCACCCAGATTGGGAATTGAACCCCAGTCTCACACATGATGTGGTAGCTCACTGCCATGCCAGATGGTTAAAAAGACAGCTCTTTTTGTAATCATAGTATACTAATGTATATTGTCATTTAGAGCATTTATATGCAGAAAATGAGAAATAGAGGAAATAACACACAAAAAGAGATGCAGAACTTTCAGACCTCAGCCAATGCAAATGAAACATAAAGTTCATAAATCAATATTTGGTGGAATAATCCTGGTTTTTAATCACAGTTTTTATGCATCTTGGCATCATGTTCTCCTCCACCAGTCTTACACACTGCTTTTGGATAACTTTATGCTGCTTTACTCCTGGTGCAAAAATTAAAGCAGTTCAGTTTGGTTTCATGGCTTGTGATCATCCATCTTCCTCTTGATTATGTTTCAGTGCTTTTCAATTTGGTAAAATAAAAAAAACGTATAATTTTTAAGTGCTCTCTCAGAGCTGTGTGTAAGAGAACAGTTTGAATTGCTTTGTTTGGGAAAGCTACGCGACTAGAAACAAAACAAAACAGGCTGGAAATAGATAGGATAGCATTTTCTTATTAGTTTTCTCATCCAAGAGAAAATAAACTCACTTTTTATATGCACTTTTTGTAGTTTTTGACACTGTTGCCTAGCAAAAAAACAGTAGTGAATTGGTGAAATATTGTTTATCCATTCGTCTATTTTTGTATATAAAGTATTAATATGATTATACAAAGTAGAAAAAAAAAACAAATATGCACGTTTACTGGAGATTAATGGAAGAATATGTATTAAAGGAGGTAGTCAAGTTTAAAAACAATGGACACAGTTGTCTGTTCCACTCATTTCTCCCCAGATTTGAAGTTTAAGCAGGTTGCCAGGTTGAAGACACTGAACGTACTCTTTAACTTGCTGTCATAAAAGTTTGAGACCTTTTAAATGGCAATGTTTAACCACAATCAAAGCTAAAATAAGTAAAAGTAGTATATTTCTGCCACACTTACACACTACAATTCAAGCAAGATTATACTGGCTTTTCTTAATATCTGAGTTAGCACAGATTATATATATATATATATATATATATATATATATATATATATATATATATATATATATATATATATATATATATATATATACACATTGGTCCTTTATCAGATTTTTGATGATTCTGGCACCCTTGACTAATTGGCTGTGAGACTCATGCAACTGGCTGTAATCTCACTCTCTCACGCCACATTCACCATTTCTCACGCATTTCTAATGATCCCTCGTTTCCCTCACTCTGGATTTTACTGCTTAAATAAACTGTGGAACAGCGGCGGGGCCTCCTGAAGGAGTTTAGCTCAAACATTCAACCATCTAACTGCATGATATAGACATGCCACCCCTGGGAGCATCATATGGGGATTTGGGTGCAGGGGTGTGGTTATTTACACTGCAAAAAATCCATTGGCAAAAAGTAGACAAAATATATGCCAATTAAGACAAATATATGTATATTAAGCAAAAAAAATCTGCCAATGGGGTAAGCAAAATTTTCTTAGTAAGATTTCTTAAAAAAAGCAATGGCAAAGTCAAGCAAAATCACCTAAAAGACACCTAAATCAAGCAAAAAAGTCACTGTTTTTGGACACAAGAATCAGAATAACAAGAATTGCTGCTTGATTGTGCTTATTTTGAGTTGAAATAACTTAAAATAAGGTACAAATTTTAAGTAAGAATGACAATTAAGATAATTATCCCTAAAATATTCTAACACTCACACACACACTTACAAAATAATCTAACACTTACACACAATGCTTAGTAAGACAAAAAGTCTTATCAGAGAAAAAAATAAGATTTATTGCCTTAAATTTAGAAAATTTCACTTGCTAAGATTTAGTTTTTTGCAGTGTAGGAGTAAAATCCCTAAAAAATATTGTAACATTAGATATTTTTTTCACAGTATTACATTTCTAACCCATCACCACTATAACAGAATATCACAGGTACCACTTTAAAATAAGACTCCTTTATAAAGAGTTTATAAATAGTTTATAAGGGGTTTTACTAATGGTTATTAATTAGGTTATAAACCCTAAATAAGCACTTTCAACACAGTGTCCTGCCTTGTATCAAATAGTGATTCTACATTTATTTATACAGTTAAACCACTCACTTATCCCTCTTTGTCTTTTCCATCAGTCATCATTAACATAATAATAATAACGTAAAGTTAATAACTTTTTTTATTTAGCTATAACAACATATTAAATGACTAAACTGACTTTCTATATTATTTTATTAGCTATGTTAAAAAAGTAATTGTCACTGTTGTTCTTCCTATTTATGTGTTGTAAGTGTTTATTAATGTTTTAAAAGTATTTACAACTTAATTTATTACAATTAATAAACTCCTTTATAAACTATTCATAAACTCGTTATGAAGGAGCCTTATTTTAAAGTGGTTCCCAGAATATTTAAAAATGCAGTTTTTTTTATAATATAACAATACACATCCAGAAAGTCTTTACTTTACCAAAATTTTTAATATATCTGTCAATGTTAGAGTGTTAATGAGTTACATGATTTTTTATTATTATATTTTTAACACAATTAATTAATTACGCCATCAAGTTTGATCCCAACTTTATCTGTAATCTGCCCTATCAACACCCAATGCATGGATTTTGCATTTAATTAAATGCTATTAAATATACTTTGATATAATTAAGCTAAACTACTAATAAGGCACAGTTTAATCTGATATATTAGCCAGATACTATCAAACGCTATCAAAGTGCGATTAATCACAGTTAACCACAGAATATTGTTGTGATTAATAGGATAAAATATCAATTGACACCACTAGTTTTTAGATACAAGTCTAATTAGCACTGGGCTAACTGTGTACATTTATATACTGTATCTTTAATTTGGCTAATTGTTAGCTATATTAGCCTCACAGCTGAAATAAATAGGTGGCGGTTGACTGTAAAGGTAATTTCTGACTGAACAATGACTTTTTTGCATAATAGTATGTGTTTATATTAAGTAATAACCCTTTCTGTGTTTCTGTTTTATTTGCAGCTGGTAACAGGATATTTCCCACTGGCTGATTACGCTATTGGTCCATATCTGTGCAAGCTGGTGCCGTTCCTGCAGAAAGCATCTGTGGGCATCACAGGGCTGAACCTGTGTGCTCTCAGTGTGGACAGGTATGCCATTTTAAAAACTGTTATCACTGATTAATGATTTTATTCAGGAACCAAGGCTCAGTCAGAGGAACCCATCCTACTCAGGTCGACCTGCTCAGAACAAACAAATAAACAACAAATAACAATCAAATAACAGAAGAAAACAACAGTGATAATGTGGAGCTATATCTAATGTAACAGATACTAATTTATGAGTGTGAAAATGTGATGGCACCTAAGGGATAATGGAGAGCTATGGCTAATGTAGAAACAGATTCAGAGTTTCAGGATTGTCTGATAAACTGCAGAAACTCTGGTTCCATCTATTACAGCAAGTTTTCCAGACCCTGAAGCAGCAAAGCAGCCCCAGACCATCATACTTCCACCACCATGTTTTACATTCAGTATGATGTTCTTTTTCTGATATTATGTGTTAGATTTACACCAAATGTAATGGGACACACACCGTCCAAAAAGTTCCACTTTTATCACGTCAGTTCAAAGAATATTTAACCAAACTTCTGGAGATCATTAAGATGTTTGTTGGTAAATGTGAGACGGGTGATTGTGTTGTTTTTGGTCAGCAGTGTTTTTTATCTTGGAATTCTCCCCAAGGAGACCATTTTTACCCAGTCTCTTATTTCTTATTATTGAATCATTAACACTGACCTTAACTGAGGCGAGTGAGATCCTGCAGTTCTTAAAATGTTGTTCTTGGTTCTTTTGGGATCTCCTGGATGAGTTGTTCATGCCCTTTTGGAGTAATTTCGGTGGGAAGGTTCACCAGTGTTCCATGTTTTCTCCATTAGTAAATAATAGTGAACACTGTGGTTCTCTGGAGTCTCAAAGCTTTAGAAATGACTTTGTAACCTTTTCCAGACTGATAGATGATCAATGACTTTTTTCTGCTTTATCTTGTCAGACAGGTTCTATTTAAGTGATTTATTGATTCTACAGGTCTGGCAGTAATCAGGCCTGGTTAAAGTTAGTAGTAAATCTGAACTCAGCTTTTCAAAAAGTGTGATTAATCACAATTAATTTATGTGAGGATAAAGGGCTAGATTGGTTTGGATATTTTTTTCCAATAATAAATAAAATCATAATTTAAAACGTGTTTTTTAATATTTACTCAGGTTATCTTTGTCTAATATGAAAGCTGCAGGTTTGATCATTTATAAAATGTTAGTATGACATGACAAAATGATAAAAACAAAATAAATCAATATAGGAGCAAATTCTTTTTACATCACTGTACCTGTACAGCATAGTGTTCCTCAAGGATGTACAAACCGCTGTCTTTCATCTCTAAAACACCACTCTGCATAAATGGACATCACTTTAAACTATTGTTTGTCTGGCATTAAATATTAAACACAATAAAAGATCATCATTGAGTTTCACATCCTGATGGTCCACATGATAGGATTCCCAAATAAAATTTACCAAAACACTAAAACCGTATTGAACACTGAAACACTACTCAACACTGAAACACTACTCAACACTGAAACACTACTCAACACTGAAACACTACTCAACACTGAAACACTACTCAACACTGACACACTACTCAACACTGAAACACTACTCAACACTGAAACACTACTCAACACTGACACACTACTCAACACTGAAACACTACTCAATACTGAATTACTACTCAACACTGAAACACTACTCAACACTGAAACACTACTCAACACTGACACACTACTCAACACTGAAACACTACTCAATACTGAATTACTACTCAACACTGAAACACTACTCAACACTGAAACAGTACTCAATACTGAAACACTACTCAACACTGAAACACTACTCAATACTGAAACACTACTCAACACTGAAACAGTACTCAATACTGAAACACTACTCAACACTGAAACACTACTTAATACTGAAACACTACTCAACACTTAGTCAATACTCAACACTAACACACTACTCAATACTGAAACACTACTCAACACTGAAACAGTACTCAATACTGAAACACTACTCAACACTGAAACACTACTTAATACTGAAACACTACTCAACACTTAGTCAATACTCAACACTAACACACTACTCAATACTGAAACACTACTCAATACTGAAACACTACTCAACACTGAAACACTACTCAACACTGAAACAGTACTCAATACTGAAACACTACTCAACACTGAAACACTACTCAACACTGAAACACTGCTCAACACTGAAACACTGCTCAACACTGAAACACTACTCAATACTGAAACACTACTCAACACTGAAACACTACTCAATACTGAAACAATACTCAACACTGAAACACTATTCAACACTGAATTACTACTCAACACTGAAACACTACTCAATACTGAAACAATACTCAACACTGAAACACTACTCAACACTGAAACAATACTCAACACTGAATTACTACTCAACACTGAAACACAAATTGACACTGAAACACTACTCAACACTGAATTACTAATCAACACTGAATTACTACTCAACACTGAAACACAAATTAACACTGAAACACTACTCAACACTGAAACAATATTCAACACTGAATTGCTACTCAACACTGAAACACAAATTAACACTGAAACACTACTCAACACTGAAACAATATTCAACACTGAATTGCTACTCAACTCTGAAACACAAATTAATACTGAAACACTACTCAACACTGAAACACTACTCAACACTGAAACACTACTCAACACTGAAACACTACTCAACTACAGAGGGTTAGACTGTTCAGCTCTTATTACAGATTTAGGGTAAAGTCTAACGAGCTGCCATTTATTATTTTACCCCCTGCAGATTAACCCACTGAACTTTCCCTTCTCCAACCTTTAACCCCGAGGTTAAGCTGAGGTGAGGGGGTAGGTTTTCAGGGTGGGGGTTAGTATTGGGGTCAGACTCAGGGCAGGAGAGGGAAGTTGAGGGAGTGTGTGTGTGTGTGTGGGGGGGGCTGATGGTTTTATGCTGGAGTTTATATTATGTTATATTAGTATTTCACAGTACATAAAGCTACAGAAGTCTACAAATACACCCCATTATACTCCCATACTCCCACTGAGCAGCTCTGTTCACCTTATACAGCCTGAGTGTATTACAGCTACAGCTTTCCTCCACAAATCAGGACCATCTGGAGCTCACTGAGCTGAAGGTTATTTTCTCAACCCCACCAAATGGAAATGCATGCCCCCTGACTTCATATATTTTCACTGTGACTTAAAACATATACCCTGACCTGAGTATATTGATATAGAAATGCTGTAATGGGATCTTGTGCAATGAGCTACTGCCTGTTTTTCGTTTGGTTGGATCACATGAGAATGTTAAACTTTAAAGACAAAGTTATTTTGAGCTAAATTAGAAGTGAATCTACTTATGTAAGCCTACAAGTGGCTGTCATTTCTACTGTTTAATTCGTTTTTGTCAGTGAACAGCCCATCACAATATTGCACAAAATTGCATTTGTTTGATATATAGCTCTGGAAAAAATTAAGAGAGCACTTCAGTTTCTGAATCAGTTTCTCTGATTTTGCTATTTATAGGTTTATGTTTGAATGAACATTGTTGTTTTATTCTATAAACTACAGACAACATTTCTCCCAAATTCCAAATAAAAATATTGTCATTTAGAGCATTTATTTGCAGAAAATGAGAAATGGCTGAAATAACAAAAAAGATGCAGAGCTTTCAGACCTTAAATAATGCAAAGAAAACAAGTTCATATTCATAAAGTTTTAAGAGTTCAGAAATCAATATTTGGTGGAATAACCCTGGTTTTTAATCACAATTTAATACACCTTGGAATGCTCTCCTCCACCAGTCTTACACACTGCTTTTGGATAACTTTATGTCTTTACTCCTGGTGCAAAAACTCAAGCAGTTCAGTTTGGTTTGATGGCTTGTGATCATCCATCTTCCTCTTGATTATATTCCAGAGGTTTTCAATTTGGTAAAATCAAAGAATCAAAGAATAATTTTATTACATTTATTCATTATTTTTTCTTCACTACTGTACTTAAGTACTAAATATTGTATCTGTATCTACTGCAGGATTATTTTTACCTCACTACTCTACTAAGTAGTAAAATGCTGTATTTGTATCTACTGGAATATTATGTTTACTACACTTCTGTACTTAAGCACTAAAATACTGTATCTGTATCTACTGGAGTATTATTTTTACTTCACTACAGAACTTAAGTACTAAAATACTGTATCTGTATCTACGGGAGTATTATTTTTACTACTTCCACTTTTACTACTTCCACTTTTTAATGCTTTTACTCTGATACATTGTTTATGTGCTGTATTGTTACTCGTTATAATTATAAAAAAATCAGGAATCATTCTAAACTCCTGATGGAGTTACTACTTACTGCATTACTTAAGTACAAAATATATTGAATACTTTAGTACTTTTACTTAAGTGTGGAGCTTAAAGAACCCTTTAACTTCTACCTAAGTCTGAGTCTCTGTTACTTTATACATGTCTGGTGTATATACTGTAGTACTGACATGAGTGTCTGTACTGTTTAAACTGAGGAAACGCAGACGGCTGTATTCTGTGTTTTTTGTGTGATTGATTCAGCAGCGCAGTGCCATTTCCCTGCAGTGTCTCTGTACAAGTGGTTCCCATGAAACGCTCCTAGGAGAGATTAATGAATTTGCTTGTTGAGGGTGGAGTGGAGGGGCGACAGGATGTGGGTTAGAGCATTCTCACAAGTTTATAAGGTCAGCTATAATGGTCACCTCTGGGGGTCCAAGCCCTCATGTACACATGTACCAGTTTTTAGGTTTGTGGGCACACTTTCACTTTAAAACAGTAAAAAAAAAAAAAATCAGTCGAAATGTTTAGCTGTAGCTTCAAATGACTGTAGATACTCAAGTAAAATGCTCAAAAACTCAATTCATTAAAAATAAAACCAGTTTGGACACATCTCTTTATGATTTTTACACTGTAAATGTAATATTAAAGTTATACAGGAACATGCAGAATTATTTAGTTAGCAAAAAGTGTTAAACAAACCAAAATATGTTTTATACTTTAGATTCTAGCACATTTATCTTTGAGGACAGATCTGCACACTCTTGGTATTTTAATCTCAGTGTCTTCATGAGGGAGAGTCACCTGGAATAGTTTTCTCAGCGTCGGAAGGAGTTCCTGGAGGTGCTGAATAATACAGTTCTGGAAAAAAATTAAAAGACCACTTCAGTTTCTCTGATTTTGCTATTTATAGGTATTTGTTTGAATAAAATGAACATTGTTGTTTTATACTATAAACTACAGACAACATTTCTCCCAAATTCCAACAAAAATTGTTATTTAGAGCATTTATTTGCAGAAAATGAAAAATGTCTGAAATAACAAAAAAGATGCAGAGCTTTCAGACCTCAAATAATGCAAAGAAAACAAGTTCATATTCATAAAGTTTTAATAGTTTAAAAACTCTTGGAATGTTCTTCTCCACCAGTCTTACACACTGCTTTTGAATAACTTTATGCTGCTTTACTCCTGGTGCAGAAATTCAAGCAGTTCAGTTTGGTTTGATGGCTTGTGATCATCCATCTTCCTCTTGATTTTATTTCAATTTGGTAAAATCAATGAAACTCATAATTTTTAAGTGCTCTCTTTTTATTTTTTTTTTCCAGAGCTGTATATCTTTTGAGCTAGAATTAAAAAAAATTGGTACCATATTTCTCCTCAGAAAAAGTCAGAACTGAAACTTGTGAAGTTTAAGGGTAAAGTTTAAGAGTTAACTTTATCTAGCACTCTGTGCTGCATCTTTATAACTAAGGCTGTATCTCTGAAAACATTTTGTCCTTTGAGTTTTAGAGATGTAAAATTGACTGTGGGGCGAAGGCAGGTAGCCGTTCTCTGCTGCAGTGCTGTTAGCCAATCAGAGGCGACATATTTGCATGTATGAATATTCATGAGCAAGAGCCAAAACATGTCATTCTTCAGAGACCTCTAATTCAGTGATCTAAAGCAGGGCTAAATAGAAACATCTTAGAACACACTTTTTTCACAAAAAAGCAGCTCACATGGCATTTATTCATACTAGAGACACAACTAGACTGTTCAAAATGAATTTAAAAATGATGGAATGAGATCTTTAAAGTCTATTCTGTAATATACTGGTATCCAGTGTAGGAATTTAAGGATGGAGGTGATGTGCTCCCTTCTTTTACTCCTAGTGAGAACTCTGGCTGCTGCATATTGAATCAGCTGAAGCTGTTTGATAGTCTTTTTAGGGAGTCAAGTTAGGAGTTCATTATTAGAAATAAAGGCGTGGATGAGTTTCTCCAGGTCTCACTTTTTTCTGGATGCAACTTTATTTTTTGCAAATATTTCGGTACCACTTTAAAATAAGACCACCCTTATAAATGGTTTATAAATGGTTTATAAATTAAATTATTAAGTATAATTGATTAGGTTGTAAATGCCTTAAAACCATTGATAAGCAGTTACAACACATCAATTGAAAAGGCAACAGTGATCCGTTGTTTGCTTAGTCATTTAATTTAACTAAATCATTTATTTTATATTAAAGAGTTAAACATACTTACAAATATATTAATATGACAAGTTTAATTCTGATTGGTGGAAAACACAAAGTAAGATCAGTAGAAATGAGTGTGGAATCACTACTTTGCCATTTTTTTTAACTCACTGTTGCTTAGTAATGTGTTCTAATGTATTTACAGCCTAATTAATAACCATTAATAACGTCCTTTATAAACCATTCATAAACCCTTTATAAAGGTAGTCTTTTTTTAAAGTGGTACTAATATTTCTGAAGATTTATTTTTTTCTTGCGGTAACACTTTACTTGGAGGGTCCATCTGATGGCCGCTTTGATGCTTAACTGACATTCAACTAACATTCAATTGCATCTCTATTAAATGCAAATGAAATAAAAGGGGAAAGTAAATGATTCTCTATTGAATATAACCCTACATTTAACTCTAATCCAAACGCTTATCTTAATATTTTAGGATTGGGTTTAGAGTTAGATTTTAAGCTTAGGTTAAGGTTAGGGTTGGGGTTAGGTGTAGGGTTTGATTTTAGGGTTGATTAAGGGTTAAGGTTAGGGTTGGGTGTAGGGTTAGATTTTATGGTTGATTAAAGGTTAGGGTAAGGGTTAGGTGTAGGGTTAGATTTTAGGGTTGATTAAGGGTTAAGGTTAGGGTAAGGGTTAGGTGTAGGGTTAGATTTTAGGGTTGATTAAGGGTTAAGGTTAGGGTTAAGATTAGGGTTAGGTTCTATTTTGAATCATTTACATTCAACATAGGGTTAAGTTAAATTTAATGGACATTCAATTCAGTGTTAGTTGAATGTCAGTTGAGCATCAACAAGGCCATAAAATGGACCATCCAAGTAAGGTGTTCCCTAACTTGCTTATTGCATGAGAACTCAAAATTCATGTTTCTCAAGCCTAACCACACGCATAACATTTCACAGGCTGAGTCTAAAACTCATCCATTTCAAAGGGCTGAATAGGGTGTAATAAGAAGACAATAGGCTGACCATGTGCTGGATTCTGCAGAGTGAGCAGCTCAGGGGTTTTGACACATGTGTGAGCGCTCGTTCCTTCAGAGAGGAAACGCAGGGACTGGCTTAACTTCATCAGCTCCAGCTACACAGCTGCTTTTCATTTGCTTCCATCCAGCCACGAGGAAATGTTGAGCATATCTCGTCTGATTCATGTCCCCCAGAAACACCAGTCTGGCTGCTTTTTCTCCCCCCTCGCCTGTTCCAGCGTCTAAAAGGTGGATACAACACCACTTAGTAAAATAGTAATGGCCCCATTGTTGTTAAACAGGAATATTCAAATGGGTCATGAAAAATATATACTTACCCATGAAATCTTGATGCAGCATTTTAGAGAAACATCCACAGGAGAGGAGTCATTAATGAATCAGACAAGCAAACACGAGTTCCAGCAAAGGAAAAACAGCCAGTAAACTGCTTTATCTAAACAATCCCAACCAGAGAGAGAGAGAGAGAGAGTGTGTATGTGTGTATGTGTGTGTGTTGCCGCAACGTTACGATGCAAAACACTCTTTTCATTAAACTTAGATTAACCTTTTTCGGTCCCACTTTATAATAAGTGTCCCTAAGTACTATGTAGTTACATGGTAACAATCCATGTAACTACAGTGTAACTACTGATGAAGTACACATTGTTACAGATTAACTACAGAGGTACAGGTTATGTAATTACACATGTGTATTAAGGTTAATTTTGACTTGTGTAAGTACACATGTGTACCAGGGGGAGTGTACTTACACAAGTAATAGAGCACATGTACTTACACTTGTGTAACAATGTGTGTGTACTTACACATGTGTAATAGTGTGTGTGATAAGTTGAGTGTAAACTTATCCAACAGATATTGTCTGATATGTAATTAGGGCTGATTGAGTGTTTTGAAAACTAAAATAATTTTTTAGATTTGATCATGGGAAGAAAAGGATGTCAGCATATCATCCCCTCAGGGGGAAAGTACTCATTGATATCCAGCACATTACCTTACTTTGTTAGCTCACCTAAAGACTCCACTTATGTTCATTCAGAACAAAAACCTACA
The DNA here is from genome assembly GCF_023375975.1 of Astyanax mexicanus. Lineage (NCBI taxonomy): Eukaryota > Metazoa > Chordata > Actinopteri > Characiformes > Acestrorhamphidae > Astyanax > Astyanax mexicanus. The sequence goes on from NC_064414.1 coordinate 50,290,912, forward strand.
GGTTTCCATCTTATAAATCAAATCATTAAACACTCCTTCTTTTAACATTTAATGTAATGTTTAACTATACTTAAAATGTAATATAATTAAAATGTTTCTAACCTTTATCTAGTTTTAATGGTATGATTATGTTGCCATCACATTATCAGGGATCAACCCCTCTATAACCTTGCAGATCTATAACAGCAAGTTTCAGCAAACTGAATTGTAAAGATAAAACTCCTAAATATCCTATTTATTACACTATCCCAAAAGCAGTACTCTGATTAACAACCTGTAATTTACCAGTACTTACATAATAACTACACAGGAACATTTTAAAGTGTAACATTAAAATGCTATATAATAAATATGTTTAACTTTGGTACATGTATTTCATATGTAACAGCAATGTACATACACAGTACTTACACAATAACTACACAGGAACATTTTAAAGTGTAACATTAAAATGCTATATAATAAATATGTTTAACTTTGGTACATGTATATCATATGTAACAGCAATGTACATACACAGTACTTACACAATAACTACACAGGAACTGTCCACTTATTTTAAAGTGTAACATTTAATGTACTTACTGTGGGATATATATTTCTAACTTTGGTACACATATTTCATATGTAACAGCAATGTACTTACACAGTACTTACACAATAACTACACAGGAACATTTTAAATTGTAACATTAAAATCCTATATAATAAATATGTTTAACTTTGGTACACATATTTCATATGTAACAGCAATGTACTTACACAGTACTTACACAATAACTACACAGGAACTGTCCACTTATTTTAAAGTGTAACATTTAAAATACTTATTTTCGAATAAATGTATTTAGGTTTGGTACGCATATATCATATGTAACATCAATGTACTTACACAGTACTTACACAATAACTACACAGGAACTGTCCACTTATTTTAAAGTGTAACATTTAATGTACTTACTGTGGGATATATATGTTTAACTTTGGTACACATATTTCATATGTAACAACAATGTACTTACACAGTACTTACACAATAACTACACAGGAACTGTCCACTTATTTTAAAGTGTAACATTTAATGTACTTACTGTGGGATATATATGTTTAACTTTGGTACACATATCATATGTAACAGCAATGTACTTACACAGTACTTACACAATAACTACACAGGAACATTTTAAATTGTAACATTAAAATCCTATATAATAAATATGTTTAACTTTGGTACACATATTTCATATGTAACAACAATGTACTTACACAGTACTTACACAATAACTACACAGGAACTGTCCACTTATTTTAAAGTGTAACATTTAAAATACTTATTTTCGAATAAATGTATTTAGGTTTGGTACGCATATATCATATGTAACAGCAATGTACTTACACAGTACTTACACAGTAACTACACAGGAACTGTCCACTTATTTTAAAGTGTAACATTTAAAATACTTATTTTCGAATAAATGTATTTAGGTTTGGTACACATATATCATATGTAACAGCAATGTACTTACACTGTACTTACACAATAACTACACAGGAACTGTCCACTTATTTTAAAGTGTAACATTTAAAATACTTATTTTCGAATAAATGTATTTAGGTTTGGTACGCATATATCATATGTAACAGCAATGTACTTACACTGTACTTACACAATAACTACACAGGAACTGTCCACTTATTTTAAAGTGTAACACTTACTCTGACAGATCTGCGTTGGATTATAGTATCCTAAATAGTAATTTAACAGTCACTACCTAATAGATCACTTTATGAAAGTACACAATCACAAACATACAGAACACAATAGAAATGTTTATCCAATGTTTTAACAATAAAATTATCATGATAAAATAAAACATTTCCAATGAACCTCTATTTCCCTACAGCAAAAACAAACAAAAAAAAGCTCATGAATTCATGAGGCATGAATAAAAGTTCAGCATCCCTGCTTGAAGAAGCTATCTTATCATTGGAGACAATACACCTCCCACTTGTCCAACACCTGTAACACAAAGGAAAAGAGAAGTTAGAGATGATGCAAAAAAAATAAACATTTTTTGGACAATAATGCACAATTATTCATGAATTTTACCTGTCAGGTATTAAGGATCAGTAAACTCAAGTGGTGTACAGCGTTACAAAGGAGTTTATAAAGGAGCAGTATCAGCATTAGCTAACTGTAGCACTAGTTTTTTCGCTGTGCAAAGGTGCGTCATTGCTGTTTTAAAACAAGCTACATGAGATGACCTGGTAACTAATATCGGCCCGGCCTACCGAAACACTCAGCAGTCGTTAGTAGCGCTTAGTGCTAGTATATGTTAGAACCTACGTTTAAAAAACAAATTTCAGGAGAGAAATCTGTGTAGATTAACATCCAGCACTCGTTTGACTTTAAAAGAAAATGCTTTTTTTAAGAATTAAAAAAAGCATTTTTTAATTCTCGCTGAATCGCTCCCAGCAGCAATACATGCTGAATTACATGTTTCTTACTATTGTCGCTTACAATATGTTGCGCCTTATTTATGAACATAGAACAGAAAATACACGTTTGTTGATAGTGCGTCATATAATCCATTTCCACATACACCTGAAAAATATATTACAAATAAATAATGCTGAACCATGCTTTGTTTTCTGAAAGCCCTGAAAATGTAATTTTTTCATTTAGTTCTACTCACTCACACAATCTGAGCTCCAATTCATCCCAAACCACTTGGGTTGAGTTTTTGTATCAAGCGTTTGTGAAAACCAAACACTTTTTTGTCTAATAACTACCTGCAAACGTGTTTGATATTAATCTAAAACGCAGTAAATAGTTCAAATAAAGAACAAACATTAATGAGAATGTGTGTCCAAACGTTTGACTGGTACTATATACAGCTCTGGAAAGAAATAAGAGAAAGAAAATGATGGAATATAATGGAATATAATCAATTGCTTGATTTTTTGCAGCAGGAGTGGCATAAAGTTATCCAAAAGCAGTGTAAGACTGGTGGAGGAGAACATGCCAAGATGCATAAAAACTGTAATTAAAAGTAAGGGTTATTCCACCAAATATTGATTTCTGTACTCTTAAAACTTTATGAATAGGAACTTGTTTTCTTTGCATTATTTGAGGTCTGAAAGCTCTGCATCTTTTTTTTTTTTTATTTCAGCCATTTCTCATTTTCTGTAAATAAATGCTCTAAATGATAATATTTTTATTTGGAATTTGGGAGAAATGTTGTCTGTAGTTTATAGAATAAAACAACAATGTTCATTTTACTCAGAAACTGATTCAGAATTTTTTTTTACTAAATTCATTTTTAATTTTATTCCAGAGCTCTATATACATATAGGTTTGCACACCCATTCTCATTTATATTAATATTCACTCTTTTCTGTATTTTATATTTTTTTCCAGATAGCTGTCCAGATAGCTGTCAGGTTTTTCTATTGGAGAAAGAGAACTTTGCTTTAGACATTAAACTTTATGCAAGAACATGGATTTAGTGTAAAATAACCCCTTATAATGCCTTGTCCCGTATACGGGCTAAAGGTGTAGGTGATTTCTGCAGTGAAGTAAGTTATTTATATTGTGAAAATGTGAGGGTTTGTTTTCTCTCTACTCAACTTAATAATTCCAAATCAGTAACAGGAATCAACCCAATTTCTGCAGGTTTAAAAATAGACAAAAAAAACTACACAAATAAAACTAATACAACTAAAGGTTTGGAGGACATGACCTGTTTGATTTGTATTCAGGAACATGTTGATTTTAAAATGAAGTTCAGGAAATAGACAATTTTATAATTGTATTTGTTATATTTTGACATTAGCAGATTTACTTTTATGGAGGAAATCTTTAGTAGTTAGAAAGTTAGTTAGAGCCATTTAGTACAGTGCATTGTTCATGGAAAATGTGACTGTTGTTGCCTTTTTTGTTTCCATAAAAATGTAATAATAAAACAATAAAACAATATAATAATAATAATAATAATAATAATAATAATAATAATAATAATAATAATACGCTGTACCTTTATAACTTTGTAACTTTAAATTTATACACTTTCATTCAGTCAATATATTAACTATGTTATAGCATAATTTAGCCAGTAAAAAAAAGAAGAAGACATCTTGCAGTTCTAAAAGCAGTATTTTGTGTAGAATGCTGTAATGTGTAATTGTGATAGTGTATGAAAGATCTTACCGTTTAAGCCCGTCTGATCTGCAGTGTGCTGAAGCTTCATCTTCCTCCCACAGCAGCAGCAGGAGCAGGAGCAGGGCGGATCTCTGTACAGCAGTCCTTACTTACAAACCAATTAATTAGTCGTCTGTTTCCTTTACCGTTTTTAAAGCAGTGAATTAAACAAACCATCTTATGCTGTACTTTAAAATATATCAGCATTATCCGCGTTAACTCTGTTATTTTCGCTTTTTTCTGACGATCCGCGCGCCTTAGTGGAGGACTTGGATTTTGAATTTCCCGGTATTTTCCACTGATTGGATGAGCACGGACGGATTTGATTGGCTGTTGAGGCAACGCGATATTTCCCCGGTTTTTGCGAGCAGAGCCGCGCGCGGGCGCGCTTGTGTGTGTGTGTGTGTGTGTGCGTGTGTGTGTGTGTGTGTGTGTGTGTGTGTGTGTGTGTGGGTGTGTGTGGGTGTGTGCGTGTGTGTGCACGCGCGCTGACGGTGGAGGAGAGAAGCTATAGTGTTTGAGTCTGGAACTTTGTCTGAAATAAGAGTAAATGTTCCTGCATGTTTACATTAGATTGCTGCTGCTAATGCTTCATAAAATGGCCCCTCCAAGACCAGCAAGGAAAAAGATGCCTGCCAGACCAGCTGAGGAAAAAGGTGAGTTAATCAGCCCACACAAAACATTAAAACACTGGACTAGTTGGCTGGTGTAATATAACCGCAAACATTTTTTAAATATATAATGTTTACATAAAACACTCGCTATATATTAATTTTGTGGACATTAATTCTAATGAATGTAATTAGCTACTTCATTGCTGGCACACACACACACAAGGGCATAGGAGCGGGCTTGATTTTTTTTGGGGGGGGGGGGGGGGGGGGTTGGGTTTGGCAGACACCCAATTACTTTTAATCACAAAAAATATATATTTTTTCTGTATTCTGTTTATTATTAGTTACATGCAAGTAAAGGTGACTTAACAACCTAAGTTACTCTATGTTACTCCACATTACATTTACATAGAAAAAAATATGTTTATATTAATATTATTAAAATTGATCAGTTATCACCTAATATTTAAAATAATATAACAATATATGTTGTATATTTACATTTTCTTCACTCTTAAAAAATACTTAGAAGCATTGGGTCCTGTGCTTTTAATTTGTTTATTCTAAGTGCACTTCTTACGATGGTGTCCTTTTATGTAAAAGAAAGTAACTTTTCGTTTCATAGAGATTTTTGGCAGAAGTCAGGACATGTGGTCTTACTGTGAACTACAAATGAACAGAAGTCAGATTACAGCATTGTATTATACAACATATTATAGAGCTTTCTATAAATGCACTTAATAAGGTAAGTGGTGGTATGATGTGTCTAACACACTGCTGGAGAAACATGAAGCTCCATAGGGGGCTAAGGGATAACAGGTAAACTCAGTAAAGGACTGTTTTGTTTAGCTAATCAGTTTAGGGCAGTGTCCAGGGTTTAAAAACTGCTTTAAACTACCAACATACAGTGTTGTACTAAATTATGGCTATCCACTACATCCAGCTTCTAGCTAACTAGTTAGCTAAATTAATTTTCGTTCATTATAGATCACAGTCCTGCAATCCCAAATTAATAAACACAATTTGAAAATTAAATGATCAGGCACATCAGGGCAAGTTGAACATTATATATATATATATATATATATATATATATATATATATATATATATATATATATATATATATATAGTTTATTTTTTCTTAAACCTGGACTCCCTGTCTAGCCAATTCCAAAATTAAGCTAACTGACTCAAGCTGCAGTGTGGGTTTGATCTGTGTGTTTTCATTCAGAGACCTGCCTTTATAACCAGCTATCGAAAACATATCCACCACAATACAATAACTACATTTTGCCATATTGTCCAGCCCTGTTCACCATTACTTTTTAGAAGCAAACTAGACTTAAGTGTATTTTTTTTTTATATAAAAAAGCATTTATTTGTAGTTTTTCAGATTCATATTTGTCCAAACTAAAAACTTGATCTAGTGGATGTTTCTACTTAATTGAGCTTTCTTGTCATGATGGGGACGGAATACAGACACTCACGGAACCAGTTTTGAGATTTTATTAAAAATCCACAGGGTCCAGGGATAGTCAAAACAGAAAGCATATAACGCCAGCAAACAGATACCTGGAGGCTAAGACCATATCAGAGTCGGGAGGTAATACACGAGATAATCCACAGTGAAGTCGAGAACAAAAAGCAAGGTCATTCACGGAAAACAATCACAGAATAATAACGCTTTGTAAAGTGGTAGAAACCAGGCAATACGCGACACAGGTGTGTGCGCGCAGTGTCCTTAAATAGGGTAGGTAATCAATACTACGGGCCTCCTGGAGGAAGCAGGTGAGGTGTCACGTGAGTGGGTGTGTGTGTGATGTCAGCGGGTGGTGCGTTCTGGGTAGTGTAGTTGTTAGACTGAAAACCTCAGTTGGAGCTCAGTGTGGAAGGAACAGAAGCGCCTACAGCACCAGATGTGACATTTCTCTACTTCAAGTGATCTCTCCTTTATCAAATTGATCTAATTAATGTGCACAAAAGATGATGTGAGATGTAGTTCATGTTTTGAAAATTTTGCAATTTTATACTTTTATGTAGATTAACAGGCCGGGATTTTTGTTAATTGTTTGCCTAGCATTACACCACTAAATCTCGTGGATTTCTATTTAGTCATTACATAAAAAGCTTTCATGTTTGATAAGGAACATTACTGAAAAATGTAATTGTAATTGTAATAGAAAATTAAAAAAAATAAATAATCTGCTAATGTCAAAATATAACAAATAAAATTATAAAATTGTCTCTATCCTGAACTTCATTTTAAAATCCACATGTTCCTGAATACAAATCAAACAGGTCATGTCCTCCAAACCTTTAGTTTCATTAGTTTTATTTGTCTAGTTTTTTTAATGTCACCTTTACTTGCATGTTTCGGTAGGCCGGGCCGATATTAGTTACCAGGTCATCTCATGTAGCTTGTTTTAAAACAGCAATGACGCACCTTTGCACAGCGAAAAAACTAGTGCTACAGTTAGCTAATGCTGATACTGCTCCTTTATAAACTCCTTTGTAACGCTGTACACCACTTGAGTTTACTGATCCTTAATACCTGACAGGTAAAATTCATGAATAATTGTGCATTATTGTCCAAAAAATGTTTATTTTTTTTGCATCATCTCTAACTTCTCTTTTCCTTTGTGTTACAGGTGTTGGACAAGTGGGAGGTGTATTGTCTCCAATGATAAGATAGCTTCTTCAAGCAGGGATGCTGAACTTTTATTCATGCCTCATGAATTCATGAGCTTTTTTTTGTTTGTTTTTGCTGTAGGGAAATAGAGGTTCATTGGAAATGTTTTATTTTATCATGATAATTTTATTGTTAAAACATTGGATAAACATTTCTATTGTGTTCTGTATGTTTGTGATTGTGTACTTTCATAAAGTGATCTATTAGGTAGTGACTGTTAAATTACTATTTAGGATACTATAATCCAACGCAGATCTGTCAGAGTAAGTGTTACACTTTAAAATAAGTGGACAGTTCCTGTGTAGTTATTGTGTAAGTACAGTGTAAGTACATTGCTGTTACATATGATATATGTGTACCAAACCTAAATACATTTATTCGAAAATAAGTATTTTAAATGTTACACTTTAAAATAAGTGGACAGTTCCTGTGTAGTTATTGTGTAAGTACTGTGTAAGTACATTGCTGTTACATATGATATATGCGTACCAAACCTAAATACATTTATTCGAAAATAAGTATTTTAAATGTTACACTTTAAAATAAGTGGACAGTTCCTGTGTAGTTATTGTGTAAGTACTGTGTAAGTACATTGTTGTTACATATGAAATATGTGTACCAAAGTTAAACATATTTATTATATAGGATTTTAATGTTACAATTTAAAATGTTCCTGTGAAGTTATTGTGTAAGTACTGTGTAAGTACATTGCTGTTACATATGAAATATGTGTACCAAAGTTAAACATATATATCCCACAGTAAGTACATTAAATGTTACACTTTAAAATAAGTGGACAGTTCCTGTGTAGTTATTGTGTAAGTACTGTTTAAGTACATTGTTGTTACATATGAAATATGTGTACCAAAGTTAAACATATTTATTATATAGGATTTTAATGTTACAATTTAAAATGTTCCTGTGTAGTTATTGTGTAAGTACTGTGTAAGTACATTGATGTTACATATGATATATGCGTACCAAACCTAAATACATTTATTTGAAAATAAGTATTTTAAATGTTACACTTTAAAATAAGTGGACAGTTCCTGTGTAGTTATTGTGTAAGTACTGTGTAAGTACTTTGTTGTTACATATGAAATATGTGTACCAAAGTTAAACATATTTATTATATAGGATTTTAATGTTACAATTTAAAATGTTCCTGTGAAGTTATTGTGTAAGTACTGTGTAAGTACATTGCTGTTACATATGAAATATGTGTACCAAAGTTAAACATATATATCCCACAGTAAGTACATTAAATGTTACACTTTAAAATAAGTGGACAGTTCCTGTGTAGTTATTGTGTAAGTACTGTGTAAGTACATTGATGTTACATATGATATATGCGTACCAAACCTAAATACATTTATTCGAAAATAAGTATTTTAAATGTTACACTTTAAAATAAGTGGACAGTTCCGGTGTAGTTATTGTGTAAGTACTCTGTAAGTACATTGCTGTTACATATGAAATATGTGTACCAAAGTTAAACATATTTATTATATAGGATTTTAATGTTACAATTTAAAATGTTCCTGTGTAGTTATTGTGTAAGTACTGTGTAAGTACATTGCTGTTACATATGAAATATGTGTACCAAAGTTAAAAATATATATCCCACAGTAAGTACATTAAATGTTACACTTTAAAATAAGTGGACAGTTCCTGTGTAGTTATTGTGTAAGTACTGTGTAAGTACATTGTTGTTACATATGAAATATGTGTACCAAAGTTAAACATATTTATTATATAGGATTTTAATGTTACAATTTAAAATGTTCCTGTGTAGTTATTGTGTAAGTACTGTGTATGTACATTGCTGTTACATATGAAATACATGTACCAAAGTTAAACATATTTATTATATAGCATTTTAATGTTACACTTTAAAATGTTCCTGTGTAGTTATTATGTAAGTACTGGTAAATTACAGGTTGTTAATCAGAGTACTGCTTTTGGGATAGTGTAATAAATAGGATATTTAGGAGTTTTATCTTTACAATTCAGTTTGCTGAAACTTGCTGTTATAGATCTGCAAGGTTATAGAGGGGTTGATCCCTGATAATGTGATGGCAACATAATCATACCATTAAAACTAGATAAAGGTTAGAAACATTTTAATTATATTACATTTTAAGTATAGTTAAACATTACATTAAATGTTAAAAGAAGGAGTGTTTAATGATTTGATTTATAAGATGGAAACCTGTAGGTTTTTGTTCTGAATGAACATAAGTGGAGTCTTTAGGTGAGCTAACAAAGTAAGGTAATGTGCTGGATATCAATGAGTACTTTCCCCCTGAGGGGATGATATGCTGACATCCTTTTCTTCCCATGATCAAATCTAAAAAATTATTTTAGTTTTCAAAACACTCAATCAGCCCTAATTACATATCAGACAATATCTGTTGGATAAGTTTACACTCAACTTATCACACACACTATTACACATGTGTAAGTACACACACATTGTTACACAAGTGTAAGTACATGTGCTCTATTACTTGTGTAAGTACACTCCCCCTGGTACACATGTGTACTTACACAAGTCAAAATTAACCTTAATACACATGTGTAATTACATAACCTGTACCTCTGTAGTTAATCTGTAACAATGTGTACTTCATCAGTAGTTACACTGTAGTTACATGGATTGTTACCATGTAACTACATAGTACTTAGGGACACTTATTATAAAGTGGGACCCCTTTTTCTTCTGCGATCACAGGCTTGTTGGTTTAAACCCAAGTCAACATTTGTAGTGCACTGCAGAACAAGATCCTGATTAACCCTTGTGTGGTGTTCGGGTCTGTGGGACCCGTTACATTTTTCTTCAAATGATACTAAAAAAATATGTTTTCTAACTCAAACTCATTGGCATTGTCTCATTTTTTGTGAAAAACATATATCAAAACATATTTTCAATAAACACACACTGTACACCCCCCCCCCCACACACACACACACACACACACACACAAACACACATTTATATTACATACAGTATGTTTGGCCAAGGGCTAATAAACATTGCTTCATTTGTAAATTTGAAACTAAACAAATTTTCTACTCATATCTTGAGTTTAATTCATTTTCTTTTACATTTTATTAAAAAACTAATAAAAAAAGAGAAGCACGTTTTGAAAGAAATGTAACATAAGAAAGGTAAAGAGCAAATATTAACCATGTAAGCTGTTTATATTGCTTGCAATTTAGGTGAAGCGAGCATGTGTAAAGCCTTTTAATGTAAAATTGCTTAATTTTGCTGAATTAAATACAAGTAACAAAGTAAACGAGTAACAAAAATATGAACACCACACAAGGGTTAAAATAAGCTTATAATTCTAAAATCAATGCTTTTAAAAAAGAGTTTATCCTGCTTCTGTTGGGAATACTTTCTTTACTAGATGATTTTAGAACATTGCTGTGAGGATTTGATGGTAATTATGGTCAGGGTGTTGAATGATTACCCTCGCAGCAGAATGAGTTTAAAAGATTATCCTTAGATTCCTTTTATTTCCGTTTCTAAATGAAGGAACACATAAGGAGTCATATAGTAGTAACTTAAAAGTGTAAAACAAATAAAAATAAAAGAGCATTTTACATAAAAAAGTTAACCTGCAGTTTCTGAGGCTGAAAGCTATTCTGTTCAAACTCCTTTCCTGGGGCGGTCCTGATGAGTGCCAGTTCCATCATAATGTTTTTGATGGTCTTTGCAATGATTGTAATTTGACTGACCTTCAGTTCTTAAAGGATTTTTATTCCTTTTCTTAGTTCTTAGTTAGAGTAGTTCTTTCTTCTCATAATCTGGATTAGAACATTACTCATTTAAGTAATTAGCACCGGGAACTCTTGCTCTTCTTTTCCTGGGGCAGTCCTGATGAGAGCCAGTTCCATCGTAATGTTTTTTATGGTATTTTTTGTGACTGCACTTTAATACTTTCAAAGCTCTTGAACTGTTTTGGATTCTTAAAGTATTTGTTTCTTTACTTGGTTAAGAAGTTCTTGCCATAATATAAATTAGAACATTTCTCAAATAGGGCTATTCACTGTATACCAACTCTACCTCTTCTCAATTATTTTCTTTACTTTAGTTCTTGCAATAATATGGATTATTTAGGATATTCACTGCATACCTGTAACTCTACCTCTTCACAACTTTACAACTGATGCTCTCAAACACATCAAGAGGCAAAAAATTCAAGTAATTAACTCTTGACGAGTTCAGCACAGCTGTTAACTGAAAGCCTGAATTCCAGATGACTTTGCTTCATAAAGCTGACAGAGCATTTTTCAGCACTGTGCAGCACTTTGGTCAATTTACATTGATTTAAGTGCGCTCTGTTAATAAACTGATATTAACTTGATGGATGAGTCTCTGATTCCTTAGCAGTTAAAACAGTATTTTTAAACCCTCTTGAATTAAGACGAAAAGTCTTCAATTACATCTTAACTGCTTAGTTTCAGATCTATTGTGCTGATGTAAAACTATTGTTTGGCATGTCCAATTCTGTTCTGACTGTGTGTCTCTGTGTATTGCAGGTACCGGGCGGTGGCCTCGTGGAGTCGGGTGCAGGGGGTGGGGATCCCTTTACTGACGGCTGTGGAAATCGTGGTGATTTGGGTGCTGTCCATCGTTCTGGCCGTGCCGGAGGCCATAGTGTTCAACATGAAGGTCTTCAACTACAACAACATGGAGATCCACACCTGCATGCTCGTCCCCACCACCGACTTCATGCATGTAAGTCTTTACTGCTGAAACACAGGAGATTAAAGAATAAGGATTCTATTTTAGCCATCTATAGGCTAGCCGTCAATCGTGCACCGTGCAGCTTGGTTTAGGGTGTGTCAATATGTCTTTGCTGTCGTAATGACAGGAAAAGTACACCTTGTGCTGCTCAAAACGTGCAAAAGGCATTTATATATATATTTTTTTAATAATCATGGGTGTGTTTGAGTGGAACATGCAATAAACCAATCAGTGCATTGCTTGCAATACCCTTTAATAGCCAGGTGTGCTCTGACTTTGGCAGATTGTGAATGAATGGAATCAAATCCTCTCAGCATTGCTCTAAAATAGTGCAAAAAGGTCTTGTCTGGGCAGTAGAAACAGTTATTCCAACAAAAAAACAGGATAAACTTTTTAATACCCATTATTTAAATAAAATAGTAAGATTAATTGATTTTTTAAGAATTTGTGAATTTTTGAATTATTGTTTTTGAGAATTTGTCATTTTTAAGAATTGTTGAATTTTGAGAATTGGTGATTTTTAAGAATTGGTGATTTTTAAGAATTGGTGATTTTTGAGAATTGGTGATTTTTAAGAATTGGTGATTTTTGAGAATTGGTGATTTTTAAGAATTGGTGATTTTTGAGAATTGGTGATTTTTGAGAAATTGTGGGTTTTTTTGAGAATTGGTCATTTTTAAGAATTTAAGATTTTTGAGAATTTGTGATTTTTGAGAAATGATGATTTTTTGAGAAAATAGAATTTTTGAGAAAATAGAATTTTGGGGAAATTATGATTTTTCAAGAAAATATGAGTTTTGAGAATTGGTCATTTTTAAGAAATAATGATTTTTGACAAATGAGGATGTTTGAGAATTGGTCATTTTTAAGAATTAGTGATTTTGGAGAAATTGTGATTTTTCAGAATTTGTGATTTTTAAGAACTGGTGATTTTGGAGAAATTGTGATTTTTCAGAATTTGTGATTTTTAAGAACTGGTGATTTTGGAGAATTAGTGATTTTGGAGAAATTGTGATTTTTCAGAATTTGTGATTTTTAAGAACTGGTGATTTTGGAGAAATTGTGATTTTTCAGAATTTGTGATTTTTAAGAACTGGTGATTTTGGAGAATTAGTGATTTTGGAGAAATTGTGATTTTTTAACATTTGTGATTTTTGAGAATTGTAATTTTTAAGAATTAGTGATTTTTGAGAACTGGTGATCTTTAAGAAATTTAGATTTTTTTTGAGAATACTTTTGTCCACATAGTGAGTTTATCTGTACAGAATGCACACAGTGTTCTTTCCGACTCTCTCTGAGCTCCTGATTAAGGGGAAAAACAGCTCATTTAAGGAAAAGGAGGATGAGAAACAGAAAGCCGTGAAAAGCGTGAAAGCTGACGGGGAGGATCTGAGCTGAGCTGCTTTGTTCTCAGGCCTGGAGAAGTTAATTGATAGCAGACCACAAATCCGCAATTACAACAGCTATCTGCCCAAAGCGCAGCCATGTGTGTGGATCAGGAACACACAGTCCTTTCTCCTCACAAAATCCAATCCACCATAAATCTCAGCCATTACCCCGTTCACGTTTTCACTGCGCTGATGTAAATATTCCCATGCAATCAGAACCTTATCTTCTCCAGCATCTATTTAAGCTGAGCTACTCCAGTGGCTTTGTTTAGGGTCTGATTATATGGAAGTGATTGTTCCGCCGGGAGGTATACAGCATTTATTCAGGCTTCTTTTGTTGCTTTATCAGATTTCATATCTTTCCACGGGCAGTTTCAGTAATCTGTGCTTTAAAGCAACGTCAGGTTCGTCCTGTGTGCACTACTTATATAATTGTTTCCATATTGTATGGAGTATATACCTTTTTTCAGCAGTGTCTGAAACTGTTGCGCTGAAGCTCTGTTACTATATATTTCGCAAGTTTTGTGTTTTCTGTCAAGTATGACTACATTATTGTAAATTATAGATTATGAATCAACAATGATGCATGTAAAATTATCTGATATAGTGATAGATTTTACTTTTGTTTGCTATACTACAGGCATCATTGGCCCAAGCTCACATATAGTCATTGTTATAGTAATGAATTATAGTATTTTTTATTATTATTGTTTTGACTATTACAAATACTAATTATATTGGAACATACAGTGTTATTTACAAGTTTTATCAGTTATTCTTGTATCACCTTCGACAAAAAGGGTGCTCAAATGTCTACACCCCATTCGATTCTTAAGGGAATATAAAATCTCTGAATAATCTTAAGTGTCTAAATATCTAATAATCTAACTCAAACCATGACAGTTGGAAATTAGCTATTTGGCTAATTTGGCTAATTATGCAATAATTATGTTGATTAATGTGTATTATCCCTGAAATTCATATAAATAAATCAAATCAAACTGTTTAAAAACTGCCTGAACCCAGTTTTATACACTTATTGTATACATTCAGCTATTGATTTCTAATCTGTCTGTCTGTCTGTCTGTCTGTGTGCAGCGGTACATTATGTGGAAGGACTGGTGGCTTTTTGGGTTTTATTTCTGTATGCCGCTGGTCTGCACCGGCATTTTCTACACCCTCATGACCCTGGAGATGCTCACCCACCGGAAAGGAAGCATCCGGATCGCCCTGAGTGATCACCTTAAACAGGTACAGCACACCATCATCATCATCATAATCTTTTTAATCTTTTTTTATTTATTATTATTAATGACGATTTTTGAGAAATGCAGTTTTTAAGAAAAGACCATTTTTGAGATTTTTTTTTTAATTTTTGAGAAATGGCAATTTTTTAATTGTCAGTTTTTGATAAATGGTGACTTTTGAGAATTTCTTTTTGAGAAATTGCAATGTTTGAGAAATGGTGATTTTTGATAAATGGTGATTTTTGAGAATTTTTTTTTTTTTGAAAAATGGCAATTTTTAATAAATGGTGATTTTTAAGAAATGGCAATTTTTGAGAAATGAAGATAAATAAAGATTTTTTTGTTCAATGATGTTTTTTTATAACTGGAATGTGTGTGGATATTGTGATATTTTAGAATTTTTTTTAAGGAAATGTTGATTTTCTGGTATTTGGGTTTTATGTCCTTCAGAGACGGGAAGTGGCTAAGGCCGTGTTTTCCCTGGTCCTGATCTTCGCTCTGTGCTGGTCCCCTCTGCACCTCAGCCGACTGCTGAAGAAACTGATATATGTTGAGTATGATGAAAATCGCTGTGAGCTTCTGAAGTGAGTAAATATCAGTATTTTATCTTTCTTTGTACTGATCTTGAGTTTATTGGTGTAAACATTGATTTTGGTAAACATTAGCATCTCAGACCTCATGAAAATAAAAACTATTCCTGCTGAAAATTCAAACGTGACTTTTGATTTTGCTGGTTACTGGTTTCATATGGTCTAAGCTGGATCTTTGAAGGTCAATGTCTTTGAAATGTTGGTCTTATCTAATGTTGTGACATACTGGTTGAATAGCTTGGTCAGGTTAATTATGCCAAAAACCTAAACCATTAAACTCAAGCAATACCATACCTTATACTGATAACATTGCTCGACTAGTTTAAACATCTTCCCCAGCTTAAGCTAGCTAGGCAAAAATATGTTTTATCTTAAATTAGCAATGCATTCATCTTAACTGTAGTCTACAAAACCAACTAATGTTGTTAATTTTTAAGTTAAACTATATAATATAAAATATTATAAGATTAATTTCCAATGTATTTAAGTTATTGTATCTACTGGCCTACATTTATTTGGGAGGTAATTTTACTTATCTCGAATTTATACACAAAAAAAAAGAATAGTATTAGTTTCAGTTGAAAGAATACTAAAAACATAGTGGAAGTAAAACTTAAATATTGTATAGTTGAAAGCTGAGTTATTTTATATATTTAAATAAGATATAAGCTAATTTCACTTGATTTCACATTTTTTCATAGACTGCAATATTCATTCAAAACACTTTTTAAAAAGGATTACACATAAAAATATTTACAACAGAAATAAAGATTAAAGGTTATATGGTTGAGTAATGTCTCAACTAATTGACACTAGTTAAGACACTATTAAACATTACTAAATTAGTTGAATGATTTTGTAATGATTAATAATGTCTTGTCATTTAATACTTGATTGACATAATTTGCTGTAAGTGTAAAATGTTATCTAAAAAAAATTGATAGCATCTGTATAGCATAGCTGTCATAAATGCTAACGATTAATTACTATTTTTTGTTTCTTTTTCCAGCATGCTTTTGATTCTGGACCACCTTGGCCTGATGCTGGCCACTATAAACTCCTGCATCAACCCCATCGTCCTCTACGTCGTCAGCAAGAAGTTCAAGAACTGCTTTGACGTGAGTTGCGCCCCTTAACTAGACGCTAATGCTAACCCGCTAACACATGCTAGACATTATCCTTGCTCCCTCTGAAACGGCCTCTGCAACCTGAAAGCTGCTGATCTGAGACATTCCTGTTGGAAAAAGTCAACCAGAGCTTAATTTACAGAGTCACTCTGGAGAGCAGGGTGGGTCACATGACATGCATTGTGCCAGAAGAGCTCAGAGATAAACCAGGTCTGATACTGAACATCAAATGTGCATCTAACCGTCACATGCACTTTAGATTAGAGAGAGCTGGACTCTCACTATGGAAAAAGAAGCTAATAATGGGCCTGATGTTATCGAGTTCACTGGGAGCGGAAGGTCCAATCAGATTTCAGAACAAAGGTGAAGCCCAGGTGGACAAAATTGCCCCCTACAGCTGGAATCCTGTAGAAAGGACATGTGAATTCTAATAATATATTTTTTTCAGTAGTATGCACACATTGGGCCCTATAATACACCCTGCACAAGGTGCGTTGTAATGCTTAGTGCTATCTTACACCCCGTCAACAGTCTATTTTCACACCTTGAACCTGTGCTGTTAAAATTGCACCAGAGTTTAGGAACAAATCTACACTGATGAGTGTGGTGGTCTGGAAGTGAGGTGTGTTCAAGTTCTTTCTGCCAAAAAGTGTTTTTGGCAGCGGAAAACACAGGTGCTCCACTGACCGATTAAAACCCTGACAACAGTCTTCATATATTCATATATTAAATAGATGTATTCCCAGAAACTTTTACAGTACTTAATTCTTCCCCCTGCTGACAGTTTTTATAGAGTTGCGAATTTCCTTTTCCAGCAGGACTTTTTCCACAATGACAAAAGTACCAATTGGTCTTATATAATATTTTGATATATTTCCGAGACACTGATTTTTGGGTTTTCATTGGCTGTAAGCCATAATCATTAACAATAAAAGAAATAAACACTTAAAATAGATCAATCTGTGTGTAATACATCTATATTATATATAATAATATACTATAATGTACCATACAAAAAACAGAGGGCACTAAAAATGTTGAGTTTCTTTAATTTGATCAAGTTGAAAACCTCTGGAATATAATCAAGAGGAAGATGGATGATCACAAGCCATCAAACCAAACTGAACTGCTTGAATTTTTGCATCAGGAGTAAAGGCATAAAGTTGTCCAAAAGCAGTGTGTAAGACTGGTGGAGGAGAACATGCCAAAATGCATGTAAAAAGTAATTAAAAAACAGGGTTATTCTTTAACTTTTGAAACTTTCTGAATATGAACTTTTGTTTTCTTTGCATTATTTGAGGAAATCTAAAAGCTCTGCGTCTTTTTTGTTAATTCAGCCATTTCTCATTTTTCTGCAAATAAGTGCTCTAAATTACAATATGTTTATTTGGAATTTGGGAGAAATTTTGGCTGTAGGTTATCGAATAAAACAACAATGTTCATTTTACTCAAACATATATTTACCTATAAATAGCAAAATCAGAGGAACTGATTCAGAAACTGAAGTGGCCTCTTACTTTTTTGAGATGCACTTGTATCTTATAGTACCAGTAAAGTACCTTAACATATTATTGTGTTGGATTTACAGCAGGGACGCATCTATAATATGAGCTTGTTTGCTAACGTCTTGTGTTTGTGGTTCTTCTCATCCTTATTCCAGTCTTGCTTGTGTTGTTGGCGACGATCTAAGAACCAGAGCACCAGCTTGAGTCCAATGAATGGCACAAGCATCCAGGGCAAGAACCAAGAGGGCAACAACCACACCGACCGCAGCCTGAGAAAAGACAGTAACTGATATGTGGAGCTCGTATCTGTGGCCTGGAGGAAGATGCACTGCGAACCGTAAACTGTATTAAGCTCCGTTGATGGAGGATGAGGACGAAACTTGTCAACACCATCACCGTTACCTTCACCACCACCACCATCCAGTCCAGCTGCAGCAAACCTCGATATTATGTGAACCCTGGCACGAGTGTAGAGGACACTAGTGCTTTTCTGTGCTGGACACAGTATGAAAGAAGCTGCTTATTATTGATGCCTTTAGAACAAAAACCTTGTATCTCCAAAAACAGTATCTTTGAAGAGACACCAAAAAAAAAATAACTTTTAATGTAAAGAATACAACTTTAATTTGAGGAAATTTGGGGCCATTTGCCTTAGGTATTTTTGCCTTAAAATTATTTGTATAATAAGGTAAGGCAAGGCAAGTTTATTTAAATGGCTCTTTTAACACACAGAGGCTATTCAAAGTGTTTTATAGAAAGATTTAAGGCTATAAAAAATCATAAATTAAGAGGAAAAAAGCTTTTTGCATAAAAAAAATACAAATAAATTAATATAATCAAAAGGCCGTCTCTAAAAAATGTTTTTAAAAAAAAAGTTTTCTCATTTTTTCTTCACAGCAGCAAAGACACAGCCTGTTGTTCTGGGACTGATATATATTTAAAGTCGTGTTCCCAGAAGCTTCCCGACTGATGTTTTGCCGTGAGAGAGGATGCGAGGGCGGAGGCTAGGGGGCAGGATGCAGCTGAACGTCAGCTATAAATGAGCCCCAATCAGGGGTCTAGCATGTTTGGCCCACAAACACAAAAACACACAAAGCACACAAACACTGGGACATGTGTTTAGGCTGTGTACACACTTTCTCAAGGGGCAGGAAACTGCAGGAAGGAAGGAGCTGTGTGGTGTGTGTCACATTCTCTTTGTGTGTGTGTGTGAAACTGGACAAAGCCAAAGACCCCCGCTGCCCTGGTCCTTCCTGATGCTGCTCAGGCGTGAAACTCCCGCTTGTTCTCTAAATCTGGATCTATAACATCTATAACAGACTGTATATCAGAAGGTATATCAGGAAGGTGGACCCATGCATTGAAAGTTATCCTGTTCCTGTTGGACTGTTGACTGTTGATATCAGTTAATATTTTTGTTCATTATTGGTGGGCTGGAATCAAAGGGCTCAGTAATCTTCTTCACAGCGCTGTGTTTTAAAGGTTTTCTGCATTTTCTGTGTTGTTTCTGCTCAAATCCTGGTCATGCAGCTTGCCATCAGCTGCCGGAGCCCCGAGAGAGCACAATTGGCCTTGCTCTCTCTGGGTGGCTACAGTAGATAGCGCTATCTCCCCTTATCACTCCAAAGGGTGATGTTATTTATAGCATAAGGCTGCATCTGTGAGCTGATGTATCAGAACCGAGTTGCTGCGCTTTCTTCTGAGTGCGCTGTGATGCTGTATCAATGCAGCAGTTCAAAAAGAGGCGGAGTCTGACTTCACATGTATCAAAGGAAGAGGCATGTGATAGTGTGCTTTACCCTCCTGGTGTGTTGGGGGATCACTAGGGATAGGGGAGTCCTAATGAGTGGGCTGGGTAATTGGCCTTGTAAATTAAAGAGAAAATGCGAAGAAATTAGAAAAATAAAGAAAACAAATGGAATTATTTAGTAAAAAAAAAAATAAACAACCAAAAAGATGGTTTATATTTTATATTTTGGATGACAGATTTAGATACCTTTGATGTTTTTTCTCAGTCAGCTTTATGAGGTAGATTCACCTAGAATTCAGGCTTTCAGTTAACAGCTGTGCTGAACTCATCAATTTCTCTTAATGTGTTTGAGAGCATCAGTTGTAAAGTAGTGAAGAGGTAGAGTTACAGGTATACAGTGAAAAGTGAATATTTGACTAATGTTCTAATCCAGTTTATGAGAAGCAAGAACTACTCAACTAAGTAAAGAAAAAAAAATTGCAGTACAAAAACCATTAAAAACACTATGATGAAACTGGCTCTCATCAGGATCGCCCCAGGAAAGGAAGAGCAAGAGTTACCAAGAGTAACCAGCCTCAGAAACCGCAAGTTAACAGCATCCCAGATACGAGGCATTTATAATAATTTACCTCTCAGCAAATCCTTGTTTTTTTCTTTCTTTGTATAACGGTGGGAAAACCTAAATTATAATATAGAAAAGCACAGAAATGCAGAAAATCTGATTTTTTTCACTGCACTGTACATTACTGAGTGAATATTACCATTGCAGTATTGTGTTCTGTATAGATAAGCTCGATTGTATCCCAGGATAATGTGTTTCTAAGCGTTTTAAACTTTTAAAACTAACGAAAAGCTTCTTCTACAGAGCTTTGATTAGTTGTATAAGGGCACAGTGGCCACATAGAGCTCTCTGTCCCACAGCTGGGTTTTCCTGACCAGTTAGAAATACAGAGGCTAATGACCTCTGACCCTGTTTGAATTTTAGAGTAAGCTTTAGGAGGCCGTCCAATCGCAACAAACGCTTGCTAATAACGTCAGAAAAAAGAGAAGCAGAACATTTCTAAGTTCAGCTCGAGGGCTTGGGAAAGAAGGGGCCTCTCCCTCGACCCAAAAACAAACTGAAAGCTCTACAAATCCTCCTTCACCCGTTACACTGTGAATCCTCCTTCTTTGTGTAAATAACTTCATTTATAATCTTTCTATTTCATTTATGTTGGATTATAAATACTGTATGCCACTTATTATGTGTTTTTCCCAGTTTGCAGATGAAGTGAATCAGATATTTGTTGAGCTAATATTGTCAATTCACTCACATTAGAGTGGATTTAAAAAAATTGTTTTATTTTATGATTTAGACAGAATGTTTCACTGTTACCATATTTTTCGCAATATAAGGTGCCCTTAAAATCTTTACATTTTTCAAAAATTTAATCAGTGCACCCTTATAATCCAGTGCACCTTATGTATGAATCCTAGAAGTTTCTCCAGCACTGAGGCTGAAGCAGCATTAGCATTAGCCGCTAACTGTGCTAAGCGCTAGCTCTTTCACCATTCAATTCAATTCAATTCAATTCAGTTTTATTTTTACAACGCTTTTTACAACAAAGGTTGTCACAAAGCAGCTTTACAGGAAAAACAGGCCAAAGCCTCTTATGAACAGCACCACAGAGATGCCAATTTTATTAGCATTAGCCGCTAACTGTGCTAAGCACTTGCTTTTTTTCGACTTTCAGAGGTGAGAATATTAGCCTGTAGCCTGCTGCTAACCCCAGCTAGCACTGCTGGCGCAGCATTAGCATTAGCTACTAGCATTTTGCACCCAGCCTTAGTGGAAATCTGAAAATCTAAGCTTACTTCATACTTAGTTCTTTACTAGTGTCACATAATGTGCCTTATAGTACGAGAAATATGGTACAAATACAGTGTTCAAACAGCTGTTCTTCTTCGTTGCTGTATTCATAGCATATCACTGATGTAACAGCAGTGAATCATCTGAATACAGTCAGTAAATTATCAAGAACATTTTAATCCATGTTTATTTTAACTGTGTAAATAAAAAATATGTTTATAGTCCGAGAAATCTAACTGTTACTCATTTTATTTGGTGTGTTTAGGTTAGAATCTGTGAATGTTTCCCTGAAAATATACTGAACAAATAATATACAGTATATAATACTGAACATTGAGTCTCAACATCCTCAAGAAACTGCCATAAAACCAGAGGTGGAAAATGTACTGAGCAAATGTAATTGAGTAAAAGTACCAAGTACCTTTACTTTGCTAAAATTCTACTCAAGTAAAAGTAAAAGTACCCATCTAAAAATCTACTCGAGTAAAAGTAAAAAAGTACTCAATTTAAAATGTACTTTGAGTAAAAGCTACATAGTTACTTTTAATTATTTTATTAAAAAAGTAAAACAAATCATAAATTCAATTGTTTTTAATTAACTATTATTCCACCTAATAATTTGGATCTTTCAGGCAGTATTTGTTCAGACCACTCCATAAAACATTTTCAAGAACAAGTGACATAGGTTTCTATGATCC
The DNA here is from genome assembly GCF_023375975.1 of Astyanax mexicanus. Classification (NCBI taxonomy): domain Eukaryota; kingdom Metazoa; phylum Chordata; class Actinopteri; order Characiformes; family Acestrorhamphidae; genus Astyanax; species Astyanax mexicanus. The sequence continues at coordinate 50,313,328 of NC_064414.1, forward strand.
ATTTTTTTTCTTTACTGTTAAAAAGTTATGGTCATATAGGTGACTATAAACTGTATTTTTATAGTTTTACAGACAATTGTTTTTTTTCCAGCATTTTATTTTTTACTGTGTAACGAGGAGTTTTCCAATGTAGCAAAGTAAATTACTTGTTTCAAAATGTAGTTGAGTAAAAATAAAATGACCTATTTTAAAAACTACTTACAAATTACAAATTACTCATAAAATCTACTCAATTACAGTAACTTGAGTAAATGTAATTCATTACTTTCCACCTCTGCATAAAACGTATGCTGGATTAGATTATTGTTAGGGATAAGATTAGGATTAGACTAGGCTTGTTCCTCATTTTCCAGATTTTAGGGTTTTAATAGTGCTGTAAGGCAATAAAAAATGTGATCTGTGATTATTTTTTTATCTAAATAATTGCATTTAATCACAGTCATTATTAATGTATTTTAATTATAAAAAAATAAATAAATAACTTGAGAGTAACTACACTCTAAGGCATGTTTTAAATTAATATCTTAAATATGTTGCTCATTAAAAAATAAAATATTCCAACTCTTCTTAAAACGCTTAAAAATGAGATGCAAATATGAACAAAATTTAGATGAGTCCAAATAAAATGAAAAAGTCAAAATAAAATAAAATAATTATTACGGTAACACTTTATTTTACGGAACACAAAAAGAGGTGCTTATTAATGTCTTATTATTTGCTTAATAATGCCTTAATTAAACATTTGGAAATTATTTAATCACTACTTATTAGGCTGTATCCTGTGTATTCAGTGTTATTGGTGCTTAATTAGGGGTCTGTTATGTGGAAATGATTAATAATGGCTGCATTAGTTCTTATAGTGCACGATAAACAGTTATGTTAGCCTCCTGTTAAGCAAATTATTAAGCATTAACTATTAGCTAATTCTACATGTTATTAGTGTTATTATAATTGGCAGCAGTTTGATCTATGTGAGTTTGGAAAGGTGATGGCTGTGCTGGAGTTTATAAGGAGTTAATAAGGGCTTAATAAGTCACTAATAGACCAAGATGTGTACCATATTCTAAAGTGAGGTTCTGTTCACCATTAATTCGATACTAAAAAGAACAGAATAAATATTGAATCAATCACAGACCTTTAATAAGCACCAATAACACTTACACAGAATAAAGCCTAATAAATAGGGTATAAATCATTTACAAATGCATAATTAAGCCTTTATTAAGCAAATGATAAGACATTAGCAAGTGCCTAAATCGTGTTCCTTAAAATAAAGTGTTACCATTATTATTTTAGTCAATAGTAATTCATTTAAATATATATTTGCTGTGGTTCTAATTATCTTAGAGATACGTGATTATTTATATTTAAACATAACCAGATGTGGAAAAAGTACATAAAAATTGTAATTGAGTAAAAGTACCTTTACTTTGCTAAAATTCTACTCAAGTAAAAAAAAGTACCCATCTAAAAATCTACTCGAGTAAAAGTAAAAAGTACTCAATTTAAAATGTACTTTGAGTAAAAGTTACATAGTTACTTTTATTTATTTGATATAAAAAGTAAAAACATATAAATTAAATTGTTTTTTATGAACTATTATTCCACATAATAATTTGGACCTTTCAGGCAGTATTTGTTCAGATCGCCCCATAAAACATTTTCAAGAACAAGTGGCATAGGCTTCTATGATCCATTTTTTTCTTTACTTTTAAAAAATACGGTTTATAGTCACCTATATGACCACAACTTTTGTCTTTTTTAACTTATGGTCATATAGGTGACTATAAACCGTATTTTTATAGTTTTACAGGTCATTATTATATTGTAACTTTCCATTGCTGTGCTTTAACTGCTATTTACATGGTTTTTTTTTAACATTAAAGCAGATTGTTTAATGATAGAAATACTTACACCACATGCTTTCTCAGGTTTGATGTGGAAGTTTTGAAAGCTGACAGCTCTGTCCAGCGGGGCACATTTTGTATTGCATGAGGACGTTATTGCCTGTTTATTCCACGCACGAATAATTAATATATTTTTTAATTTAGACAATTGTTTTTTTCCCAACATTTTATTTGTTACTCAGTAACGGGGAGTTTTCCAATGTATCAAAGTAAATTACTTGTGTCAAAATGTCCTTGAGTAAAAGTAAAATTACCTATTTTAAAAACTACTTTAAAAATGACAAATTACTAATATAAAATCTACTCAATTACAGTAACTTGAGTAAATGTAATTCATTACTTTCCACCTCTGCATAAAACAAACGTCACTTCTGATCCAGACATTTATGTACCACTGAGTCCTTTCTTTTTCAATTTCCTCTGGGAAGAAGATCCCGTCTGGGACTGATTTATCCTGAACTTTAACCCATTTATCTGCTTTAAAATATCTTGAGGTCGTGTGAGTCCAGCTTTCATACAGAATTAATGGACAGGGCTTAAAATGTGTCAGTAAAGTCTGTTCAACAAATGGTTCTGACAAGCTCATTTGTCTTTTATTGGTCTGGCATCGCTCTGTCTCGACAAATGTGCTTTTAATTTGCTCGAGCTTTTTTACATGTTTATACGTGCAATTCAAGATCTTTTTTTATTAAGTTATACATATTAGGATTATATTATGTGAAAGTCTTTTCATGGTTCATAGAACAGCCAGTTGTTTTTATATTTCATTAGAAATAAGACATACAAGCACTGTCAGATTAGGCAGTGAGTAAGGGTTATGATTATGATATGGTATGATAATGGCTGTAGAACAATATCAGAGGGATTATTTTTAATTGCATGTCATTATGTGTACCCGATTAGTTATGATGTGTCTGCTCATAAATTCCAGTTATAAACCCAAGCCAAGTGAAACATGAAGCGAGTCACTCAGAACTCAAATATTTCTTCATTTCACTGTAAAGCCTGTTTATCAGACGCACAGCTGAGCGAGAGCCTAATTTAGAAAGGCCGGTTGGTTCAGCTCTCTGAAGGCTCTTCATCAGATTTTGGAAGTTGTTTTTTTTTTCTCTGGCCACATTATGAAATAGTTTAAAAGAGGAAAAATAAGAGAGAGAGAGGAGGATGGACTAAAGTCTGAGGAATTCGGTGGGAACGTTTCTGTTTGCCAGAAAGGAACTGAGTGCAGCTCAAAGACTCAATGTTAAATTAAAAACTCAAATTCAGAGCAGAGGAGTTTTTTTTCTGCTGTTCAGGACGACCATCAGTCTCTCTTCAGCAAACAGACTACAAAAAAGAATACAGACAGCTGTCAGGTTAATCTGTGCTGGGTTTTAGAGCTCTTCTTGTTTTTAGACAGACAGGACTCTACGGAATGAAAGTGAAAAAAGAATCAAAAGGAAAAATTATATGTTGCAAATTCAAATGAGAAAAAAGGTATTTAATATATTTATATATATTTAAATATACTTGATTACTTTATTATTAATTGCAGTTATTTGAAAATTATTTCAGTTTCTGTGGAAGCTAAAGGCTTCTGGATTCTCTCCTTAGCTTCTGCTTCAGTTTTTTTGCTTCTGAGTTTTGACTCAGTTTTCACAGGTGGGCGGGGCTTAGAAGAAGTATATTAAAAAATATATATATTTGCTATATATTTTTATTCTTTTTTGTTGCAAAAATCTTTACAAAATGTTTGCAACATTCAATTTTGATTTAAAAAATTTTGATTGCAGATTTTTTTTAATGTAAAATTTTGGCAGAAAATTCACTCCATAGGACTCAACCTTATAAAAAACAATTCAAAGCAAAAATCAAAATTATGAAGCATTTTTTACCCTCAAATTGCAGCTTTAAAGTCATGTAAAATGTAGACTGACTCTAATAGAGGGATTCAAATCAGATTTGAGTCATTTTCATATGTGGTCCTAAATCAGACATGTATCCGATCCATGAACATGCGGCATGAATGCGAACGGTCAAATTTAAATTCCTTCATCTTTTAGCTTTTACGCATGAGCTACGTGCTTCTCTCTTGTACCCACACTGCATCTCTTGGTGCAGCTGTGCAGCTGTAGCTGCAAAAACAGCAAAAGCAAACCTCCTGGCCTTTTTTCACCTCCTGGACCTGAACATGAAGTTTAGATCAACTGTTTACTGTTTCTCCACTCCAGCAAAAGATGCTCCACATATGAGCTGCTAACTCATCCATTTCCCTTTATAAAGCTACGAGTCTCTCGTCTCTCTAATATGAGTTTTTTTGATGTTGGTAAAGAAGGAGACGTTTATACAGGTATCAATGTGCGCATGTGAGATGGCATTTCAGGGACAGATTCGTTCACATTACACACAGATACAGATCACTTACATGTGTGAATGTGAACCGACAAGATAAGCCATATCTGATCTGGGCAAAGAATCGGATTTGAGCAATGTGGCTTGTAACGTGAACATAGCCTGATTCTATACTGAGTCATACTTGCATAAAATCCTGTAATATGTGTAAGGGGGGAATAAAAACATATAGACAGACTGACTGACTGACTGATTGATTGATTGATTGATTGATTGATTGATTGATAATCCCTATGGGAGGGTTCCCTCAGGAATATTAAGACTACAGCAGGATTATTACATGATTTACATGTACAGCAGTGGGGTAATAGTGAATTACACTTACTAACTGTAGACCAAATACCACTATTAATTAAGGGAAACAAAATAAATAAAATTAATTAAAAGGTAGAAGAAAAACTACTCAACTAAAACAGTTACAGGCTTACTAAAGGTGGTTAGAAACTAAATGTTTACAATGATTTAGTGACTACAGCAAGCTTTTTTAGACTACAGCAAGAGTTTTAGAGTTTCCTGTAGTGAGTTTCAGATCACTAGTGCTCTGTAGTTATTGTAACAGATTTTCCCAGTTTAGTAAAACAGAAAAAAAGGACCGGACTGGTAATCCAATCAGTAGAGCAGGTCTGATAATTACTCCTGTTTACAGAAATAATGGGTGAAATATATACAGCCAGAGATCAAGTTGTATCTAAACCAGACAGGGCTAGAAACTACCATGATAGTGGGTTCAATTCCTCACCAAGGCAAAAAGTAAGTATAACAGCTCTGCATGGAAGTGGATAAGCCCTACAGATATTACACTCTTCACTCCTTCAAAACGGAGGATTTATTTTAGGATGTATGTTGACCTCATGTCTCGTGCGAGCGATATTGAAGCCGTGCAGACCCGAGCAGCCAAAAACATCGTAAAGACTGAGGTGGAAGTGAACTGACAGACACCAGAGAACAGTATGAGTCACTTCTGATTTGGCCTATGAATATATTTTTCACATAAAGCAGTTGTGATAATGTGCGATGAAAGGGCTGAAACACACGCAAGCGGGAAGTAATGTTCTAACCTGAGCTAAATTTAGGTCTGTATCTCAGAGTTGGGGTGTTGTATAACACAGGCTTAAATTTCACAAGTCTTACATACATTAATAAGTTAATATTAACTATCTACTAAAGAGAGACAGCAGTGCTGGGCGGTATAACGGTTCATCCTCTATACCAAAGGAGAAATTAAAACCGAAACCAAAAAAGCATACTGGCACAGCTCGCTAACTAATGCTAGCCTGTAGAGAAATGAGAACAGCATTTTATCTGAGGAGCTCCTGCTGCTGTTCCTTTTAATACGAGTGTTTTTTATCCAAGAAAAATAGAAAAACAACAACAAACAGCAATAATTCACTCAGAAATGAATTTTCAGTTCATAAAAATGTATAGTTTTATATTTATTACCAAAATAACACAGCAAAAAATATACTAAACTAAAATTCATATGATATAAAACCTATGTAGACTATTATTATATTAAAATACACATTTTGTTTTCACAAGGGGATGGTGAGTGGAAACAGTTTCTAACAGTTTCTACCAGTTTCCATTGCGTCCTGCTGTATTATAAACTGCATTAGCAGCACATTTACTATGGGTTTATCCCTCCAACATTCACTCCTGAGAAAAGGCATCTGGTAGTGATTATAAAGTATGTTTAATAAATGGTGGATGGAACATAAACTGTGATCTTTTACCATATCTAGTGCTGATATTCTTTCACATGCTCTGGGGTCCCTCTGGGGTTTCATATTTCCCTGATTCAAATGTTAACATATAATGGTTCCACATTAGTGTAATGCATTACATAAACATTACATAATTTGCTCACCCATCCAAATAAGTGAACTTCCAATCACATCCATCACCAAAGGTGAATAAATCCAAGCACCTGAGCATGCAGACTACAACTTCTACAAACATTAGTGAAAGATTGGGACCTTAATGAATTCCTCAACTCAAAGAGCTCAGAGTTGTTCCAGGACTCTAGACTTTCTCTGGGAACCTAGAGTTTCTTTTCAGGAAGCTGGAAGTTTCTCAAGGAGCCTAGAGTTCTTCTGAGAACCAAACATTTTATCAGAAGCGTAGAGTTCCTTAAGGAGCCTAAAGTTCCTCCACAAGCCTAGAGTTTATCCAGGAGCCTAGAGTTTATCCAGGAGCCTAGAGTTTATCCAGGGGCCTAGAGTTTATCCAGGGGCCTAGAGTTTATCCATGAGCTTATAAATTTTACAGGAACCTAGAATTTCTCCATGGTCTAAAGAAGGGTATTTAACTAGAATTCAGTTTGGTCCAGTTAGAGAAAATGTCATCAGGCTATGATCCGGACCGTCGGCATTGTTAACTTGTGTTATGATTCAGTGTTTTATTCTGTTTACTGAAGAAGCCTATAGTAGTTCTGTAAGTGTTTTATCAACAACTGAAAGACAAAACTAATTATACATACTAGTATATTTCAACAATATTTATTGTTTTAAATAGGCCTGTCACAATAATTACATTATCAACCTAACATAAAATAAATGGAAACACCCTCAATAATTAAACATATCGAGTCTAGTAATGTAAATCTGTATGTTCACTTTATTTCAAAATGCTATATTTATTCTATTTGATTTTATTTATATTAGATTTAGGCCTGCCTGTCATGATAATAATTAAATTAATGATAAATCGTACAATAAATGGAGAAATGTTTGCTGAACTTGGCCAAAATATCAGCTTTTTTTAAAAGTTTTTTTTTTAGTTTTATTTTATTTAATATTATTACAGTAGCATACTTTATTATGTTGATGGGGGGAGTTGCCAATGCTTTTTGTCCCCTGGGGGTTGCCTTAGTGTTGAGGTAGGGATGTTTTGGGAGTAGAGAGAGCCCACCTGCGAGCGAGGGAGTATTTTTTTTCTTCTTGAGGAGTTCTGATCAGGTGAAGTAAAGTGGAATATTTTGCATTCTTGTCTGTGTTTTTTCTCTTTAATTCCTTAATGCACCATCTGTATTAGCTTTTCTCGCTTTATTCTCTGATTTCTCACCGCCTGTGGTCTCCTCTGATTGGCAGAGGAGAGCGTTTGGTGATCTTACGTGATTGGTCTGTAAGTTTACTGCACTGTAAAGCACGTAAACCATAAAGACAATAAATGTTCCGCTGCTTTAAATGAACTCTGTCGAATGAAATCCTTCTCAGTAGTTTATCGGTTTGGGTACGCATTGGACATCGTCTGGGTCCGGACCCGGACCGCGGTCCACCTATTAGTGACCCCTGGTCTAAAGTTTCTACAGGAGTATTGAGTTTATCCAAGAGATCCTAGAAACCTTGACTTCCTCACTGAGACTAGAGTTCCCCCAGGAGTCTAGAATTCTTCCACAAGCCTTGAATTTCTTCAGAAGCCTAAAGTTTTTTCAGGGGTCTACAGTTTCTCATAGAGTTCATCCACCAGTTCAGAGTTTCTCAGGCAGCAGAGAGTTCCTTTACAAGCCTACAATTTTTAAGCATTAGGGTCCTTTGTCTTTGTTATCATGAGAACGCAAAAAAATAGACCTTTGGTGGCTGAAAATGGGCAAAAGGCATGTACTAATTCTCTTAATTAATCATGTGTGTGTTAAAATTTGGGTGTAACGTAAAATAAACCAATCATTGTATCACTTGCCATTCCCTTTAAGAACCAGGTGAGCTCTGACTTTGGCGTTCGTGTTCGTATCTTAAAAGTGCTGCGCTTTTGTGCGTCTCAGCAGAGGATACTGAGCTGCTCATTCACACTGTGAAGATACACCAGCAGCTCATTTAAGGGAAAAGCAATGTTATTTTATTCTTAATTCTGTTAATTGTTGAGTTAAAAGTTGAGTTTGTGCTCTGCAGTGCGTCCATGAGCAGAGGTGTACAAGCTAAGATCAGTCTTAGACATGTCTAAGATAGTATTAGATGGCTAACTGTTGACTGTTGTCAGGGTTTTAATCAGTCAGTGACGCACCTCTATTTTCCACTGCCAAGAAAGAAACACACCAGATATTTACCTGAACACACCTCACTTCCAGACCATCATGCTCATCAGTGTAGATTTATTTCTATTTTAAACAATGATAGGATACGATAGGACCCATAGAGTTCCTCCAGAAAGCTTGAGCTTATACAAAAGCCTAGTTTTCACTGACCTTGTCACATTATACATCATACTGAACATTTTATCCTTCGATCAGGAACATATGGGCCAGTTTCCCACACAGAGATTAAGCCTGATGCTGAACTACATAGGATTGGTAAATTTCCAACTAAAAGAAAATTGGATTAGGCTTAATCCTTGTTCAGGAAACTGTCCCTATAACCTTATCTCTAAATCAAGAGACATGAAATCCTGTATTTTCTCTTTTTTTAATATCTCATAATCAGCTGTCTCAACCTACACCTTCACTGATATAAAAATGAACTAAATGTGTTTTTATTTTTTAGTAGACTTGTGTAGAAGCTCAATTTCAATTGAGAATATTTAAAGTAGTACAAATACAGATCAGGTCCAGGACTTGAGTACATGGACCGAATAAGTAAAGCAAATTGGAGTCATTCATTACTAATCTCTTCCACTCATACTGATTTAAAAATTGTTAAAGTCACAGTTTTTTAATGTTCTCGTAATTGTGCCACTGTTTCCTAAGCAGAGCTGAATGCTGTTTCTTGTTTAAAGAGGAATGACTGGATTGATTTAAAATTCCTTGTTTCAACAAACAATTTTCCATCAAACAACTGGAGGCGGGACACTGCTGGTAGAAAAACAGGGCCGTGGAGTCACATCCAAATCACTGCACTTTGCTTCGTGCCTGTTTTTGTAGCAGCATTTATGTGCATGATGCATTATCCAAATACTTTGCCTTTTGGCCTTCAAAAAAGACTTAATATGTTTTATTTTTGTCAATTTACCATATTTATAAGAAAAAAAACGTGGTTGACCTAGAGTTGCGAACAGTTGGAATTGTTCATGGTAACTTTGTTCTGTTTCTGACACACCCGAGTTTAAAAGAGGACAAATTGTTGGTGCACGTCTTGCTGAAGCATCTGTGACCAAGACAGCAAGTCTTTGTGATGCATCAAGAGCCACGGTATCCAGGGTAATGTCAGCATACCACCAAGAAGAACCAACCACATCCAACAGGATTAACTGTGGACGCTGTAAGAGGAAGCTGTGATCAAATCACGGCAGAATTCAATGTGCACCTCAACTCTCCTGTTTCCACCAGAACTGTCCGTCACCACAATAAATTATTGTGGTCTAAAATCAGGTGTTTCAGTTTCATTGTCCAACCACTGTATGTTTTGTTTTTCTAAAATAATTTTAATTATCTTTATATTTTGCCATGACAGGGTGGACAGATTTAGCTTTACCTCAGACATATGGATTAAATCTCATAACTAACACTCGCTACCTCTCTTATATTAGTGATTTAAAAACTCACCAAATATCTCAGCACTCTCTGCAACTGTTGTCCACCAGGCCCGTAGCCAGGGGGGATCGAAGGGTTCGTTCGATCCCCCCCATCCCCCACAACCCCCCTTAGCCACCCCAATCCCCCCGACCCTCACATATATCCAAACAGTGCTTGAAATAATTTGAGGCAGAAAAAAATAATATCAACTTTAAAGTCACATCACAGATGTAGGAAGTTTGAGTAACACTTACATTTATATCAAATTTATGTTAACAGTGGGGAGCAACAGACGAACAAATAAGGACAGCAACAACAGATTCACAACAAACTTATAATAAATAAAATATGTCTAAATTAAAAGGTTTGAAGTGTGCTCGTGTATTTAGGGGGCATTGGAGTAGAGAGCCAAATGAAGTCCACTTTTGGGGGAAAAAGATCCCCCCCCCCCCATCACAATGCTGGCTACGGGCCTGTCCACGCTGTCTTTTGTTGGTCCGAGTGCCAAAAATTTGGCAGGATGATAAAGGACAGAGGACAGGAAACTCTGAAACAGCAATAATTACAGTAGATTTTCCTCCATACTTCCCTAGGAACGTCTGGAAATGGAACGAATGTTTTTCATTTGACGAGACGACAGATTTACGGAACACATTCTGCACCTTCAGGTACTGACCCACCTCTTCTTTTTTTATTTTATATTTTATTGTGTCACTTTTTTTTTTTTTGGTTTGTATAATCAATTCAAAAGAAAACACTGTACATAACAAATAACAAAGAAAATTCCTCCTAGCAAACGCAATCAGAAAAGGAAGAAAAATAATAATAATAATAATTAATTATTTAATTATTATTAATGGCACCACTTTAAAATACGACTACCTTTATAAAGGGTTTATAAATGGTTTACAATCAGTTTATTAATGGTTACTAATTAGGTTGTAAATGCCTTAAAAATCATTAATAATCAGTTATAACACATACATAGAAAGGGCAACAATATAGATAGCTGTGAGTTCACTATTTGGCAAACAACAGGTCATTGTTGCCCTTTCTACGTATGTGTTATAACTGATTATTAATGACTTGTGAGGCATTTACAACCCAATTAGTAACCATTAATAAACTAATTGTAAACCGTTTATAAACCCTTTATAAAGGTAGTCTTATTTTAAAGTATTACCTTATTAATAATAATAATAATAATAATAATAATAATAATAATAATAATAATAATAATAATAATGCAACAGCAGGGCTGATGATAACTAGACATTAATAGTAACAATGATAATAAAAATAAGAATAATAGTTATAAAATGAATAATAATAATAAACAACAGAAGACAAAGCCCAATGGTCATACAATCAAAAATAAAGAACAATAACAATAATTAAATAAATAAATAAATATCTACGGCCTCTTAAAATAATTTATTATTGGATGACAAATCTGTTTAGTTCACTGCTGTGCACTTGGTCCACGACTGTTCAAACACTCCATCGAAGAAAATTTAAGCATCTCAGCTAGCCAATGTTTAAACGAGGGACTGTCAAACGAGCAGTGCTTTGGGAGAGACGGATTGCCTAGTGTGAGTACACCCTTAAATACAGTGTAAGTCTTAAAAAAAAGCGGTAAATTTGTGATTAATTGTGATTAATCACAGAATCTTCTTGTGATTAATCCGATCACCTCTTAAATTGACTGATAATAAAGGTTCGCTATTTTACAATCACCTCTTCGCAGGGGCCGAGACCCACCGCCGCTGTCCCGCAGGCCTCCGGAGAGATTGAGCGCGGACGTCACGAGGCGCTTAATGTTCCAATGTGTCTCCAGTTTTCTCAAACAGAGCGGCTGTTTGTCTCTCCCTGCCCTAACATGGCAGCGCCCCCCGTGTCATTTTGCAGAGCGATCGCTCGCAGCCACCCAGCGAAGGCGCTCGCATGACGGTGGCAAGAGCCATTGCTAATTTATAAAAGCCAAAAGGATGGATTCAATATTCATGAACAATCTGTCCCACTACAACCAGTCATTTCTGAGACTTGGGGGCAGCGAGGTAGCGGCGCAGCGACACAAAGGAAAAGTTCTGCCTTCCTGCGAAGAGAAAAGAGAGAGAGAGAGAGAGAGAGAGAGAGAGGGAGGAAAGAACGCCCCATCCCGAAAGACCTGGCAACACAAACCCTGCCCTAACCCCGGCACTTCCCGCACTTCTGTCTGGATCTCAGCTCTTTCAGCGACGCTCGAACGACTAGTTCCCATCCAACAAAAAACAGTACAAGAGAAATTACGAATATTCCGCTTTACAGGCCAGACCCCAGACTGAGCTGAGCCCTTTTCCACGTAAAACATCATTAAACTCCTCATCATCACTCACGGGCTAATTGAAACTGACCCTAAAGGCCCAGTAAAACCACCCCGCTACACTCTCCCCAGCGAGGCAGGGTCAGGACGCGAGGAGCTCAAGGAGAAAAAACGAGGAGAAACTAAAAGAAAACAGCTGCCAAACACGTCAGATCAGCTTGTGTAACATGTTTAAAGTCCCTCCAAATAAATAAATCCATAAATAACAATATGTAGAGCTCTGAATGCACTGTTTGGGGGCAAAGTCCTCTCACTGCTTACCAACAAACAAAATTATTCACATATTTTAAAATGCCTTTTAGGGCTGCATAAAAAATACAGCTCTGGACATAAATTAAGAGAGCACTTCAGTTACTGAATCAGTTTCTCTGATTTTGCTATTTATAGGTTTATGTTTGAGTAAAATTAACATTGTTGTTTTATTCTATAAACTACAAACAACATTTCTCTCAAATTCCAAATAAAAATATTGTCATTTAGAGCATTTATTTGCAGAAAATAATGCAAAGGAAACAAGTTCATATTCATATTCAAGTTTTAAGAGTTCAGAAATCAATATTTGGTGGAATAACCCTGGTTTTTAATCACAGTTTTAATGCATCTTGGCATGTTCTCCTCCACCAGTCTTACACACTGCTTTTGGATAAAAAATTAAGCAGTTTGGCTCGGTTTGGTGGTTTGTGATCATACATCTTCCTCTTAATTATATTCCAGAGTTTTTCAATTGGGAAAATCAAAGAAATAATGGTCTAAAATAAGAAAAACAAATAAGTAGATACATAAAATAAATTAACAAACAGAAAATACAGAAAATGGAATGGAACTATAAATGAGAAACATTTTGATTTGAGAGTTGTAATTTCCTAGAATGCTAAACAGACAGACAATTACATATAATAATATTACATTAAATAATATTGTTGTTGTCGTCCAATAAATAAATAAACAAATAAATAAAAAATCACAGTATTAACAAATGAACAAAAATGGAAGGATGGAAGCAAACTGACCAACAAAAAATGTTTAATTAAAAAATGTTAATTTTACAGAACACAAAAAGACGATTAACTAATAATGGAAATCAGTTAAAATGAGATTTGTGTTTTTTAAATTTTTTACATTTTTAAGCTTTTGAATTTATCTATTAAAATGATCTATGAGTCACATAATGTAAAAAGGATCTGTTTTGTACGTATAAAGCAATAAAAAAAAAAACAAAAAAACATTTCAATCGAGGTACAAGTTTGTGAGATTTGTATATTCATATTTTTATATAAATAGACAGAAACCTCCAGACTGAAGACACTGATGTAGAAACTAGAGGAGGCTCACTCTTAACCCTCGGCCTGAACTAATAACAGCATGGAGAAAAAGGCAGAGAAACGTTAAGGTGTAAACTCTTTATTTTAATTGTGATTCAGTAATAAATCTTAATCAGGAGGTTTGCAGAAAGTGCTGAATTTGCTCTTTTTTAATTAAATAAACACACTGGAAGAATGCCGTGTTCGTCTCAGTCAGGAGGAATGTTAACTACTAGCAGACTGCTCTCCTACAGTCCGTGTCTGTTTATCCTGTGTAAAAAAACACTATAGACGATAGAATCTGAGCTATAAACCGATATTTCATAAAAATAAAGGCACAAAATGATTATTTCAGGTATGCCATATAGAAAAAAAATGGTAAATTAATATATAAGTTCGAAGTAATTATTTTAAATGATGGTTTTTGCCAGTTTATTATAAAGAAGCTCATTAAAATTTTGTTTTTTATTGAACCTTAAAAATGCCTCTAATTCTTTAACCCGATTATTTTTAATTTTATATATTTAACTTTTAATATCAGTTTTATCTTCTGTTTTAAAAGAAAATATACTTTAACGCTATAATGCCTCAAAGCTGATCAGTTTAGCACAGTCTGTATGGTTTTATTCTGAGTAAAGTGTGAGTGTACAGGGATTCAGTGCTGGAGTTTCTCAGCAGAGGAACTGTGAGCTCACACTGCCATCTAAAGACCATCAGCTGATACAGTTCTTCCTCAGTTATCTGTGTGAGCTGTTAGTTCATTTTCCTACAGATACACATTCACTGTGTTACCACTGAACTCCACAAGCTGGAGACAAAGCACAGATATTCTAAAGAATAAACTAAAGACAAGACAAGGCTGCCATGTAAATCTTTACATTTAATTATATGAATACTGTTGGTGTACAATGTAATGTTTAGTACTACAATATCTGTGCTGTATGACCCAGACAATCTGCTTTTTTGTTTTAGAATCTAATCAATGACTTTATTACTGCAGTTCTTCACCTGTCAGACCTCTTATTCTTCTTCTCTTCACTGCTGAAAGTGAGACTTAGTCCTGTTTCCACGTGGGTCAGTCAGACCCAGTCTTCCTGTATCAGTTTACTACGGTGGCCGAGAAAGCCCAGCGCAGTGCAAATTGAAAAGCGCTGCAAAAGCACAAAACACATCCATCAAAATTACAACACAGGCGCAGCAAATAGAAAAACGCGCTGCAAAAAGAAAAACGCGCTGCAAATAGAGAAACGCGCTGCAAATAGAAAAACGCGCTGCAAATAGAGAAACACGCTGCAAATAGAAAAACGCGCTGCAAATAGAAAAACGCGCTGCAAATAGAGAAACACGCTGCAAATAGAAAAACGCGCTGCAAATAGAAAAACGCGCTGCAAATAGAACCACAACACAACAGAATTTTCCCGGGGGACCTTAAAAGATGCTGTACCAGCTGTATACAAAGGACAATAAGTGGCAAACAAGCTTCTGAAAAGTAAGTAATGTTTATTACCTGTGATTACCACGGTTGTGTGCATATTATTAAAAGTTCTGCTTCACAAAACACCTTGTTTGCCACTTATTGTCCTTTGTACACATAGTGAAGTCCGAGACGTTACTGAAGACGCAGCTTAGCTGGTACAGTATCTTTTAAGCTCCCCCGGGAAAATTCCGTTGTGTTGTGACTCACTTCCGTTGTGTTGTGGTTCTATTTGCAGCGCGTTTTTCTATTTGCAGCGCGTTTTTCTATTTGCTGCGCCTGTGTTGTAATTTTGATGGATGTGTTTTGTGCTTTTGCAGCGCTTTTCAATTTGCACTGCGTTGGGCTTTCTCGGCCACCGTAGTTTACTCCAGTTTACAAGATTCTTTTGAAGGTGTAAGAAACAGAACTATCTACAATCTATATTTCTCTTAAAAAATGACTTTTTAACAGAAATTTGTAATAAAGAATCAGATAAAAATTAAGATATATATATAAATAAAAAAAACTGTATAACCACTGAGTGATACAATGAATATAAGTGAGTAGTAGTAGTAGTACTAGTAGTAGTAGTAGGGAGCAGCAGTGAGCTGTATTAGTATGTTAGTGAGTATAGTAGTGAGTAGCATACCTGTCAAGTCTCCTGTTTTGGCCGGGAAACTACCGTATTTTACCCCTCTTTCCCACCGTCCTCTCTTATTAGTATTTTCCTGTAAATTTCACGTATTATGAATAAAAAAAAACGTATTAATAAGAGATTAAGAGATGTCTTAATGCCAGTTGAAGGAGAAAGTTACGCCTTTCAGGAGAAACAGCCAATCAGCTTGCTGGTTTTGCGCTCAGAGGAGGGTCAGTGTGGGGAAGCCCCACCAACCCCCAGGCAGCTAGTCGGAGCAGCTGACGATAAAACAGATCTGGATATACAGTGATTATTCTAAAAGAATGGTAACGGAGCTAACCATGTAAACTGTGATTACACTGTTTCTGGAGCCGTTTCTACAGGTTAAAAACACACAGATTAAACCCATATATATCAATCTGCCCTCTGGTAACTGGTCAGCCAGTAACTAATTATTTGTTTTTACTTGTATTTACTAATTTAGGATTGCAGAATTTACTGTAAGCTGTAATAAACTTAAATTAATTTAGCTAAGAAGTTTGCTAGAAGCTGTATGTAGAGGATGGTGGTTCCCAGGTAGTTATTTTAGATTTCTTGTAAACCTGTCTTAAAATGTAAGGGATACTGAACCTCAGTTGGGCTGGTGGGATGGCTCAAAGCGGGCGGCGGACAATTTCCCTTATTTTTAAATTCAAAACTTGTCAGGTATGGTGAGTATAGTGGAGTATAGTGTATGGGCCTGTGTGTGTCTCCGGGCTGTAGGGAGCAGTATTGAGCTTTAGTACTATATCAGTGAGTGTAGTAGTATATTAGTGATTATATCAGTGAGTATAGTGAATAGTGAGTATAGTAGTGATCTGTGTGTGCCTCTGCTCCGTAGAGAGCAGTAGTGAGCTGTAGCAGTATATTAGTGGGTATAGTAGTGAGTATAGTGGGTCTCCCCGGGCTGTATGGAGCAGTAGTGAGCTGTAGGGAGCAGTAGTGAGCTGTAGGGATCAGTAGTGAGCTGTAGGGAGCAGTAGTGAGCTGTAGCAGGCTTGAGTGTACAGTAGTTTTAGCCTGTGAGGAAGCGGAGGGAGCTGGAACTGGATCTGTGTTGTTTGTGTTTGTCCGGGTTGGAGTTTCTCTCTCTCGGTTAGTTTATATTCCATTAAACGCGGTCGGTTGTCCGGCGGAGCGGCGGGGGAAGCTCTGCGGCGGATGGTGGACTCTGGGCGGGTGTGTGTGTGAGGAGGAGCCGGGGCGGCGGAGGAGCGGCTGGGCTTGTTTACAGTGGATCAGCTGATGAGTCTGGTTTTGCTCTTCAGAAAAGTATCAGCAGATCTTCAGCTTTACTGCTGTTAAACTGATCAGCCCTCACCCAGCCTCACCTACACTAATGTAAGTAACACTGTAGAACCTGTTGTGTTCACTTACCACAATACTCACTTTCACACTGGAATAACAGGAGATTTAGCCTGGTTTAACCAAAATACAGATTTATCTGCTGGAAAAGCAGCATGGCTGGTTGACGGGCTTGGATTCTGACCAGGATATAATAGCTATGGTTTTCAATATGGTCAAATTAGCTAAACACCTATAACTACACTTTTCTGGTCAAGAGTTGGTTAACCAGAGCCTATAGCTTGCCAGTATAGGTGCTTTATAGGGCTGCAACGATTAGTCGATAAAATCGTCAATGTCGATTAATTAAATTTGTCAACTACAAATTTAATTGTTGACTAACCCAAAGTGCTGGAGACAGAAGCGCAATGGGAAATGGCTAAATGACTCACTCAAGTGCCCAAACACAACAGATTACACATTTAATCACTAAATAATCAGTACTCTCCACATTTAAAGAAATTAAACATAATCGTCAGATTAGTCGACTACCAAAATAATCGTTAGTTGCAGGCATATAGATGTTTTGGCCAAGGTTCAATGAGTCATTTACATCACATGTGGTACATGAGGTGTGAATTTTTATTCACACAATCCAGTTACACTCAACAAAAAAAAAACAATTATTAAATTCCACCTGAACCATCAATCTTAGACCATCTTAGACCATCAGAAACCCGTTTCCAGCTAATTAAACAGTCTTTAGTGCTTGTAAATGTAGATATTTTAGCACAGTGATCCAACATCAACCCATACACAAACCTACAACTAATATACTATATAGACAAACGTATTAGGACACCTGCTGAGTTATTGTTTTTCTGAAATTAAGGGCATTTAGGAGTTGTCTTTTGTTGGGCTCTAAAAAGACTTTTAATAGATTAAAGTCTGACCCTCTCTCATATCTAAAGACAAGTCACACACCTTTTACTCACCGACTAAGATTTTACAAAGACTGGGGATATATATATATATGACATTTATATAAAAATACATAATATGAATCTGTTTTCAGTAAATTATTTTAGCAAACATTGATTGTTGATTATTTCACCTTCTTCATAAAGGGTTATTTGCAATACATAACATCTAAAAGTTTATAAAGCCCTTGTCTTGCTAATGTTAACTGGTTAGAAGCCAACATTTGGCCAACTGTAGGCCCAACATCAAGCATTGGTTGGCACCCAACGTCATGCCAACGTAGGCCCACTGGCCAAAATGACATTGGAACAACGTAATTGGCCAATGTCATGCCAGCGTAAACAATGAGCCAACGTATACTTGCTATCTGGGATGCAGCTTCCTGTAGCTCTTCTAATGGTTGTTGACATTGTTCACATCACTATTTGTGTGAGCCAAGTCTCAAGACTTGATGATAATATTAAACACCATTGATTTTATCTAAACAGCAGGACTAGAAAAAGACTGACTTAAACCTTCAATCCTGACCAACTAATGCAGACCTTACCCCAAATTATTTCCAGCATTGGGATAAAATCACAAGGGTCTTGCTGGAGTTGAGTTGCAGTCGCATCATCTCGATCGTTCAGTGTACGTTGGTACGGATGGTTAGGATGCTGGGTTGCTCCAAGCCTCTGAGTGTGACTTGTGATGGGGGATATACAGCTGGGAGAAACAATTGGCCTAGCTAAATTTGGAGAAAATTATAAATAATAATAAAAGAAAGAAAGAGAAGTGTTAATTAGGTCAGGATGTTGGTTGATCACGACCCCACCTCATCACCTCCTACTCTCATCACTCCAGCTTCTCCTAAAAGTACTGGATGAAACACCACAACTCACCACAATTAGGCTTGGTGCCAATATGTTCATGGTAGTGTACTCTAAAATATAAACGTGCTACAAAGTGTTCCTTAGTGATGCTGCAAAAACCGCGTATGCTTCCTTAAATAACCATGTTTGCAAAAGAGGTCTGAATGTGAGGAGGTTTAAATAGCCATCACTTAATGTTCTTAAAGGTTCTTTAAATTTAAGCATCTATGTAAGTGACATCACTCAAAGAACCCTTATTTTTTAGGGTGTAAACTCACCAATTTGTGTTTAGAGAAGTTTAAGCCACTATAAGTCACTAATTCTAGTGACAGCCTTTCTAGTAAAACCTGTAATTATTTACCTTATATTCAATATTTCAATAGTCTTTTCATGTTTAATAATTCTTAAAAATGATGTTACAATGCAGTTAGTATTTTTTTATTTCATTATATTACACTATTTTACAAAGCATAATAGATACTTTCAGCCTAGTAACTGGTTTCTTGTTGGTTTTAGGTGCTGGTACAGTGAATAAACCCTCTATACTGTCTTCTGGAGAAGATGCCGTGCACATGTGGGAACTGGAGGAGGTGGATCCGGCCCCTCGTGGTGCTCCTCTACATCCTGCTGCTCCTGGTGGTCCTCCCGCTGTGTATATGGGAGCTACAGAAATCAGAGGTCAGTCTGTTAACTTTGGGCCTTCAGCATGTGACTGTGTTAAATATTAATCAGCCTTATCTGCAGCTCTGACTGTGATCTGGGAGTGTGTATGACTGAGTGTGTTTTTTTGCTCTCAGGTTGGCACCCACAATAAAGCATGGTTCATCGCTGGCATTTTCGTCTTTATGACGATACCCATATCACTGTGGGGTATCCTTCAGCATCTGGTGCATTACACCCAACCTGAGCTACAGAAGCCCATCATTAGGTGAGGACATTTACAATATTTGTTTTTGTTTTTTTTGCATTCAAATTCTTTAATTTTCTCGAAAATCATCAGTGCACCTCATAATCTTGTGCACCTTATGTATGAATTATACCAGTCAGGTAATAAGGAGCAGTAAAGCCACTCTGCTGAAGTACAGCATTATAAGGGAGCTTCAGTGAAGATCTCCAGCACCAAGGCTGGAGCAGTATTAGCATTAGCCGCTAACTGCGCTAAGCATTAGCTCTTTCGTCATTCACACTGTAGCCTGTGTGTTTACCATATTAAAACAAGCTACGTGGGACGAACCACTAGCTAATATCACCCTGGCCTACCAGAACACTCAGGGTTCCTCAATGTAGAGCTCAGTGTAGAGCTGTCGGGTGGCATTTATATACTGTTAGCACTAGCTATTAACCGCTAATGCTAATGCTAATGCTGCTGCACCCAGCCATAGTGGAAATCTGAAAATCTAAGCTTACCGTAAATAAACAGAAGTGCTTTACTCATCCAAATAAACAGTTTTAAGGAGAGAAATTGAGACAGTTTTGTTTACTTAGCTTGGCTTTACTTAACTAAGTTAACCACCATTCAGTGGTGAGACCTGCTGAATTAGAAGGAAAACATGGCGACACCCCTGTTCCTTACTAGTGACGCATAATGCGCCTTATAATCCGGTATGCTTTATAATCCAGTGCGCCTTATGTATGAAAATAGATCAGAAAATCAACGTTCATTGATAGTGTGCCTTATAGTGCGCAAAAAACGGTACATAATAATGATGATAATAATAAGAAGAAGAGGAAGTTTGGCTAATGACTGACAGATCTGATTATAACAGCCTAACTAAAAGAAGAGGGAGTCAGGAGGTAACATAGACACGAGACTAGGCCTTGACAATGTGGTCAGTGCTTGTTCCATAATATATTTCTTAATTTTGGTCAATAAGATATCATTCCAATATTGATGTGAACAGTACAAATGCCACCGGATGTGATGTACACAATCATGATCTGATTTTGCCAGCCTATTTTGTAGTCAAACCTTCTAGAGCCGAGTCCAAATCTAGGCCAAGACTTTTATCAGTCGGGTCAATGTTCAGTCATTCATTCAATCAATCAATTTTGAGTCGGAAGTACATTGAGGGCAACCATCATTTTTAGTGTAGCTGAGCATTTACAAATACATGGATTAACATGACAAAGTAAATAAAAGATAAAAATAGATAAATATAAAAGTAGAATTAAAATAAAAGTAATAACATTACTAAAATTTGGTTAAATATAAAATATATATGATCAAAAGAAGATAAGATCAATACAACAAAAATCTGTGAAAATTAAGCTAAAACCACTTTTACATAATACAATAAAAATACAAATAAATAAATGAACTAAAAAATAAAATAATAATAGTAATAATAAGGAAAGAAAATCAAAATACAATATTGATGATATCCTTGGCATGGTTAAAAACAAGCATATTTTTAATATGATATTCTGGCATTCATTCACTCAATCATCCATGAACCTGAGTTTTTATAGTAAAACTTTTTTTTGTTTAATGTTGAGAGAAATGGTTTTAAAGAATTTATTTAGATGCACAGTGCTGTATCTGAGTAAATTTGCTGAGTTAGGTTAAGTTAAAATAACTTGGAGTATTATTCATTTCCCTTCTCTCCCCTCTCTCTGTGTTTCAGGATATTATGGATGGTTCCAATATACAGTTTGGATAGTGTAAGTACAGTATGCTTGTCTAAAATGTTGACAGAGTTATATTTAGTATACCAGCTCTTTATAGCGCACGCCAGCCTTTTACTTCTTTTCTTTTTCCTCTGCTTGCATGTTAGTAATTAGTAGCGTTGCGTTAGTGATGTCGCTGCAGCACATGACTGAAATTATTGTGCTCAGTCTGGCTTCTGAATCCAGAGCTTTGACTGAAGTCATGCTCTTTTTATTCTTCACTTAGACCCTTTTAGTTCTGCTTTTCTCTGTATTCCTCGAAATGCTTTATACACCTTTAAAAAATATATATATATATTTTTGGCTGAAATCCAGCAAAATAAAACGCCAAATACTAAATTAGCCCAAATATATATTTATTGTTTTCTTTTTTATAGTACATATAAACCTAATCAGTTCAATTCTAAACATACATTTACCTCTGCAGTGCTTCTTAAGTCACATGCTAGCTAGCTAAATTGATTAATTTGCACAGAGAAATGCAATTAGCATTTTTGGTTAACAAACAAATGCTAAGGTAAAATGCTCTCAGCTAATGTTACAATACTAGTCCTGTACAGCCCAGCCCAAATCCCACTGTATGTTCTGTATGCAGCCCTGTTCTAGCCCTTGTGAAAAGGAAGTGTTAAAAGTTCATTAAATTAGGTAAAGAATGCTGAAGGTGCATTTTCTATTAAATATACTTAAATTTATTTAAACTGCACTTTAGTGTAGTTTATGTTAGTGTAATAAAGGTGTATATAATATGTGCATCAATGCACAAAGTAGTACATTTACACTGTTATATTACAGTCCAAGAGTATTAAAAATGATGTTAAAAGCACACATACTTAAATCTACTTAAGTTTGAAGAAGATATACAAAAAAAAACACTTAAAAGCACAATTTAATGTTTTTATGTTGTATTTAAGTATAGCTTAATTACAATTGATATATAGTTAAGTTGCCATGAGTTATTCCAAAATACTACATTTAGTATGTATTTAAGTTTGTATCAATTCCAGTGTTAAAAGTATGTACTTTTTAATTTTAAGTATACTTTTTTATATACTTATACTTTTTCCTTACTGAACAAGATCTCTCTTTCAAGATCTATCTATTTCTATCTCTCTAGTGGATTGCACTGAAGTACCCCAGTATCGCTATCTACGTAGACACGTGCAGAGAGTGCTACGAGGCTTACGTCATCTACAACTTCATGATCTTCCTGCTGAACTACCTGGGGAAGCAGTACCCCAGCCTGGTGCTGATGCTGGAGGTTCAGGAGCAGCAGAGGCATCTGCCCCCACTCTGCTGCTGCCCACCCTGGCCCATGGGAGAGTGAGTGCATTTTTACATGTGCTTTTACCATAAACTCGTGCTTTTTAATTTCATTCAACCACAACTATTCAGATTTTTTTGTTTTATAACTAAATATACGTTTTAAACCATAATTATTGATAAACTAAAATGTTTTTAAAAAATAAAAAGTTTTTCCTCCATTCTTAGATACACAGTGTGCATTGTTAATATCATACATATTCAGAGTTCAGAAATCAATATTTGGTGGAATAATCCTGGTTTTGTAATCACAGTTTTCATGCACCTTGGCATCATGTTCTCCGCCACCAGTCTTACACACTGCTTTTGGATAACTTTATGCTGCTTTACTCCTGGTGTAAAAATTCAAGCAGTTCAGTTTGGTGGTTTGATGGCTTGTGATCGTCCATCTTCCTCTTGATTATATACACGAGGTTTTCAATTTGGTAAAATCAAAGAAACCCATAATTTTTAATTGGTCTCTTGTTTTTCCAGAGCTGTATCTCACATATTTCTTTTAATGAGCCTCATTAAAAAGGTCGTGCCCATTTGACATTGGGCTGTGTGTTATCTGAACTGTCTCTGTGGTGTGTTTCGGGCTGTGTTGTCTGATTCAGAGCAGTGCAGTCTGAGGAAAGCTTGTTTGCTGGGGTTTATTTTTAGATCTAGTCAGTGGATTGCCTTCAGTCTCACTAGTAGGACGTCTCACAGGCTATTTTTTTCTATTGCCTAATTAACACTGGATTAAAACGAGTCCCTGGGAAAGTTTGCTCTGTTTCCTGTGTCTGAGTGTCTCACCCTTACGGCAGTGTGGAGTTCAGGAACAGCCTTGTTTCTCGGTTGCCTGCAGATGGTGAGGAAACCTGCTGGAAGGTTTTGATCATGTTGAGATCCGCCACAGTGCTTAACATGTTTTTCTGTGTCTGATTTAAAGCTGCATTGCTATAGCCCAGTCTGGATGGGATTAGTTTCTCAGGGGGGCATCTGTTGAAAATATTTCACACTTCTACTTAGTGTAAAAACTCCTGCATCTGGACTGTAATTGAAAAAAGAGGACCAGTGAGTTTTTAGGCTTTCTTGGTCACATGACCACAAGATCACGTTCAGTAGCTCCTCCATTTCCACACGCTGTTGTGTTTTAACATGGATCTCTGTGAAAATGCGCACCCAAAGTGTAATTACAGTGCGTGGCAGTGGATAAATAGGTATTTTATTAAACGTGAGGTGATGAAACTCAGAGAAAAACAGTAGATAATTCAGCCTGTAATTTTCTCAGAGGACGTCTGAGAAAAACACGTACATGGTCGTTCTGCACGGGAATAAAATCACAGAGGACCCCCCACAAAAAAGAAAATTACCTCAGGACTGAGAAACTGTCTTTTTTTATGGGAGGTAAATCCTGCCAGAAATAAAACAGAAATGAAAGCACTAAAATTAAAATGCAAATACCATTTTGAAATCACTTTATTTGCAATAATTGTTTTTAATTCAAATTAAAAAGTTTTTTTTTTGCCATTTCATTACCATACAGGTATTTTACAGTCAAATCTAAAATGAAAAGAATTGTGACAATTGTGAAAAGAAAAATAAAAGCTTCAATTTGGCCTTGAATTTTCTTGATTAACTGCATAGTAAATGTCAAAACTAAAATCAAAATGCAATGGTAAAGTTTTTATTTATTTTTCCTTGCAATAGGCTGCATGTCTGACAGAATTAAAATGAAAACACAACATTGAAAAGTTGTGTAAAAAGGCAAAAGAAGAATTCACGCTGTGTGCTGATGATTTACTTTTCATTTCCTAGAGAGAGACTGTTCAAATGCGTCCCTTTTTTTACATAGTTAGGTAGCTAAGCTAGGAGTGAGCCTTGGTTCACTTTTTTTTTCCCATATTTTGTGTGTGTGTGCGTGTGTGCGCGTGTGTGGAGCATGTATGAATATCTGTTTGTTTTCTTTCATATTGTGTGTGTGTGTGTGTGTGTGTGTGTGTGTGTGTGTGTATACTGTATGTGTGGACTGTGTATGAATATGTGTATTTTCTCTCATGTTGTGTGTGTGTGTAGGGTGCTGTTGCTGAGGTGTAAGCTGGGTGTTCTGCAGTATACAGTAGTGAGACCCGTCACCACAGTCATCGCATTGTGAGTTTCCCATTTATCACCACTGTTTTTCACACCCTGTGACTCAAGTTTCCAGGCCTTGTGGTTCAAGGCTTATTATGGATCTTCCTTAATTTAGAAGAACAAGTCTTGTACAGGAGTCAGTATGGGAGCAATGGGAGCATTCTACATCTCCTTACACAGTTACTCATCACTACCTCTATAATGTACAGATTAGTTAAATTGTAGTTATTGAAATTTTTTTTATTATTTGTGTGTGTGTGTGTGTGTGTGTGTGTGTGTTTATGCACTTTTAGAATTTGTCAGCTTTGTGGAGTGTACGATGAAGGAAACTTCAATTCCAAAAATGCCTGGACGTACTTGGTGATTGTGAACAATGTTTCTCAGCTGGTAAGTAGATTTATTTTTATTAATATTTCTTAATTTTTACTCCTTCATATATGTTGAGTATTATACAGTGCACTTATCACCTGCTTTGTTTTTTGTTTTTTTTTTAAGAAAACTGTATGAAAATCTATCATGATTACAAAAATTAAAGATTCCAACACAGTTGGATTCTTAAATATTACATTGCTTTATAATGTTATAATACTTTTAAAAACCATCTTACTTGATATGAATTTATGGTCAATTGTCATACGTTTCCTAGTTTTCCATAAATTGTACGCATATAATAAACCAATAAAATTAATGATAAGCATTTGGCACATTGACATAATTTTTTTTAGATTAGATTAAATTTTAGATTAATGTCCAATAATATTTTTCATCATATTCCAAACTTTTCGATTTCTTCCATTCGATCTATAACATTTAATTAAAAAGTGGTCCAAAATCTTTTCAGTGCAAATTGGAAATTAAGTAGTTTTAACAAAACAATTTCAACAAACAGCAGCTCTAACAGGAAGTTTCCTAACAGCAACCAACCAAGCGTTATCTATCATTTTTTCTGTTAGATTTTGGCTTAAGATATTTTATATATATTTTTTTTATTTGTATTACTGTAAATAAATTTTAAATTGATTTCATTTCCATAAACCTTTGCTTCCCCTCTCCTAGTTTGCCATGTACTGCCTGGTGCTGTTCTACAAGGCTCTGAGAGAAGAGCTGGGTCCCATCAAGCCGGTGGGGAAGTTCCTCTGTGTCAAACTTGTCGTGTTTGTGTCTTTCTGGTAAGCCAATTTAATGTTTAATACTACATTAGGCTGTATAAAGAGATATTGTAGTGTTTTTATACAGGTGCATCTCAAAAATTAAGAATAAAGTTGAAAAGTTACTTTATTTCAGTAATTCAGTTCAAAATGTGAAACTCATATATTATATAAATGTATTACCGACAGAGTGATCTATTGTAAGTGTTTATTTATTTTATTGTTGATGATTATGGCTTAAAGCCAATAAAAACCCAAAAATCAGAGGCTCAAAAAAAAATTATATTATAAAAGACTATTTGGTACTTTTGGCAGTGTGGGCAGTGTGGAAAAGAAAATCCAAATCTCCATAAAAGTTGTCAGTAGCAGAGGGAAGCATGAAGTGCTGTAAGATTTTGCAGGAAAACAAAACTGCACTGACTTTAGACTTGATAATAAAACACAGTGGATCAACACCAGCAGATGACATGTCTCTCCAAACCATCACTGATTGTAGAATCTTCACACTAGACCTCAAGCAGTTTGGACTGTGTGTCTCTCCACTCTTCCTCCAGACTCTGATCCCTTGATTTACTTTAAATGAAATGTAAAATTTACTGATGATCAGTGATGGTTTGGAGAGACATGTCATCTGCTGGTGTTGATCCACTGTGTTTTATTATCAAGTCTAAAGTCAGTGCAGTTTTGTTTTCCCACAAAATATTACAGCACTTCTTACAGTGCTTCCCTCTGCTACTGACAACTTTTATGGAGATGCGGATTTCATTTTCCAGCAGGACTTGGCACATTGCCCACACTGCCAAAAGTACTAATTTATATAAATTTTAAAATAGATCACTCTGTGTAATACATCTATATAATATGAGTTTCACATTTTAAACTAAATTAATGAAATAAAGTTACTTTTTAATGATATTCTGTTTTTTGTAGATGCACCTGTATTTGAGTAAAAATAAAGTATTATTTCAGAGAAGTCAAACTTCTCTGAAGCACAGGAAAGAGCTACAGTAAAATGTGCAGTGAACTGAATAAAACGCTGGTATTTTAGTGTAGTAGTTCTGTATCACTAGCACTTATTCTCCACTGTGCTTTTGACCGCATTACAGGCAGGCTGTGGTCATCGCTCTGCTGGTGAAAGTGGGAGTGATTTCAGAGAGACACACCTGGGACTGGGACAGTGTGGAGGCTGTGGCCACTGGACTGCAGGTACACTTTCATTTTTCTTACACATAAAGTACCAGTCAAAAGTTTGGACACACCTCTTCTTACTCTATGTGTTTTCTTTCTTTTTATGATTTTTTACATTGTAAATTTAATATTGAAGACTATATTAAAGCTATACAGGAACACCTTCTGGATTATTTTAATAACAAACCATAATCTGTTTTATACTTTAGATTCTTCTAAGTAGCTACATTTATCTTTGAGGACAGATCTGCACACTCTTGATTTTAATTTTAATCTCAGTGTCTTCATGAGGGAGAGTCACCTGGAATAGTTTTCTCAGCGTCTTGAAGGAAGGAGTTCCTGGAGGTGCTGAACAATATTTGCTGCTTTTTCTTCACTCTGTGAAGCTCCAGCTCATCCCAAGTCATGTTTTTGCTGCTGTTGCAGGATTTTATCATCTGTGTAGAGATGTTCCTCGCAGCCATTGCTCATCACTTCAGCTTCACCTACAAGCCTTACATCCAGGAAGCAGAGGAGGGCTCCTGCTTCGACTCCTTTCTGGCCATGTGGGATATATCAGACATCCGGGCCGACATCTCGGAGCAAGTACGCAACGTTGGTGAGTAATCAAAACTCAAAACTCACACATCAGTGTTCACAAGTTCTCTTGTGACCTCAGTGACAAATGCAAATAAACAAATACAGTAAAACGTAACAAGGAATTCTCATTTTTAACTAAGTATGTTATATCCTGTGAGCCAAACTGAAGAACAAAGTGTAGAGATTCCAGATTTCTCCTGGATGCTCCACAGCCAGCATGTGTATATTATGTTCAGTTCCGTCAGCAGCTCACCTGATTTACCACATTTACCAATTTACCAAACCAGGTGTTGATTAATATGACGAGAACTAGAAATAACTCTATTAAACTCAGATTAGGAGAGATAAGGAGAGGTTTTAAGGAAAACAGTGATGTTAAAGCCCTGCTTTTGGTGAATTTGCTGTCCGGTTTATTGTAAAGCTGGTGTTTTACTGAGCTAATGAACACAGCATTTTCTCAGTCAGCTTTATGAGGTAGAGTCCCCTGGAATTCAGGCTTTCAGTTAACAGCTGTGCTGAACTCATCAAGAGTTAATTACTTGAATTTCTTGTCTCTTAATGTGTTTGAGAGCATCAGTTGTAAAGTAGTGAAGAGGTAGAGTTACAGGTATACAGTGAATAGTGAATATTTGAGTAATGTTCTAGTCCAGATTATGAGAAGCAACAACTACTCAACTAATTAAAGAAAGAACTTTAAAGGTCAGTCAATTCGAAACATTTCAAGAACTTTGATAGTATATGATGAAACTGGCTCTCATCAGAACTGTCCCAGAAAAGGAAGACCAAGAGTTACCTCTGTAACTTTAATTGGGTGGGGGAGGGAAGCATGAAGTGCTGTAAGATTTTGTGGGAAAACAAAACTGCACTGACTTTAGACTTGATAATAAAACACAGTGGATCAACACCAACAGATGACATGTCACTCCAAACCATCACTGATCATCAGTAAATTTTACATTTCATTTGTAAATTAAGGGAGCATAGTCTGGAGGAAGAGTGGAGAGACACACAGTCCAAACTGCTTGAGGTCTAGTGTGAAGTTTCCACCAATCAGTGATGGTTTGGAGAGACATGTCATCTGCTGGTGTTGATCCACTGTGTTTTATTATCAAGTCTAAAGTCAGTGCAGTTTTGTTTTCCCACAAAATCTTACAGCACTTCATGCTTCCCTCTGCTACTGACAACTTTTATGGAGATGCAGATTTCATTTTCCAGCAGGACTTACTGGCACACTGCCTACACTGCCAAAAGTACCAATTGGTCTTGTATAATATTCAAATTTTCTGAGACACTGAATAAATGCTTAAAAAAGATAATACATGTTTATAATATATGAGTTTCACATTTTGAACTGAATTACTGAAATAAAGGAAATTTCCAATGATATTGTAATTTTTTGAGATGTGCTAGTATAAAATAAAACACAATGCCCCTCTTCATTTTATATACCTTAATTATATTTCCCTCCCACAGGGAGAACGGTTATGGGCCGTCCGAGGAAGAGCTATTTCAGTGAGGAGGCTGAGGAGGATGAACACACTGGGCTGCTTTCGGACCCTGGCCTGGACGCTTCGTCCACACCCCCGTCTCCATCGGGACGTTACCATGGCCTGGGGCGCACCGCCACGCCCCACTCTTACTCTGCTCCTGCTGAGCTGTGCTCTGCGCCGTGGGACGGAGACGTGGATGACATCACACCAACCGTGGTGTCTGGTGACGGTAGTAAACAGCTGCACACAGACTATGCTGAAATCACTTAACGGAAGGACGGTCACATGCTACCAAAGCTAAAGCAGATAGGGCACATTGAGCTGAATGAGCGCTGTCTGCTGGAGAATCTGCTGAAGTGAGTGAATAATCTCGACCCTAGCATCCAATAGCCGACTCACCGCAGACCTGATGTTCAGACGTGTCCATCAGGTAGGTGTTGGGTGAAGCTTTAGTAGCTGGGGCTCACCATCCAAACTAGACTGTCCATTTTTCTCATGCCATTTTAGTTTTTATGATGAGACATGACCAAAAAACATGCAAGATTAAGCACATTATAGTCACAGGCCCAATCCCATTTATTATTTTATCCCTACCACCTATTTTTACATGTGCCTCTTCTCTTTGGAACTGAGTAACAAGGGGAAGTGGTTTGAATTTTTTCCTCCTGCGTCCAGTCAGCTGTACTGTATTGTCAACAGTAGGGCTGCACGATATATCATTTAAACATCGTCACTGTGATGTGCGCATGTACAAAAGTCACATTGCAGGACGTGTGATGTCACTTAAGGCAGTTAAATCAAACACATCATGTTGCAAAGTTTTGGCAAGAAGTAGTTACCGCATGGTCTCCATCCACATGGTTGGGCACGTGCTTGTAAACGTGAGCACGTGTCGAAAGCTGTGCACCTCAGTCTGGCACAGTTTTGAGCAGATATTTCCAGTTACAGTGGAATTCACGCTTTTAATCCCAGAAAACCACTCCTTTTTTATTTACCTTTTAAAAAGGCATTTAAATGCCTCATTAAAGGGCCGATTACTGTTGTTTTGTTGTTTTCCTCAGGTTTTAAGTGCTCGGCGCTGACTCGGCTCTTAATCAGTCCAGACGCGAGATATGCATAAAGTACACGTAACCTATGACGTAGGATCAATGCAGAAGTTTAAAATGGCCTTTAGAAATGAGTCAACTCATCAAGGATCTTTAGCTTCCTACAGCTGAGAAATTCTATTAGCTATCCACTAGTATCTTTTTCTAATTTTTCTATTCCACCTTAAGTGAAGCAGCATAAATTGGCCCTTAGAAATGGGACAACCCATCAAGGATCTAATAAATTGTCAAAACAACTTATATATATAACCAGGAAATATTAAGTTATTTTGACAACGCATTAGATCCTTGATTGGTGGAGGTGGAACAGAAATCTTACCTTGTTAGTCAGCTACTGAGACATACTAAAGGTACTTGCAGATTGTTTATGCTGTTGCTTGTTTTAAAGTAAAGGGCTGTAATATATTGAAACTACTTTAAACTAAGATAATGCAAAGATTATTGTAATTAATTTTAACAAAAAATTCTACATTTGTAGTTTTATGTAGTCACATGTTTTACAATATAGCAAGTGAATTAGGACATCCTAACCCTAGGTGTAATTGTGCAAAATAGTGGTATGGGCAAGGTGTGAAATGGGATTGGGCCTTAGTCTAGCAAAATCTAATTTACCACATATCAAAAACACACAGCCGAACCGTTTAGACAGCTGTACGAATGTTACAGGTAACGTGAATGATAAGCAGCGAGACTTAATCGCCATTTCCTTCTCCTAAGATAATCTTATTCACTTTTTAATGTCTTTTTTTTATGATTTTATTTCAAAACAGTGAATCATGTTTGCTGATTACATGTGTACTGATCCAGTGCCAAGGTGATGTTAGCAATAGCAGCTAACAGAGATTATTGTGAGAGAAGAACTGACTTTTGTCACTGGGCATTTTCACACCTGTAGTTGGTTAGTTTTGCTCTAAATCAGTTAACGAGTTTATAAAGTTTGGGCATTTTAACCTTACTTTGGTTTGTTTTAACACTACAGTGATAAATCCAAGTTTGCTAAAAGGCATCATAACAAACCATGTTAAAAAATGCTCTCTGCTTATTGGTCAGAGCTGTCTGTGGTAGAGACTTTACAATAAACCAAATTTTTATCGTTATCTTACAAAAACATCTCGAAAAATTGCATTATCTGCATGCACCAACAGAGGGAGCGCTCTCGTGCTGCAGACTGTGATCACATGACATAACCAGGCTGGAGGTAGAGTGAGGTAAAGCTCAATAGGGCACGCTTACACTGAGGCCTGTCACGAGAAAAGTTTTTAAATTGCCGATAAATTGTCCCTGGATTTTTCGTCCTGTTTTTAATCTGCTTAATATCCACGCAAATAA
The DNA here is from genome assembly GCF_023375975.1 of Astyanax mexicanus. NCBI lineage: Eukaryota > Metazoa > Chordata > Actinopteri > Characiformes > Acestrorhamphidae > Astyanax > Astyanax mexicanus. The sequence goes on from NC_064414.1 coordinate 50,344,904, forward strand.
ACTCAGCTGCAATATTGTGGTCCTCAAAAATGGTCAGTGTAATGCTAATGTATTGTTTGGTATGTCTAATGTAATTATCAAGACATACCTAACTACTACTTGTGAGTGCATTGAAGCCAAGTGCAGATAAACAGTTAACTACATTTAATCAATTAATTTATTATGTTTTACATCAATATTGTAATATTCAGTAGCATTATCACATATCCTATTTTTGGGTGGAGCAAAAAAAGTAAATACAATAAGAAGGTCCTGTGTAGGTATGGCATTATTTCATAGTTTTGTGTAATGTACAAGCTTGCGTTTATTTTGGGGCACATCCAAGTATGATTTAATGTATTTAGACCTGCCCAAACAAACCGCACACAGCACCAAGAGTGAAAACGAAGCTTAAAAAAAGTCCAGGTGTGAAAATGCCCTTAGTATAAACTGAGAGTTTTTTTTTATTGTTTTTTTTTATTTTTATTTTAAATGATTTTATGACTGGCCTAAAGTGCACAACATGTTTTAAATGCATGGAGCTTTTCCAATTCTAGCCTCTGAGCACGTATCCTGTACATCTGCCTGTTACGTTTATCCAAATTACTTTTTTATAAATCTATCTTAAAGGGATATTTCAGCATTCTGCGGTTTAATTAATTAATAGTTTAATAATTATTAATAATTTTCTTGTTTCAGCCAGAAAGTAAATGTAGTACATCAATTTGCCATAACATTATGACCACCTTGTTTCTATACTCTTGTCTATTTGTATCAGATCCACTGGTTAGATGGGAACATTTTTCTTCAATACTCAGGACCCCACAGGATAAACAAACAAAAAAATACCACAGAGCAGCACAGTATTTTTTGGGTATCTCTGTGGTGATTTTCTATCCTGTGTGGTTCTGAGTATTGAAGAACAAGGTGAAAGGAGGATAATAATAAAATATACAGGGAAACAGATACAGAACTACAGTCTGTGACTATTATATAACTGTAAAGAGTCCTATATGATCAGTGGAGTTGATGTAAAGGACAGTGAGAGTAGAAACTAGGCAGTGGTCTTAATGCTGTGGCTGATTAGTGTATGTGGGTTATAGTTTTGTGTATGAGTTGAGGTCACTGACACACCTCTTTTATTCTTGACATTTTTTCTTTTTATTATTATTATTTCATTTTAAGCTTTTAAGGAAATGTTTATCTACCAAAGCACACTTGTGCTGCTGTTCATAAAAATCCTGTCTGTCTGAATTTCAGTTTTTGATTTATTGTAATTTTTTTTTTTTTTGTATGTTCTCACAATGCTTGAGAATGCAGATCAATAATAAATCCTAATATGATATCTGCTGTATCTAAAAAGCACCTAAGGAACATCTTTGCGGCTATAAATCACTTACAGTCCTTGTTTACCTCATTATATCTGCTGAATTGGGGTGGAGCATCTTTAACACCGTCACCAATCAATAAACTTAACAGGAGTGTGTAAAAAAAATCTCAGCAGTGTTTTTTTATTTGCTTGATAATCTGACTTTTTAAAGTGGAAAAAGGCACAAATGAACGTAAAGCAGGGCCGTGCAGAGAGCTTTGGAGGGGCGGGTGCTCAAAGTCAAAAGGGGAAAAATTGAGCACGAATTTAAAACACTATACATAAACACACCTTACAATATAACCGGTTGATTTGTGGTCTTACTGTGGTGTTACTGTAAACTACAAATAAACAGAAATCATGTTAAATCAGTGTTTCTCAACCCCGTTCCTGCATATTCTACTGCATACTCCCACTGTTCTGCATATTCTAAAGCTATCTCTGCTTTAAAGGCTCTTAATAAAGTAGGTGGTATGATGTGTCTAAGGCCCCGTCCACACGAACCCGGGTATTTTTAAAAACAGAGGTTTTGGCCTTCCGTCCACACCAAAACAGCATTTTCGGTCACTGAAAGGTGGAAAGTAATGAATTACATGTGCTCAAGTTACTGTAATTGAGTAGATTTTATGTGTAATTTGTAATTGTAATAAAGTAGTTTTTAAAATAGGTAATTTTACCTATTTTAAGTAATTTTAAGTAATTTACTTCGCTACATTGGAAAACACCCAATTACTAAGTAAAAAATAAAATGCTGGGAAAAAAAAAAAAAAAAAACAAAAAAAAAAAACAATTGTTTGAATAAAAAAAAAAAAAAAACACGTCAAACCTGCAAAAGCATGTGGTATACGTACTTTTATCATTAAACAATCTGCTTCAATGTTAAAAAACATGTAAATAACAGTTAAAGCACAGCAATGGCAATTTAAAAAATAATAATGAACTGTAAAACTATAGAAATACAGTTTATAGTCACCTATATTACCATAACCTTTTTAATAGTAAAGAAAAAAAATGGATCATAGAAACCTATGCCACTTGTTTTATGGGGTGGTCTGTAAAAATACTGCCTGAAAGGTCCAAATTATTATGTGGAATAATACTTCATTAAAAACAATTTAATTTTTTTTTTTTTACATCAAATAATTAAAAGTAACTATGTTTAAATTGAGTACTTTTTACTTTTACTCGAGTAGATTTTTAGATGGGTACTTTTACTTTTACTTGAGTAGAATTTTAGCAAATTAAAGGTACTTTTACTTAATTACAAATTTTCAGTACTTTTTCCACCTCTGTCGAAAACGCCTTCGAAGGTGGAGATTTTTTGAAAACTCTGCTGGAGCGGAGCCGTGTGGACGGAGAAAACGGAGGTTTCGGAAAACGCTGACGTCACACAGCGAGTCTGCGCATGTCTGCTTTTTGCTGTTTGGCTCAACAACAGCATATTACACTCAACTGATCCAACTAATGATCTAACTGCCCTCTCTGACCCAACAGCGCAGAATTACCCAGAACCAGCTTTAAACGCTGTAACACGTTTTACCAGTGTAGCTCAGACCAGTGATAGTGCCGTTTTGGCTGTTCTACACACTACTCTATAAGTATGAGCTTTAATTATACTGATCCAGCACCACCCTGGATATACTGACAGACCAGCAACACCAGCAAACTCAAAATACATCATATACTGTTACTGGAGCTCCTCATCCAGCCTGTTTCCTCCACAGCGTCTCTGGATTTTACAGCAGGTCAGTAATGTGGGTTATAGTGATTTGTTTGTAGATTCTGATTAAGTTTATTATATTATATTAATAATGTGCATTATTAATGCAATATTATATTATATTAATAATGTGCAATATTCACAATTTCAGGACAGAGATCAGGGTTAAGAAACTGCTTTAAACTACAAACAATACCGAGTGCTAAATTCTAGCTATCCTCTACATCCGGCTTCTAGATAACTAGTTAGCTAAATGGATTTTTATTCATGTAGCTTACAAGTCCTGCAATCCTAAATGAATAAACACAATCTTCTCAAACCTTGACTACCTATCTAACTAATTCCAAAGTTAAGCTAACTGACTAGACACAAGCTGCAGTTTATTAAGCACACAGTGGGTTTAATCTTTGTGTTTTGATTCTGACATGTATTTTAACCAGCTATCAGAAACAGTCTCATTACAGTTTACATGATTAGATACCGTTACCTTTCTTGTAGAAAATTCCCCGTATGTCCATATGAGTTTTAAGGTCAGCTGCTGCTGCTGCTGCCTGTTCAGTGTTGCCAACTCCTCAGTAAGGAAAGTAGCTATTGGCTGTCCTAGAAGTCGCTAAATGACGTCATCGCCTAATTTGCATAATACATGTTTTTGAAGCTGTAAAGGATTAGGGTTGTGGGAGAGAAAAAAGTGAGTAAAAACACCATAAATGTGTTAGAAATGTTACAAATGAACAACTTCTGTTGCTTTTTAAATAGGAGGTCACTTTTTTTACAGTAACTTCATTTTTACGTAAATTACATAAATTTGTTTTTTTGCCATGTTCTTAAATGTTATTATAAGAGTAGCAGTTAGCCAGTTTTTTTTTAGTTTTTAGTTTGTTTTATTTTATTTTTATTTTTTACGTTTTCTTAAGTTTTCTTTATTTTTAAACCTATCATAGACAAATTGTTCAATGGTTCAATAGATATTTAGCTTTTTACAAAGAGGGAGACACTGTGGAGGAGGTGAGTGACAGGCTGTGTGGTGAATGAGGTGAGTGAATGACTGATACTGTGAGTTAAATTAAGGGATTTCTGTTCGTGTCACACTGAAGACACATTAATATTTATACTTCTGCTCTGTAAATACAGAGCGGGGTCAGTCAGCGGCGGCTGAGGGCACGCGCGATTCATTTGGATTGTGTTGGTGGAGCGGTGTGTGTGTGCGCTCATACTAACCCTCCTCCACGCTTCGCAAAACCAGCAAGCTGATTGGCTGTTTCTCCTGAAAGGCGGGACTTAATTAGTGAACCGGTGATCTGTCGAGTTGCGCTGCCTTGTCAAACCATGCTACCCCAGGAATAAAATACAAAAAAAAAAAAAAACCACCATATTAAAAATTATTAGAAAATACTATCAGAAGAAACCTAGGTAGAGTATGTCAGGCCCGTAGCCAGCATTGTGATGGGGGGGATCTTTTTCCCCCAAAAGTGGACTTCATTTGGCTCTCTACTCCAATGCCCCCTAAATACACGAGCACACTTCAAACCTTTTAATTTAGACATATTTTATTCATTATAAGTTTGTTGTGAATCTGTTGTTGCTGTCCTTATTTGTTCGTCTGTTGCTCCCCACTGTTAACATAAATTTGATATAAATGTAAGTGTTACTCAAACTTCCTACATCTGTGATGTGACTTCATTGTCTGTCTCTGTTGCTCACCTCAGTTGTCTGTTGCTTTGTTCCATTGTCTCTGTTGCTGCCCTCCATTGTCTGTCTCTGATGTTGCTGTCCTTTATTGTCTATCTCTCTACTATTGACATAAATAGATAAGAATTACTTCATTAGGAACACTATCGGTATGGTCATTAAAACTTAAACATGAATTAATAATAATATAAATTGAAGTGTTCTGTCTTATTAAAATCTTCCTATAACTGTGCTGGGACTTCGTTGCCCCCACAACCCCCCCCCCTTCAGCTCGCTGAACTCGGCGCCTGATTGGCTGACAGAGCTCATTTGCATACCGTCTGGTCTGTGAGGGTCTGCTGATTCATTAGATATGCGTGGATTCGTGGAGCGACCAATAATCCGCTTTTAATAACGCGTTACAGTTGATATTATTTTTTTCTGCCTCAAATTATTTCAAGCACTGTTTGGATATATGTGAGAATTACTGGTGACTGGATTGCGTTTTGAAGGTAAGAGTGTGGGGGAAGCGCTGGAGGGGGTTGGGTGTGTGTCTCGAGTGTCCTGAGGTAAACACAAAGCGAAACACAAACAGATTTAAACTCTAAACACAGTTCCGTAATCCGGAGGGGCAGACGGTTTGAATGGTGTATAACATGTCCGCATTCGATCAAATATGGACGTACGAAAAACGTAAATATGAAAATAATATTTCATAACTTTCATAAACCAGGCATATTTCGCCCTAAATGTTTATTTTCTGAAAGGAGATACGGCTAAATAGGCTAGATAACTGAAAAGCTTTAAAATGGCATATTGGGTGTCTACATTGAACCTATAAGTATTTATAAACACAGCCAGATATTAAATATGATATTTTTCTGGCCCGCCGGCGGACCAGGGCGTGTTAAGAGGTTAAACCCCTTTTTACACCTCTATACTGTATTTTATATATGGCCTTAGGAGCAACAGGCATGTTGAGAGTAAAATACACCCTAGCTTGATCGTCAGAATTGCAAAGTGAGTGACTGAATGTTATTGTCACTTTACCTACATTTCTTAAAAATCAACAAAAAATCCAGACTTTGGATTTATCGCAATAATAACAGTAATAATCCGGTGTTACATTTACAATATACTGTTGGGCTAAGCCGAGCCCGGCATTTTTAACGCAGGGGAGTTGTAAAGAAATAGAAGCCCTGCACTCAGCAACTTACCGATTTTGGGCCTTTTTTTGAACAAGTCACCAATATTAGTAACAATGTTACCGCCGTTTTCTTCCGTTTTCGCTCCTTGTCTTCTTTTTTACCCATTTTCTCAAGTAACTTTCCCCTGATTCTTATTCTTTCCACAAGCTAAGAACAGAAATGGGGGAATTGCCGCCACCTACTGGATTGGTGTAAAACAGTCTGAACAAAATGTGTGAAGAGAAACATTAACAATTTTTCTTACTCATCACTACTCTGGGGGCAGGCGGGGGGGTGGGGGGGTTGGCTGAGGGGGGGTTGTGGGGGATGGGGGGGGGATCGAACGAACCCTTCGATCCCCCCTGGCTACGGGCCTGTATGTGGATAGGCTAAATTACTGTATCAGTTAAAGTTTAAAAAGTTATGGTCATGTACGTGATTAGAACCCGTTTCTACAGTTTATTATTTTTAACTGCTGTTTACAGTGTTTTTTTTTTTAACACGCAAGAAGGTTGTTTAATGCTTCCAATAAAAACTTAATAAATTATCATGAAAACGTTTACACTGAGAAAGGTGCAAAAAACACCTATAATAATCACAACTCTACCAATTTATACCCGATTTACACACGGTTTGGTTTGTTACAAACAGCAGAGATATAGTTATGATACAGGGCGCTGTTACACATTACAAACACCTGCTTTCATACTGAAATACTTTATATTATGCTTCTTAAAAAATACATATTTTATCCCTTTTATATATATATATAAATATAAGTATATATATATATATATATATATATATATATATATATAAAAGGGATAAAATATGTATTTTTTAAGAAGCATAATATAAAGTATTAAAAATATATATATATATATATATAAATATATATATATATATATATATAATATATAAATATATATATATATATATATATATATAACAAAATACTGAAAAAAATATATAAATATATTTTACATACACGCATAGTGTCTGTTATATTAAACTAATTGCAAAAGTAAGATATGTAATTAAAAGCATTAATATGAACTACTTACTTACTACTAACATAGCGTTTGTTACCTGTCTCCACTTTCTTAACTATAAACTACCATGAAATATGATTATTCAAATACTAAATAGGTTCATAGTTTAAAAAAAGATAAAATCTTCAACAAGCAGCTGGCTCCCATTGGGTGAAATGGCCCATATATGTATATGTATATAATATAATAAACAGTATATGTTACACTTTAATAATATATGAAGAACAATAAATGTGGATTAAATTTAGATTTTAGGAAAAAAAAAATATTTTAGACCAGCTATTTTGATTTTATATAGTGTTACATATTTAAAGCAGCTCTTATATAAGCCATTCATAGACAACTGTCACACATTGCATTAATTTTGTATTATCTTTATTTCCCTTTACATTGTACATTCGGACCTAAGCCTTTTAGCTGTATATTTATAAAATTATACCTCTTTACGTGATATTTTTGTTGAAAATAAGAAATTATTAAACACAATTCTACATTGCATCATAACTTTGATTTGATCGGGTTTTAATAACACAAATACAGTCATCCTACATCAGTCAAATGTTTGTTCCCTTTATTCATGACTGGAATTGACTGTATTTGTGTAAATTGTTGGTTAATAAGCTCCGCGCGCTCAAACCAAGACGCCGCCACCAAGGCAAAATCTGCCTACTAAATACAGAAAGTGCACAGTGCGTTGAAAGTTCGGCTATTAAGGTTTGTTAGTTTTATTTTAATATATATAAATGCTCTTTTCCCTCCAAGCTTATCTTAGTGCGCATAAAAATCGTTCGCTCGAATTACAGAAATCGTTCGCTCATATTACAGAAACTTTGAGCACTCGATTTAATTTTTTTTTTTATCCCCCCCCCCCCCCCCCCCAGGCAAACCCCCCCCCCCCCTCCCCGGGCTCGTATTATACAAAGTTGTTATAAAGAAAAATATATTGATGCAGGACATAAAAACAGCGGGACAATTTGGAAGGCAACAATAGTACACTTTGATTGTATGATTATAGTCTAAGGGAAAAAAAAAAAAAAACTTAATATCACACGTAATTTATTCGCCAAAAATATGGATGTATAAAATCACATTTGTATTCTGAAGCTTTATTGTATTTTTTTCCCCACAAACTTTTATTGTTGGTGTTTTTAAACTGTTGCCTTTCCGCAGATAAATAATACCTGAAAGTATTACATAAAAATAATTATTAAAAGTATTTTTAAAAAATAGTTTTTTGGTATAAAATTCTAAGCTTAAAAAAAATCCAGTGTGGTTGATGCTGTATAATTATATTGCACAATAATAATAATAATAATAATAATAATAATAATAATAATAATAATAATAATTCTCAGCCTCACATACACTTTACAAGAATAAAACTATTACATAATATAAACGTATGAATTGCAATGCATAAGATTATCATAACGATTTATATTTCTGTCCCCAGGAAATTACATGCATAAATAAGCACAGAAAATAAAACATAAAAAAATCACTTCTGTTACTGGAACTCATTCCTATCACTGGAACTTACTCCTGTTACTGGCACTCAGTCTTGTTATTCTTTATGTTAAGAGGACTGAAAGTAACATAAATTAGTTTTTAGCATAGAATTAGCAAAAACGTGAAAAATAGCTAAACGGTGGCTATGCTAATAGCATGAGGACACTGAGCACATTCTACTGATTTTGCCAAATTTGCAATTTAAAAATAAACAAGTAATATCTAAGAATGAAATTAGGTAACAGGACAGAGCGTTGAAATATACCTCCTCAGTCGTAGTTACAATTAGATCAAATATACTGAAAAACTAGATGTGATTTGTAGAATGTTCCAGACATGTGTATTTTAACTTATATATAATTAATTTATTATGATTTTTTTTGCATTCACAAAATAATGCACAATGCAAAAAAAAAAAAATGCTTATCTGAAGGAGTTTAATAATATTTTATGGTAAAATTTATAGAGAGAGGGGACAGGTAACAAATGCTTAGTTTTCAGTGTTCTAAGTAGTTTTTATGTTTTTAATTTTATATCTTACTTTTGCAATTAGGTTAACGCAGACACTATGCTTAAAAATAAAACGTATTTTAAAGTTAGTTTGTGCACGCTTGTACATTGCACCATTTTTACCATTTTAAATGTAGGATACTTGTGTTATACTGTTAAACTAAAACTGAAATATATTTCAGGCCTAGTGCACAGCTCATAGCTCGTCGTCCTACTCATATAAAAAGTTATATGAGTAAATATAATCCCTCAGTAGCTCTATGGAACTGAACGATATGTTAAAGAAGCGCAATAGCGACCATTACCCATAACAGCCTCCCTGTATAAAGACGCAGCAGTGTTTAGACCGGATTCAGGACTCCGGGAGTTCGGGGGAGTTTTGCGCTTCTACAGCGCTGTTGAGAGATTTATTATATTTATTAAACTACGGTCTTGAAGTGTTGAATCGCTGGCGGTGAATACATTGATGTTATGTTAACATTCTTTTAGGCTCTTTCACCCCAAGAGGAGCACTGAAACTGCGCTGGGACAAGCGCGCACATCATCACAGCAATACACGAGAAATATGTCTTTTCATAATACAGCAGATTGTAGGATCTACTTGTGTTTATTGTATGCCACAATCTACTAAATGATAGAATTTAACTAAGCATTATTAGAGACGTTTAAAGGACGTAAGACCATAAAAGACGTTTAAATATTTTTGTATAAACGTCGCATAATAGTCTTTTAAATGTTTATTGGTGGTCCTAAAAACGTTCAATAAGAACCCAACATCTTAACGAACCTTATTTTAGTTAGCTGGGAAGAGCATTGCTTTTGTTTTATCTAAATGTTATTTATTTATAGTTATATATAGTTAAAATTGAACTGTTGTCATAGGTGAAGGAAAACGCGTTAAAGCAGTAGTGAGGAATTCAGCACAGTTTGTTGTTTAGTTTTTATCACCTACTGAACAGTTAAAAGAGCTGAATATAAAAAAAAAATAATAATAATAATTGAAAATAAAATAAAAAGATTCTAAAAAAAATCTAAACAAAATAAAAAAAAAAAACAACGTAAAATTATGAAAAATACAAATAAACCGGATAGTTTTAGCAACGAAATGTAGTCAGCGTCAGTCAACAAAAACAACCATAAAATAATTCAATAATAAAAAAACAACAAAAAAAGGTTACATTAAAAATCAACCACAAAACAACAAAAAAATAAAAATAACTACCCGCAAAAAAAAAAAAAAAAAGAAAACCCTCCAAAAAAATAACCACATAAATATTTACATATTAAAAACGAAAAAAAAAATTGGACTTGGATGTTTTTTTTTTTCTTTTTTGTTTGTTGGCTTATTGCCAACATTCGAACGTTCATGTCAGTGACATCATAGTTCAGTTTACCGCTGTGGTTAGAATTGGATAGAACTGTGACGTCACTAACATGAACGTTGGGACTCACAGTATAAAAGGCGCAGCAGCGCGAGAAACTTCAGTCGTCAACGGATCTTTGCAGCGAAGGAATGTGCTCAATCCAAGGGATTCTGGGAGCGGCGGGCGTTGCAGCTCTAGCTGTAGCGGTCGGTGGATCGTTTTACTACCTGTACCGATCCAGAACTCAGAAGCCGACGACAACGGAGGAGACTACGGTCACTCCAGTGGAAGGAGACCCTGAAACGGTGGCTGAGCCGATGGTTGAACCTGTACTCCCTGAGACTGTGATGGAGTTGGTGGAGGTAGATGGAGGAGTTGACTGCCCCCAGGAAGAAGATCAGGTCACTATCATTATGGATGAGGCACCAGAAGCTCCCAGCCTGCTACAGGTCACTGGCCTAGCAGAGACTGAGGAAGCTGAGGTGATTGTGGAGCCTGAAATCTGTGAGAGTGTGGTGGAAACACAAGTGGAAGATGGAGGAGTTGACTGCAAACAAGAGAAAGATCTGGCCACTCTCATCGTGCAAAAGGCAATAGAAGATGCCATCCTGCTACTGAACACTGACCTAGCAGAGACGGAGGAAGCTGAGGTGATTGTGGAGCCTGAAATCTGTGAGAGTGTGGTGGAAACACAAGTGGAAGATGGAGGAGTTGACTGCAAACAAGAGAAAGATCTGGCCACTCTCATCGTGCAAAAGGCAATAGAAGATGCCATCCTGCTACTGAACACTGACCTAGCAGAGACGGAGGATGCTGAGGTGATTGTGGAGCCTGAACTCTGTGTGAGTGTGGTGGAAACACTAGTGGAAGATGGAGGAGTTGACTGCAAACAAGAGAAAGATCTGGCCACTCTCATCGTGCAAAAGGCAATAGAAGATGCCATCCTGCTACTGAACACTGACCTAGCAGAGACGGAGGATGCTAAGGTGATTGTGGAGCCTGAACTCTGTGTGAGTGTGGTGGAAACACTAGTGGAAGATGGAGGAGTTGAATGCCCACAAGAGGAAGATCAGGCCACTCTCATTATGGATGAGGCACCAGAAGCTCCCAGCCTGCTACTGGACACTGACCCAGCAGAGACTGAGGAAGATGAGGTGATTGTGGAGCCTGAACTCTGTGTGAGTGTGGTGGAAACACTTGTGGAAGATGAAGGAGAAGAGGATGAGGATGAGGAGCAACCTCTCCCAAGTGTGTATCAGCTCTACAAAGACTGGCCTTCAGATGAAGATGAACCCCGCTACAAAGACTGGCCTATAACTAAAGATGAAGAACCAAAAGAGCAACGTCAGCCGAGACGAAAAAGAGAGCGGGAAATCAGCGACAAGAAGGACAGTGGAGAGGAAGCTGAGGTGACTGTGGAGCCGGAACTCTGTGAGAGTGTGGTGGAAACACTGGTAGGAGATGGAGAAGTTACCAGCCCCCAGGAAGATCAGGCCACTCTCATTGTGGGTGAGGGATTAGAAGCTGCAGGGCTGCTATGTGACACAGACCCAGCAGAGACTAAGGAAGCTGAGACGAAGGCTGAATGCAGATCTGAAGCTGAATCCAAAAAGAAGCCCAGGAGACGAGGAACACGAGGAAAGGGGCGAAAAATCAATTATAAGTAGAACAGTGTAGAGGATTAAGTGGTAAGAAATAAATCTGCATAAATCTAAATTCGAGTGTAAGGGGTCTTTTTTTTAGGTATTTCAGTCCTTTTGAAGTCTTGTATGTGAAGTATAGTAGCACACTCCATAAAAAAATTCAAAACAACCACAAAAATAATTTAATATAAAAAACAAGGGAAAAAATATTACATTAAAAATCAACCACAAAAAAAAACTACAAAAAAAAAATAAAATAAAAAAGTTTACATAAAAAAACAACCATAACAACCAGGCTGAAGCTGAGGTGATAGTGAAGTCTGAACTCTGTGAGATTGTGATGGAGTTGGGGGTGGAAGATGGAGGAGTTCACTGCCCCCAAGAGGAAGATCAGGCCACTCTCATTATGGATGAGGCACCAGAAGCTTCCAACCTGCTACTGGACACTGACCCAGCAGTAAATATAAGTATATATATATATATATATATAAATATAAGTAAGTAAATATAAGTAAATATAAGTATATATATATATGTATATAAATATATATATATAAAAGGGATAAAATATGTATTTTTTAAGAAGCATAATATAAAGTATTAAAAATATATATATATATATAACAAAATACTGAAAAAAATATATAAATATATTTTACATACACGCATAGTGTCTGTTATATTAAACTAATTGCAAAAGTAAGATATGTAATTAAAAGCATTAATATGAACTACTTACTTACTACTAACATAGCGTTTGTTACCTGTCTCCACTTTCTTAACTATAAACTACCATGAAATATGATTATTCAAATACTAAATAGGTTCATAGTTTAAAAAAAGATAAAATCTTCAACAAGCAGCTGGCTCCCATTGGGTGAAATGGCCCATATATGTATATGTATATACTATAATAAACAGTATATGTTACACTTTAATAATATATGAAGAACAATAAATGTGGATTAAATTTAGATTTTAGGAAAAAAAAATATTTTAGACCAGCTATTTTGATTTTATATAGTGTTACATATTTAAAGCAGCTCTTATATAAGCCATTCATAGACAACTGTCACACATTGCATTAATTTTGTATTATCTTTATTTCCCTTTACATTGTACATTCGGACCTAAGCCTTTTAGCTGTATATTTATAAAATTATACCTCTTTACGTGATATTTTTGTTGAAAATAAGAAATTATTAAACACAATTCTACATTGCATCATAACTTTGATTTGATCGGGTTTTAATAACACAAATACAGTCATCCTACATCAGTCAAATGTTTGTTCCCTTTATTCATGACTGGAATTGACTGTATTTGTGTAAATTGTTGGTTAATAAGCTCCGCGAAGGACTGCGCGCGCTCAAACCAAGACGCCGCCACCAAGGCAAAATCTGCCTACTAAATACAGAAAGTGCACAGTGCGTTGAAAGTTCGGTTATTAAGGTTTGTTAGTTTTATTTTAATATATATAAATGCTCCTTTCCCTCCAAGCTTATCTTAGTGCGCATAAAAATCGTTCGCTCGAATTACAGAAATCGTTCGCTCGTATTACAGAAACTTTGAGCACTCGATTTAATTTTTTTTTATCCCCCCCCCCCTCCCCGGGCTCGTATTATACAAAGTTGTTATAAAGAAAAATATATTGATGCAGGACATAAAAACAGCGGGACAATTTGGAAGGCAACAATAGTACACTTTGATGGTATGATTATAGTCTAAGGGAAAAAAAACAAAAACTTAATATCACACGTAATTTATTCGCCAAAAATATGGATGTATAAAATCACATTTGTATTCTGAAGCTTTATTGTATTTTTTTCCCCACAAACTTTTATTGTTGGTGTTTTTAAACTGTTGCCTTTCCGCAGATAAATAATACCTGAAAGTCTTACATAAAAATAATTATTAAAAGTATTTTTAAAAAATAGTTTTTTGGTATAAAATTCTAAGCTTAAAAAAAATCCAGTGTTGTTGATGCTGTATAATTATATTGCACAATAATAATAATAATAATAATAATAATAATAATAATAATAATAATAATAATAATAATAATAATTCTCAGCCTCACATACACTTTACAAGAATAAAACTATTACATAATATAAACGTATGAATTGCAATGCATAAGATTATCATAACGATTTATATTTCTGTCCCCAGGAAATTACATGCATAAATAAGCACAGAAAATAAAACATAAAAAAATCACTTCTGTTACTGGAACTCATTCCTATCACTGGAACTTACTCCTGTTACTGGCACTCAGTCTTGTTATTCTTTATGTTAAGAGGACTGAAAGTAACATAAATTAGTTTTTAGCATAGAATTAGCAAAAACGTGAAAAATAGCTAAACGGTGGCTATGCTAATAGCATGAGGACACTGAGCACATTCTACTGATTTTGCCAAATTTGCCATTTAAAAATAAACAAGTAATATCTAAGAATGAAATTAGGTAACAGGACAGAGCGTTGAAATATACCTCCTCAGTCGTAGTTACAATTAGATCAAATATACTGAAAAACTAGATGTGATTTGTAGAATGTTCCAGACATGTGTATTTTAACTTATATATAATTAATTTATTATGATTTTTTTTGCATTCACAAAATAATGCACAATGCAAAAAAAAAAATGCTTATCTGAAGGAGTTTAATAATATTTTATGGTAAAATTTATAGAGAGAGGGGACAGGTAACAAATGCTTAGTTTTCAGTGTTCTAAGTAGTTTTTATGTTTTTAATTTTATATCTTACTTTTGCAATTAGGTTAACGCAGACACTATGCTTAAAAATAAAACGTATTTTAAAGTTAGTTTGTGCACGCTTGTACATTGCACCATTTTTACCATTTTAAATGTAGGATACTTGTGTTATACTGTTAAACTAAAACTGAAATATATTTCAGGCCTAGTGCACAGCTCATAGCTCGTCGTCCTACTCATATAAAAAGTTATATGAGTAAATATAATCCCTCAGTAGCTCTATGGAACTGAACGATATGTTAAAGAAGCGCAATAGCGACCATTACCCATAACAGCCTCCCTGTATAAAGACGCAGCAGTGTTTAGACCGGATTCAGGACTCCGGGAGTTCGGGGGAGTTTTGCGCTTCTACAGCGCTGTTGAGAGATTTATTATATTTATTAAACTACGGTCTTGAAGTGTTGAATCGCTGGCGGTGAATACATTGATGTTATGTTAACATTCTTTTAGGCTCTTTCACCCCAAGAGGAGCACTGAAACTGCGCTGGGACAAGCGCGCACATCATCACAGCAATACACGAGAAATATGTCTTTTCATATTTAATAAAAATACAGCAGATTGTAGGATCTACTTGTGTTTATTGTATGCCACAATCTACTAAATGATAGAATTTAACTAAGCATTATTAGAGACGTTTAAAGGACGTAAGACCATAAAAGACGTTTAAATATTTTTGTATAAACGTCGCATAATAGTCTTTTAAATGTTTATTGGTGGTCCTAAAAACGTTCAATAAGAACCCAACATCTTAACGAACCTTATTTTAGTTAGCTGGGAAGAGCATTGCTTTTGTTTTATCTAAATGTTATTTATTTATAGTTATATATAGTTAAAATTGAACTGTTGTCATAGGTGAAGGAAAACGCGTTAAAGCAGTAGTGAGGAATTCAGCACAGTTTGTTGTTTAGTTTTTATCACCTACTGAACAGTTAAAAGAGCTGAATATAAAAAATAATAATAATAATAATTGAAAATAAAATAAAAAGATTCTAAAAAAAATCTAAACAAAATAAAAAAAAAAACAACAACGTAAAATTATGAAAAATACAAATAAACCGGATAGTTTTAGCAACGAAATGTAGTCAGCGTCAGTCAACAAAAACAACCATAAAATAATTCAATAATAAAAAAACAACAAAAAAAGGTTACATTAAAAATCAACCACAAAACAACAAAAAAATAAAAATAACTACCCGCAAAAAAAAAAAAAAAAAAAAAAAACCCTCCAAAAAAATAACCACATAAATATATACATATTAAAAACGAAAAAAAAAAATTGGACTTGGATGTTTTTTTTTTCTTTTTTGTTTGTTGGCTTATTGCCAACATTCGAACGTTCATGTCAGTGACATCATAGTTCAGTTTACCGCTGTGGTTAGAATTGGATAGAACTGTGACGTCACTAACATGAACGTTGGGACTCACAGTATAAAAGGCGCAGCAGCGCGAGAAACTTCAGTCGTCAACGGATCTTCGCAGCGAAGGAATGTGCTCAATCCAAGGGATTCTGGGAGCGGCGGGCGTTGCAGCTCTAGCTGTAGCGGTCGGTGGATCGTTTTACTACCTGTACCGATCCAGAACTCAGAAGCCGACGACAACGGAGGAGACTACGGTCACTCCAGTGGAAGGAGACCCTGAAACGGTGGCTGAGCCGATGGTTGAACCTGTACTCCCTGAGACTGTGATGGAGTTGGTGGAGGTAGATGGAGGAGTTGACTGCCCCCAGGAAGAAGATCAGGTCACTATCATTATGGATGAGGCACCAGAAGCTCCCAGCCTGCTACAGGTCACTGGCCTAGCAGAGACTGAGGAAGCTGAGGTGATTGTGGAGCCTGAAATCTGTGAGAGTGTGGTGGAAACACAAGTGGAAGATGGAGGAGTTGACTGCAAACAAGAGAAAGATCTGGCCACTCTCATCGTGCAAAAGGCAATAGAAGATGCCATCCTGCTACAGGTCACTGGCCTAGCAGAGACTGAGGAAGCTGAGGTGATTGTGGAGCCTGAAATCTGTGAGAGTGTGGTGGAAACACAAGTGGAAGATGGAGGAGTTGACTGCAAACAAGAGAAAGATCTGGCCACTCTCATCGTGCAAAAGGCAATAGAAGATGCCATCCTGCTACTGAACACTGACCTAGCAGAGACGGAGGAAGCTGAGGTGATTGTGGAGCCTGAAATCTGTGAGAGTGTGGTGGAAACACAAGTGGAAGATGGAGGAGTTGACTGCAAACAAGAGAAAGATCTGGCCACTCTCATCGTGCAAAAGGCAATAGAAGATGCCATCCTGCTACTGAACACTGACCTAGCAGAGACGGAGGATGCTGAGGTGATTGTGGAGCCTGAACTCTGTGTGAGTGTGGTGGAAACACTAGTGGAAGATGGAGGAGTTGACTGCAAACAAGAGAAAGATCTGGCCACTCTCATCGTGCAAAAGGCAATAGAAGATGCCATCCTGCTACTGAACACTGACCTAGCAGAGACGGAGGATGCTAAGGTGATTGTGGAGCCTGAACTCTGTGTGAGTGTGGTGGAAACACTAGTGGAAGATGGAGGAGTTGAATGCCCACAAGAGGAAGATCAGGCCACTCTCATTATGGATGAGGCACCAGAAGCTCCCAGCCTGCTACTGGACACTGACCCAGCAGAGACTGAGGAAGCTGAGGTGATTGTGGAGCCTGAACTCTGTGTGAGTGTGGTGGAAACACTTGTGGAAGATGAAGGAGAAGAGGATGAGGATGAGGAGCAACCTCTCCCAAGTGTGTATCAGCTCTACAAAGACTGGCCTTCAGATGAAGATGAACCCCGCTACAAAGACTGGCCTATAACTAAAGATGAAGAACCAAAAGAGCAACGTCAGCCGAGACGAAAAAGAGAGCGGGAAATCAGCGACAAGAAGGACAGTGGAGAGGAAGCTGAGGTGACTGTGGAGCCGGAACTCTGTGAGAGTGTGGTGGAAACACTGGTAGGAGATGGAGAAGTTACCAGCCCCCAGGAAGATCAGGCCACTCTCATTGTGGGTGAGGGATTAGAAGCTGCAGGGCTGCTATGTGACACAGACCCAGCAGAGACTAAGGAAGCTGAGACGAAGGCTGAATGCAGATCTGAAGCTGAATCCAAAAAGAAGCCCAGGAGACGAGGAACACGAGGAAAGGGGCGAAAAATCAATTATAAGTAGAACAGTGTAGAGGATTAAGTGGTAAGAAATAAATCTGCATAAATCTAAATTCGAGTGTAAGGGGTCTTTTTTTTTAGGTATTTCAGTCCTTTTGAAGTCTTGTATGTGAAGTATAGTAGCACACTCCATAAAAAAATTCAAAACAACCACAAAAATAATTTAATATAAAAAACAAGGAAAAAAATATTACATTAAAAATCAACCACAAAAAAAAACTACAAAAAAAAATAAAATAAAATAAAAAAGTTTACATAAAAAAACAACCATAACAACCAGGCTGAAGCTGAGGTGATAGTGAAGTCTGAACTCTGTGAGATTGTGATGGAGTTGGGGGTAGAAGATGGAGGAGTTCACTGCCCCCAAGAGGAAGATCAGGCCACTCTCATTATGGATGAGGCACCAGAAGTTTCCAACCTGCTACTGGACACTGACCCAGCAGTAAATATAAGTATATATATATATATATAAATATAAGTAAGTAAATATAAGTAAATATAAGTATATATATATATATATATAAATATATATATATAAATATATATATATATATATATATATATATATATATATATAAATAAATATATATATAAATATATTTATATATATATATATAAAAGGGATAAAATATGTATTTTTTAAGAAGCATAATATAAAGTATTAAAAATATATATATATATAACAAAATACTGAAAAAAATATATAAATATATTTTACATACACGCATAGTGTCTGTTATATTAAACTAATTGCAAAAGTAAGATATGTAATTAAAAGCATTAATATGAACTACTTACTTACTACTAACATAGCGTTTGTTACCTGTCTCCACTTTCTTAACTATAAACTACCATGAAATATGATTATTCAAATACTAAATAGGTTCATAGTTTAAAAAAAGATAAAATCTTCAACAAGCAGCTGGCTCCCATTGGGTGAAATGGCCCATATATGTATATGTATATAATATAATAAACAGTATATGTTACACTTTAATAATATATGAAGAACAATAAATGTGGATTAAATTTAGATTTTAGGAAAAACAAATATTTTAGACCAGCTATTTTGATTTTATATAGTGTTACATATTTAAAGCAGCTCTTATATAAGCCATTCATAGACAACTGTCACACATTGCATTAATTTTGTATTATCTTTATTTCCCTTTACATTGTACATTCGGACCTAAGCCTTTTAGCTGTATATTTATAAAATTATACCTCTTTACGTGATATTTTTGTTGAAAATAAGAAATTATTAAACACAATTCTACATTGCATCATAACTTTGATTTGATCGGGTTTTAATAACACAAATACAGTCATCCTACATCAGTCAAATGTTTGTTCCCTTTATTCATGACTGGAATTGACTGTATTTGTGTAAATTGTTGGTTAATAAGCTCCGCGAAGGACTGCGCGCGCTCAAACCAAGACGCCGCCACCAAGGCAAAATCTGCCTACTAAATACAGAAAGTGCACAGTGCGTTGAAAGTTCGGTTATTAAGGTTTGTTAGTTTTATTTTAATATATATAAATGCTCTTTTCCCTCCAAGCTTATCTTAGTGCGCATAAAAATCGTTCGCTCGAATTACAGAAATCGTTCGCTCGTATTACAGAAACTTTGAGCACTCGATTTAATTTTTTTTTTATCCACGCCCCCCCCCCCCTCCCCCCCCCCCTCCCCCGGCTCGTGTTATACAAAGTTGTTATAAACAAAAATATATTGATGCAGGACATAAAAACAGCGGGACAATTTGGAAGGCAACAATAGTACACTTTGATGGTATGATTATAGTCTAAGGGAAAAAAAACAAAAACTTAATATCACACGTAATTTATTCGCCAAAAATATGGATGTATAAAATCACATTTGTATTCTGAAGCTTTATTGTATTTTTTTCCCCACAAACTTTTATTGTTGGTGTTTTTAAACTGTTGCCTTTCCGCAGATAAATAATACCTGAAAGTATTACATAAAAATAATTATTAAAAGTATTTTTAAAAAATAGTTTTTTGGTATAAAATTCTAAGCTTAAAAAAAATCCAGTGTGGTTGATGCTGTATAATTATATTGCACAATAATAATAATAATAATAATAATAATAATAATAATAATAATAATAATAATAATAATAATAATAATTATCAGCCTCACATACACTTTACAAGAATAAAACTATTACATAATATAAACGTATGAATTGCAATGCATAAGATTATCATAACGATTTATATTTCTGTCCCCAGGAAATTACATGCATAAATAAGCACAGAAAATAAAACATAAAAAAATCACTTCTGTTACTGGAACTCATTCCTATCACTGGAACTTACTCCTGTTACTGGCACTCAGTCTTGTTATTCTTTATGTTAAGAGGACTGAAAGTAACATAAATTAGTTTTTAGCATAGAATTAGCAAAAACGTGAAAAATAGCTAAACGGTGGCTATGCTAATAGCATGAGGACACTGAGCACATTCTACTGATTTTGCCAAATTTGCAATTTAAAAATAAACAAGTAATATCTAAGAATGAAATTAGGTAACAGGACAGAGCGTTGAAATATACCTCCTCAGTCGTAGTTACAATTAGATCAAATATACTGAAAAACTAGATGTGATTTGTAGAATGTTCCAGACATGTGTATTTTAACTTATATATAATTAATTTATTATGATTTTTTTTGCATTCACAAAATAATGCACAATGCAAAAAAAAATGCTTATCTGAAGGAGTTTAATAATATTTTATGGTAAAATTTATAGAGAGAGGGGACAGGTAACAAATGCTTAGTTTTCAGTGTTCTAAGTAGTTTTAATGTTTTTAATTTTATATCTTACTTTTGCAATTAGGTTAACGCAGACACTATGCTTAAAAATAAAACGTATTTTAAAGTTAGTTTGTGCACGCTTGTACATTGCACCATATTTACCATTTTAAATGTAGGATACTTGTGTTATACTGTTAAACTAAAACTGAAATATATTTCAGGCCTAGTGCACAGCTCATAGCTCGTCGTCCTACTCATATAAAAAGTTATATGAGTAAATATAATCCCTCAGTAGCTCTATGGAACTGAACGATATGTTAAAGAAGCGCAATAGCGACCATTACCCATAACAGCCTCCCTGTATAAAGACGCAGCGGTGTTTAGACCGGATTCAGGACTCCGGGAGTTCGGGGGAGTTTTGCGCTTCTACAGCGCTGTTGAGAGATTTATTATATTTATTAAACTACGGTCTTGAAGTGTTGAATCGCTGGCGGTGAATACATTGATTTTATGTTAACATTCTTTTAGGCTCTTTCACCCCAAGAGGAGCACTGAAACTGCGCTGGGACAAGCGCACATCATCACAGCAATACACGAGAAATATGTCTTTTCATATTTAATAAAAATACAGCAGATTGTAGGATCTACTTGTGTTTATTGTATGCCACAATCTACTAAATGATAGAATTTAACTAAGCATTATTAGAGACGTTTAAAGGACGTAAGACCATAAAAGACGTTTAAATATTTTTGTATAAACGTCGCATAATAGTCTTTTAAATGTTTATTGGTGGTCCTAAAAACGTTCAATAAGAACCCAACATCTTAACGAACCTTATTTTAGTTAGCTGGGAAGAGCATTGCTTTTGTTTTATCTAAATGTTATTTATTTATAGTTATATATAGTTAAAATTGAACTGTTGTCATAGGTGAAGGAAAACGCGTTAAAGCAGTAGTGAGGAATTCAGCACAGTTTGTTGTTTAGTTTTTATCACCTACTGAACAGTTAAAAGAGCTGAATATAAAAAAAATAATAATAATAATTGAAAATAAAATAAAAAGATTCTAAAAAAAATCTAAACAAAATAAAAAAAAAATTAAAAAAAACGTAAAATTATGAAAAATACAAATAAACCGGATAGTTTTAGCAACGAAATGTAGTCAGCGTCAGTCAACAAAAACAACCATAAAATAATTCAATAATAAAAAAACAACAAAAAAAGATTACATTAAAAATCAACCACAAAACAACAAAAAATAAAAATAACTACCCGCAAAAAAAAAAAAAAAAAACTCCAAAAAAATAACCACATAAATATTTACATATTAAAAACGAAAAAAAAAATTGGACTTGGATGTTTTTTTTTCTTTTTTGTTTGTTGGCTTATTGCCAACATTCGAACGTTCATGTCAGTGACATCATAGTTCAGTTTACCGCTGTGGATAGAATTGGATAGAACTGTGACGTCACTAACATGAACGTTGGGACTCACAGTATAAAAGGCGCAGCAGCGCGAGAAACTTCAGTCGTCAACGGATCTTCGCAGCGACAAGATGTGCTCAATCCAAGGGATTCTGGGAGCGGCGGGCGTTGCAGCTCTAGCTGTAGCGGTCGGTGGATCGTTTTACTACCTGTACCGATCCAGAACTCAGAAGCCGACGACAACGGAGGAGACTACGGTCACTCCAGTGGAAGGAGACCCTGAAACGGTGGCTGAGCCGATGGTTGAACCTGTACTCCCTGAGACTGTGATGGAGTTGGTGGAGGTAGATGGAGGAGTTGACTGCCCCCAGGAAGAAGATCAGGTCACTATCATTATGGATGAGGCACCAGAAGCTCCCAGCCTGCTACAGGTCACTGGCCTAGCAGAGACTGAGGAAGCTGAGGTGATTGTGGAGCCTGAAATCTGTGAGAGTGTGGTGGAAACACAAGTGGAAGATGGAGGAGTTGACTGCAAACAAGAGAAAGATCTGGCCACTCTCATCGTGCAAAAGGCAATAGAAGATGCCATCCTGCTACTGAACACTGACCTAGCAGAGACGGAGGATGCTGAGGTGATTGTGGAGCCTGAACTCTGTGTGAGTGTGGTGGAAACACTAGTGGAAGATGGAGGAGTTGACTGCAAACAAGAGAAAGATCTGGCCACTCTCATCGTGCAAAAGGCAATAGAAGATGCCATCCTGCTACTGAACACTGACCTAGCAGAGACGGAGGATGCTAAGGTGATTGTGGAGCCTGAACTCTGTGTGAGTGTGGTGGAAACACTAGTGGAAGATGGAGGAGTTGACTGCCCACAAGAGGAAGATCAGGCCACTCTCATTATGGATGAGGCACCAGAAGCTCCCAGCCTGCTACTGGACACTGACCCAGCAGAGACTGAGGAAGCTGAGGTGATTGTGGAGCCTGAACTCTGTGTGAGTGTGGTGGAAACACTTGTGGAAGATGAAGGAGAAGAGGATGAGGATGAGGAGCAACCTCTCCCAAGTGTGTATCAGCTCTACAAAGACTGGCCTTCAGATGAAGATGAACCCCGCTACAAAGACTGGCCTATAACTAAAGATGAAGAACCAAAAGAGCAACGTCAGCCGAGACGAAAAAGAGAGCGGGAAATCAGCGACAAGAAGGACAGTGGAGAGGAAGCTGAGGTGACTGTGGAGCCGGAACTCTGTGAGAGTGTGGTGGAAACACTGGTAGGAGATGGAGAAGTTACCAGCCCCCAGGAAGATCAGGCCACTCTCATTGTGGGTGAGGGATTAGAAGCTGCAGGGCTGCTATGTGACACAGACCCAGCAGAGACTAAGGAAGCTGAGACGAAGGCTGAATGCAGATCTGAAGCTGAATCCAAAAAGAAGCCCAGGAGACGAGGAACACGAGGAAAGGGGCGAAAAATCAATTATAAGTAGAACAGTGTAGAGGATTAAGTGGTAAGAAATAAATCTGCATAAATCTAAATTCGAGTGTAAGGGGTCTTTTTTTTTAGGTATTTCAGTCCTTTTGAAGTCTTGTATGTGAAGTATAGTAGCACACTCCATAAAAAAATTCAAAACAACCACAAAAATAATTTAATATAAAAAACAAGGAAAAAAATATTACATTAAAAATCAACCACAAAAAAAAACTACAAAAAAAAAATTAAATAAAATAAAAAAGTTTACATAAAAAAACAACCATAACAACCAGGCTGAAGCTGAGGTGATAGTGAAGTCTGAACTCTGTGAGATTGTGATGGAGTTGGGGGTAGAAGATGGAGGAGTTCACTGCCCCCAAGAGGAAGATCAGGCCACTCTCATTATGGATGAGGCACCAGAAGTTTCCAACCTGCTACTGGACACTGACCCAGCAGTAAATATAAGTATATATATATATATATAAATATAAGTAAGTAAATATAAGTAAATATAAGTATATATATATATATAAATATATTTATATATATATATATATATATATATATATATATATATATATATATATATATATATATATATATATATATAAAAGGGATAAAATATGTATTTTTTAAGAAGCATAATATAAAGTATTAAAAATATATATATATAACAAAATACTGAAAAAAATATATAAATATATTTTACATACACGCATAGTGTCTGTTATATTAAACTAATTGCAAAAGTAAGATATGTAATTAAAAGCATTAATATGAACTACTTACTTACTACTAACATAGCGTTTGTTACCTGTCTCCACTTTCTTAACTATAAACTACCATGAAATATGATTATTCAAATACTAAATAGGTTCATAGTTTAAAAAAAGATAAAATCTTCAACAAGCAGCTGGCTCCCATTGGGTGAAATGGCCCATATATGTATATGTATATAATATAATAAACAGTATATGTTACACTTTAATAATATATGAAGAACAATAAATGTGGATTAAATTTAGATTTTAGGAAAAAAAATATTTTAGACCAGCTATTTTGATTTTATATAGTGTTACATATTTAAAGCAGCTCTTATATAAGCCATTCATAGACAACTGTCACACATTGCATTAATTTTGTATTATCTTTATTTCCCTTTACATTGTACATTCGGACCTAAGCCTTTTAGCTGTATATTTATAAAATTATACCTCTTTACGTGATATTTTTGTTGAAAATAAGAAATTATTAAACACAATTCTACATTGCATCATAACTTTGATTTGATCGGGTTTTAATAACACAAATACAGTCATCCTACATCAGTCAAATGTTTGTTCCCTTTATTCATGACTGGAATTGACTGTATTTGTGTAAATTGTTGGTTAATAAGCTCCGCGAAGGACTGCGCGCGCTCAAACCAAGACGCCGCCACCAAGGCAAAATCTGCCTACTAAATACAGAAAGTGCACAGTGCGTTGAAAGTTCGGTTATTAAGGTTTGTTAGTTTTATTTTAATATATATAAATGCTCTTTTCCCTCCAAGCTTATCTTAGTGCGCATAAAAATCGTTCGCTCGAATTACAGAAATCGTTCGCTCGTATTACAGAAACTTTGAGCACTCGATTTAATTTTTTTTTTATCCACGCCCCCCCCCCCTCCCCCCCTCCCCCCTCCCCCGGCTCGTATTATACAAAGTTGTTATAAACAAAAATATATTGATGCAGGACATAAAAACAGCGGGACAATTTGGAAGGCAACAATAGTACACTTTGATTGTATGATTATAGTCTAAGGGAAAAAAAACAAAAACTTAATATCACACGTAATTTATTCGCCAAAAATATGGATGTATAAAATCACATTTGTATTCTGAAGCTTTATTGTATTTTTTTCCCCACAAACTTTTATTGTTGGTGTTTTTAAACTGTTGCCTTTCCGCAGATAAATAATACCTGAAAGTATTACATAAAAATAATTATTAAAAGTATTTTTAAAAAATAGTTTTTTGGTATAAAATTCTAAGCTTAAAAAAAATCCAGTGTGGTTGATGCTGTATAATTATATTGCACAATAATAATAATAATAATAATAATAATAATAATAATAATAATAATAATAATAATAATAATAATAATTATCAGCCTCACATACACTTTACAAGAATAAAACTATTACATAATATAAACGTATGAATTGCAATGCATAAGATTATCATAACGATTTATATTTCTGTCCCCAGGAAATTACATGCATAAATAAGCACAGAAAATAAAACATAAAAAAATCACTTCTGTTACTGGAACTCATTCCTATCACTGGAACTTACTCCTGTTACTGGCACTCAGTCTTGTTATTCTTTATGTTAAGAGGACTGAAAGTAACATAAATTAGTTTTTAGCATAGAATTAGCAAAAACGTGAAAAATAGCTAAACGGTGGCTATGCTAATAGCATGAGGACACTGAGCACATTCTACTGATTTTGCCAAATTTGCAATTTAAAAATAAACAAGTAATATCTAAGAATGAAATTAGGTAACAGGACAGAGCGTTGAAATATACCTCCTCAGTCGTAGTTACAATTAGATCAAATATACTGAAAAACTAGATGTGATTTGTAGAATGTTCCAGACATGTGTATTTTAACTTATATATAATTAATTTATTATGATTTTTTTTGCATTCACAAAATAATGCACAATGCAAAAAAAAAATGCTTATCTGAAGGAGTTTAATAATATTTTATGGTAAAATTTATAGAGAGAGGGGACAGGTAACAAATGCTTAGTTTTCAGTGTTCTAAGTAGTTTTAATGTTTTTAATTTTATATCTTACTTTTGCAATTAGGTTAACGCAGACACTATGCTTAAAAATAAAACGTATTTTAAAGTTAGTTTGTGCACGCTTGTACATTGCACCATATTTACCATTTTAAATGTAGGATACTTGTGTTATACTGTTAAACTAAAACTGAAATATATTTCAGGCCTAGTGCACAGCTCATAGCTCGTCGTCCTACTCATATAAAAAGTTATATGAGTAAATATAATCCCTCAGTAGCTCTATGGAACTGAACGATATGTTAAAGAAGCGCAATAGCGACCATTACCCATAACAGCCTCCCTGTATAAAGACGCAGCGGTGTTTAGACCGGATTCAGGACTCCGGGAGTTCGGGGGAGTTTTGCGCTTCTACAGCGCTGTTGAGAGATTTATTATATTTATTAAACTACGGTCTTGAAGTGTTGAATCGCTGGCGGTGAATACATTGATTTTATGTTAACATTCTTTTAGGCTCTTTCACCCCAAGAGGAGCACTGAAACTGCGCTGGGACAAGCGCACATCATCACAGCAATACACGAGAAATATGTCTTTTCATATTTAATAAAAATACAGCAGATTGTAGGATCTACTTGTGTTTATTGTATGCCACAATCTACTAAATGATAGAATTTAACTAAGCATTATTAGAGACGTTTAAAGGACGTAAGACCATAAAAGACGTTTAAATATTTTTGTATAAACGTCGCATAATAGTCTTTTAAATGTTTATTGGTGGTCCTAAAAACGTTCAATAAGAACCCAACATCTTAACGAACCTTATTTTAGTTAGCTGGGAAGAGCATTGCTTTTGTTTTATCTAAATGTTATTTATTTATAGTTATATATAGTTAAAATTGAACTGTTGTCATAGGTGAAGGAAAACGCGTTAAAGCAGTAGTGAGGAATTCAGCACAGTTTGTTGTTTAGTTTTTATCACCTACTGAACAGTTAAAAGAGCTGAATATAAAAAAAATAATAATAATAATTGAAAATAAAATAAAAAGATTCTAAAAAAAATCTAAACAAAATAAAAAAAAAAATAAAAAAAACGTAAAATTATGAAAAATACAAATAAACCGGATAGTTTTAGCAACGAAATGTAGTCAGCGTCAGTCAACAAAAACAACCATAAAATAATTCAATAATAAAAAAACAACAAAAAAAGATTACATTAAAAATCAACCACAAAACAACAAAAAATAAAAATAACTACCCGCAAAAAAAAAAAAAACTCCAAAAAAATAACCACATAAATATTTACATATTAAAAACGAAAAAAAAAATTGGACTTGGATGTTTTTTTTTCTTTTTTGTTTGTTGGCTTATTGCCAACATTCGAACGTTCATGTCAGTGACATCATAGTTCAGTTTACCGCTGTGGATAGAATTGGATAGAACTGTGACGTCACTAACATGAACGTTGGGACTCACAGTATAAAAGGCGCAGCAGCGCGAGAAACTTCAGTCGTCAACGGATCTTCGCAGCGACAAGATGTGCTCAATCCAAGGGATTCTGGGAGCGGCGGGCGTTGCAGCTCTAGCTGTAGCGGTCGGTGGATCATTTTACTACCTGTACCGATCCAGAACTCAGAAGCCGACGACAACGGAGGAGACTACGGTCACTCCAGTGGAAGGAGACCCTGAAACGGTGGCTGAGCCGATGGTTGAACCTGTACTCCCTGAGACTGTGATGGAGTTGGTGGAGGTAGATGGAGGAGTTGACTGCCCCCAGGAAGAAGATCAGGTCACTATCATTATGGATGAGGCACCAGAAGCTCCCAGCCTGCTACAGGTCACTGGCCTAGCAGAGACTGAGGAAGCTGAGGTGATTGTGGAGCCTGAAATCTGTGAGAGTGTGGTGGAAACACAAGTGGAAGATGGAGGAGTTGACTGCAAACAAGAGAAAGATCTGGCCACTCTCATCGTGCAAAAGGCAATAGAAGATGCCATCCTGCTACTGAACACTGACCTAGCAGAGACGGAGGATGCTGAGGTGATTGTGGAGCCTGAACTCTGTGTGAGTGTGGTGGAAACACTAGTGGAAGATGGAGGAGTTGACTGCAAACAAGAGAAAGATCTGGCCACTCTCATCGTGCAAAAGGCAATAGAAGATGCCATCCTGCTACTGAACACTGACCTAGCAGAGACGGAGGATGCTAAGGTGATTGTGGAGCCTGAACTCTGTGTGAGTGTGGTGGAAACACTAGTGGAAGATGGAGGAGTTGACTGCCCACAAGAGGAAGATCAGGCCACTCTCATTATGGATGAGGCACCAGAAGATGCCAGCCTGCTACTGGACACTGACCCAGCAGAGACTGAGGAAGCTGAGGTGATTGTGGAGCCTGAACTCTGTGTGAGTGTGGTGGAAACACTTGTGGAAGATGAAGGAGAAGAGGATGAGGATGAGGAGCAACCTCTCCCAAGTGTGTATCAGCTCTACAAAGACTGGCCTTCAGATGAAGATGAACCCCGCTACAAAGACTGGCCTATAACTAAAGATGAAGAACCAAAAGAGCAACGTCAGCCGAGACGAAAAAGAGAGCGGGAAATCAGCGACAAGAAGGACAGTGGAGAGGAAGCTGAGGTGACTGTGGAGCCGGAACTCTGTGAGAGTGTGGTGGAAACACTGGTAGGAGATGGAGAAGTTACCAGCCCCCAGGAAGATCAGGCCACTCTCATTGTGGGTGAGGGATTAGAAGCTGCAGGGCTGCTATGTGACACAGACCCAGCAGAGACTAAGGAAGCTGAGACGAAGGCTGAATGCAGATCTGAAGCTGAATCCAAAAAGAAGCCAAGGAGACGAGGAACACGAGGAAAGGGGCGAAAAATCAATTATAAGTAGAACAGTGTAGAGGATTAAGTGGTAAGAAATAAATCTGCATAAATCTAAATTCGAGTGTAAGGGGTCTTTTTTTTTAGGTATTTCAGTCCTTTTGAAGTCTTGTATGTGAAGTATAGTAGCACACTCCATAAAAAAATTCAAAACAACCACAAAAATAATTTAATATAAAAAACAAGGAAAAAATATTACATTAAAAATCAACCACAAAAAAAAACTACAAAAAAAAATAATAAAAAAAAAATAAAATAAAAAAGTTTACATAAAAAAACAACCATAACAACCAGGCTGAAG
The DNA here is from genome assembly GCF_023375975.1 of Astyanax mexicanus. NCBI lineage: Eukaryota > Metazoa > Chordata > Actinopteri > Characiformes > Acestrorhamphidae > Astyanax > Astyanax mexicanus. The sequence continues at coordinate 50,374,473 of NC_064414.1, forward strand.
CTGAGGTGATAGTGAAGTCTGAACTCTGTGAGATTGTGATGGAGTTGGGGGTGGAAGATGGAGGAGTTGACTGCCCCCAAGAGGAAGATCAGGCCACTCTCATTATGGATGAGGCACCAGAAGCTTCCAACCTGCTACTGGACACTGACCCAGCAGAGACTGAGAAAAGAAAATGAAGGTAAAAAGATGTAGCTGCTACAGAAGCTGAGACAAAGGCTGATAATGAGCAACTAGGAGGTTGTTTGGAGGGGGTGGGATGCGAACTTTCGTCACGAAAGGTAGGGGTAGTTAGAGCAGGTGTTTATAGTTCAGTTTATTGATGAGAGGTGGAGTTAGAGCCTGGAGTTTGGGCGTGGTCCTTCTCCCAAACTTGTTTTACATAAGGCAAGGCAAGGCAAGTTTATTTATATAGCACCTTTCATAAACAACGGTCATTCAAAGTGCTTTACAAATTAGAAACTACAAAGAGAAGTCAAATTAAAAAACATGTAAAAGAATAACATTAAAATGGAAAAATGGAAATAAAAACTAAAATAAGAACGAAGCATGATTGATTCAAACATGATTAAAACAAAGAGAAGTAAAATTAAAAACATGTAAAAGAACAACAAAGAATTGGAAATAAAAATAAAATAAGAATAAACATGAATCAAACATGATATAAAAGTGCAGTCACCGAATAAAAGTGGGAGGAGCTGCAGTGTTTTAAACATGTAGGTTTTCAGTCTGGATTTAAAAGTGTTTAGTGTTGGGGATTTTCTAACGCTCTCTGTTAACTGGTTCCATTTAAGAGCAGCGTAGTAGCTAAAAGCTCCCTCTACATGTTTAGTTTTTATCTTCGGCAGCACTAACTGAGCAGTTCCTGATGATCTGAGAGTTCTGCTCGGCTCATACTGCTGAAGCACATCAGATAAATATGCTGGTCCTGCACTATTAAGACATTTATACAGAGGTGGAAAGTAATTAATTACATTTACTCAAGTTACTGTAATTGAGTAGATTTTATGAGTAATTTGTAATTTTTAAAGTAGTTTTTAAAATATGTAATTTTACTTTTACTCAAGTACATTTTGACACAAGTAATTTACTTTGCTACATTGGAAAACTCCCCGTTACTGAGTACAAAATAGAAGGCAGGGGGAAAAAAAAAAAATTGTCACGGATGCTCGCGCATGGAATAACAAGGCAATAACGTCCTCATGCACCTGCGAAAGCATGTGGTGTAAGTACTTTTATCATTAAACAATCTGCTTAAATGTAAAAAAAAAACAAAAAAAAAAAACAACAACATATAAATAGCAGTTAAAGCACAGCAATGGCAAGTTAAAACATAATAATGTACTGTAAAACTATAAAATTACAGTTTATAGTCACTAGGGGTGTCACGATCTCGATATTTTATCGAAATCGAATCGAAATGAGGTCATGGTCTCGAGTATCGAAGTCAAAAAGAGGATCCACGATCCCTCCCGCGCGCGCTACGCAAATAGCGCAGCGCGCTACGCAAATGGCGCGGCACCAACACAGCGCATCCTATTCATTTAAATAGAGAGAGCGCATGAGCGCAGCCCCGCCCTCAGTTCTGCTGTGTGAGAGACAGCTGCCTTTCAACCACGGAGGAGAAACTGAAAACGGATTTATAGAAATATAGACAGGGCTCTCAAGTTTTGAGTGTCGGCGGGAGTGTGATCACTGTTTTTTATCTGTCCAACGGGGGAGGGGGGGCGGGGGTTGGGCGCGCAGGTTTTGTATCTGTATCTAACAGAGGGGTGGGTGCGCGCAGGTGAGAGCGTGTGAACTCGCTGAAATGCGTGTGTCAGTGTGACTTGAGAACACTGACTATAGATCACAGTGAGGTGGATTAAAAATCTTAAACTTATAATTGACTACACCTGTTGCTTTCCATTGAATTAAAAAAACATCTTTCTCTCAGATAAAGTAAACACAAGCGTGTTTCTGACTAAAATAAAAGCTTTTCAGGAGAGATATAAGTTATGTGTAAATATTTATAAGACAATACCTGACAAAATCTGGTTTAATGACGTTAATAAACATCACTGTGACAGCGTTTCACCACATCACTTATCTAACCAGCCTGTACTGATTTCTGCCCCCAATAATGCTTTCAATAACCTCTAAGTTAATAGCCTTTAATAGTCTTCAGTAGCCTTTAAAAGACTTACCTGGCGGCCGTGGTGTGTCCACTAAACTCCGTAGTTATAAACATCCTGAGGTTAGCAGCGCGCTAACTGACCTGTTTATAATGTAATCCGAGCAGTGACTCCGTGTCGGCTGTTCTAACCTGCTTCTGTTAGCTGCTTGGGCTGAAAGATCAACTGTAGTGAGCTGTATTATCCGGTTAGTGGGGTTAAAACCTTTATTTGTTTACAGAAACAGTAAAAACAGACTGGCTGAGCTCTGTAGCCCGTGGCTGGGCTGTACTGTAGTAGCTTGTGCTGCTGCTGCAGCTCCGACTAGTGGTTGGATGAAGAACTGCAGCTTCATGTAAGTGAGCAGTTTCACCAGCCATCCACACACAGCTCTGATAAACTGCTTGTTTTAATAGTGCACACTGTTGCTACCAAAAAAAGTCACTAGATGGCATTACCATATATATCTTAATAAATAATAATAATAATATTTATAATATTTATAATAATAATACTAATAAATATATTATTTAAATTTTATGAGGCATAAAATAATAACAAGAAAAAAAAAACAAGAAAATCGAGAATCGAATCGAATCGTGACCCTCAAATCGAAAATGAAATCGAATCGAGGATTTAGAGAATCGTGACACCCCTAATAGTCACCTATATTACCATAACCTTTTTATAGTAAATAAAAAAGGATCTTAGAAACCTATGCCACTTGTTTTATGGGGTGGTCTGTAAAAATACTGCCTGAAAGGTCCAAATTATTATGTGGAATAATAGTTCATTAAAAACAATTAAATTTATGATTTGTTTTTACTTTTTTACATCAAATAATTCAAAGTAACTATGTAACTTTTACTCAAAGTACATTTAAAATTGAGTACTTTTTACTTTTACTCGAGTAGATTTTTAGATGGGTACTTTTACTTGAGTAGAATTTTAGCAAAGTAAAGGTACTTTTACTTAATTACAAATTTTCAGTACTTTTTCCACCTCTGCATTTATAGACCAGTAATAGTATCTTAACATCATTTCATTTATGGATATGAAATAAACCAAAAAACAAGAACAGATTAATCATAAAATACTTCTCATCAGTAGATGATACAAAATACCAAAAAAATATATCTGTGCAAGTAAAAGGAAAATCTTTAATAAGATGTATTTGAATAAAATGTAATAGTTGAGTCCAAAACTTGCTGCTTTAGAAATATTGCCAAAACATGTGAGTAACATCTTTAGAAGCACTTTTACAAAATGAGGGTTCAGTTTCCATATCACATATTATTATATTTTAAAAGAACATTCTTCACTGAGTAAATTTTATGTATTAATTTCAGCCTAATTTCTCAAACTTTGTTGGAAATTAAATATTTTAAAGGTACAGACCACACATTTTTCCACACTTCCACTTTTTTATACACTCTACAATACTATTCCAATATATTACATATTAGTGAATAGTAGCAATGTCTTTCTGAAATAATTCTCTTATCAGCTTGTTGTTTTGCTGCTGTTTAAAGCTGAAAAGCAAACACAACATAAGTATCCAGTAAATCAAGTGAGTGACAAAATGGCAAAGGAAAGTTTACACCTCTCAGCAGTAAATTTGCACCAACTGGTATAGCATTTATCACTGTAGAGTAGGGGTGGGCAATATTATATCGTATACAATATATCGTGACACAGAAATATCATGATATTAAAAATCCATATCGTGATCATAGGGCTGTTCTGTCTTAAAAGTAGTCTATTATTTACTGTGAAGCTTTAGGTGTATTTATTGTATAATTGTTTTAGTTTGCAGTTTATATGCATGCACTAAATATTCCGCAATATTTTTTGCTGCATTATATTATTTTATGCTGAATTATATATTTTGCCACATTATGATTATACTGTTATACTATTATACTATATTCCTGAAATTAATGAATTATTTTTTGTTTTCCTATATCGCCAAGTATATCGTTATCGCAAAAATACCCTGAAATATCGTGATATTATTTTAGAGCCATATCGCCCACCCCTGATGTAGAGTATTCCTTAATTGGGATGTCAAATTTGTATTTATTAATTAGGCCAATATAACTGTATTGTCTACTATTTAATTCAAGTAGTTGACCAACTAAAATATTTTTTTTCCAGTTTTCATAAAAAAGGGACTTGCTTTTGTAGAGGATGCTTTGTTATTCCAGATGTAGTATCTGTGAGGAGAAAATTATGCTTATACAGGAGAAATTGATGAAAATTTAAGATTTTTTACATTTATTACATGATAAGACAAACTTTAGTCAACCAATTTTGGAAAACACAATATTCGGGATTATATTCCAGAGAGAAGAAGGATTATTTATTACATTGCTTAGTCAATTAATTTTAAATGTTATTCAAAATTGTAAAGTCAAGAATGAATGAAATCCCCCACATTGACTTGTATTCATTAATACAGAATTTTAAATAAAATGTATTCTATTTTTCCAAATGAAGTTAAACAACATGTTACTTTTTTTTAGCATTTTATTATCTATGTCCAGAGCAAGAGCAGCATGTGTTAATCGAGATATCCCTTCTGCTATGGAGAGTAAAATTCACTCTCTTTTTAACCCTGATGAAGGCCTGAGCGCCTAAACCCGTTGGTTATTCTTGTATTGTTAATAAATCAGCAATTCTCCAGTCAACAAGTGCTGCTGGTTTTTACCATTTTTTGATCAGTGATTTTATTGCCAGGCACCTTGTTGTGCAGTGAAGTTGCACCAGATCCATCTGCTTCAAGAATAGAGATCTTACCAGCTCTATACTTACCAGTTTCAGTCCCTTACAGAATGAGCCGTTTAAGGGCTCTATTACTTTTTTGCAACGCCATGTATACGCTGAGAGTTTCCCATGGGTTAGTGTTAGCTTGTGCTAAATGGCCAAACACAAACAAAGCTAGTTTACACTTAACTGCAATAGAAGCACCAAATTCTTTATTTGAAAGTACTAACATCTTTCTCATCTGCTGACTTGCCAAGGACAGTAGGTACAGATCCCTCCCTCAGATGAAGTCTGCTGGCTAATCCTGCTCTGCACTGTCTAAGGTTTACAAATAAAATGACCAAAATAGCAGATCTTTATAAATTAATCAGTTAATTACCTGATCTAGTAGATGGGGCTCTGGTGGGGTTTGCAAAAGGTGAGTTTTGCATAATATGTTCCCTTTAAAATAGTGAAATCTTTTAAGAGGTAGAACATAAGAGAACCTAAGTTTTCCAAAAAAAAAAAAGGAAATAAAACTGTAAAAATCCTTATTGGGTTGTTTAAGAGCATAAATTAGACCAGTCTCTGTTGTATAAACTGTATTTAGCAGTTATATATTCCAGAAGAAAAAAACAATTAAGTTACAATTACAGGCAATACAAAATGAATATCAATATCAATACAGTACATACTAAAGTTACAGGCAACATGCATCACCCTTACCTCCTCAGGCTTAGCGCACCCAGTCCAGTGTAGTTTCATGATATACTTGCTTAAATACACATAAAAGTTTTTTTTAATGTGTTACAGCATTAGATTCCCCATATTGTACCGTACTGAACTTCAGTCCTCCACCAAGCCTGAAGAAAAACTGAACACTCCTGTTTCTTATGGCACTAATAACTAAATACAGATCTTTACAGATCCATTACAGAGTCCATCTCAAACTCCTCCCAGTGGGCGGGGCATAGCAGAGGCTCCTCCTAAGCCGAGGCGTTACCTGCTGCTGTAGCCTCCTCCCCCTCCTCTCGGACAGCTGTTATAGAGATGCTGCTCTTGTGAAGCTGGACAGTGAGCCGGACCCAGTCTCCAGCATTCACCACCAGGGGACACTGCAGGACCACGGCCGCCTGCTTCCAGTGAGAGTCCTGGCTGAATGTGCTGACAGTTAAATCCGCATCCAGATAGATCTGGTACCAGAAGGGGATAGCAGTCACCCTGCCAGAGGCACTGACCCGTACCTGCCACAGGTGAGACAGAGAGGAGAACTTAAAGCCAGGCTTAAACAAAACTGGTCTGAAATTTATGAAACTGAACAATAACATTTTTAGGATGATATATTGTCCCAGAAATTATTGCAATAAACAATGATATTGTCATTTTAACGCGCCTCTACAGAAAATGCCTTTTTCCTTCTTCTGGGCTCCCAAAGGAGCTTTTTTTTTTTTTTAAACTTATTAAGAACAGACATTGGGCTTCCAATTTCACATATATTTTAATATTCTAAAAACAAAAACTAAAACAAATAAAGTACAACAATCCTGTGACTCTGAGAAAACTGCACTTAATATTAAAAAGAGCTTTCTAAAAAAATAAAGTAACAACATATAGATTAAAGTAACATTTACATTATTTTATTTTTTTTAAATCTGGACACAAAGGCACTTGCAGATTCCCTTTTCTGATTATATATGTATATGCTCTAAATGCTCTATATGCTCTAAACATGTTTACTGTGTGGGGCCTGAGGCAAGATCTCTCTGGGGGAACAATATTCATATTTAATATTCAGCTCGGTAAGTAGGGCTGGATGGTTGTGCTTTAAATAAGATCTCAGCTTCTTTTCCACTGTTGTGAAACAAAGTAACCATACCAGCTCATTCGCGTCACTTAAGTCATAATTAGCCTTGAATACATTCGCAAGCTAACATCTCCACACACACACTCTTTTGTGTGTGTGTGAGTATGTGTGTAGAGGCACCGTCACTGCTGCATAAGCTCTGCATGCACTACATTCATTTCCTAACCGATAGATGTCGATGTCTGACAGATTCATCAAGAGCCAGCGGACTGGCCGTAACATTTCCAAGACACTGTTTTAATGGTTTCTGAACGAGAGCTGGGAGAGACTGGGAAATTTTTATTAAATTTTAAACTATTAAAGCACGCACAGACCATAAAATTGTGACTATATATGTACTGTGCCAGTAAAAAGTTTAAACACACCTTCTCATTTTTTCTCATGTTTTTATTTTTAGCATTTTTTTTCCCCCTACATTGTTAATGAATACTTAAGTGATCCAGACTATGAAGGAATACACAATAAATCATGTAGTAACTTAAAAGTGTTAAACAAACCAAAAAAATACTTTGTGAAGCATTTAGGTGCTCTTATCTGGGGTGTTGTTAACTTGCGGTTTCTGAGGCTGGTAACTCTGATGAACTTATCCTGTACAACAGAGGTAAAAGAGGCAGTCCTGATGAGTGCCAGTTCAATCATAACATTTTTGATGGTCTTTGCGGTGGCTGTACTTGAGGATACTTTCAAAGTTCTTGAAATGTTTCATTTTTTCTTAAAGTATTTTTTTATTTCTTTAGTTGAGTAGTTCTTGCTTCTCATAATCTGGATTAGAACATTACTCAAATAGAGCTATTCACTGTATACCTGTAACTCTACCTCTTCACTACTTTACAACTGATGCTCTCAAATAAATGATGAGACAAGAAATTCTAAGTTTTGACTGGTACTGTACACGCACAAAAAGCTCACATTAACATAATACACATTAGAGGAAGATACAAAAAAGAAGACTGAATTAAATGAGTAAAAAGAACTGAAGGCGAGTCTCTTACCCTGATGTCTCTGCTGTCGTAGTTGTTGTTTGTGTTCATGAGGTCGAGGGTGAACAGCTCTGCTGGATCACTGAGGTGAGTGCATTCCAGGGTGGACAGGTCCAGAAACACGTGAACGGGAACCTGATAAGAGTTTAGAGGGAAATATATATATGAAACATATAAACTGGTCAGAGTGAACACTTCAAACTTTCAGACCTCTATTTACAGGTGCATCTCAAACATACATATTATATGAAACACATACATATTATATAGATGTATTACACACAGAGTGATCTATTATAGTAAGTGTTTATTTATTTTATTGTCGATGATTATGGCTTACAGCCAATGAATACCAACACAAATCTCAGTATCTTAGAAAATAATACTATTATATAAGACCAATCTGCATTTTTGGCAGTGTAGGCAGTGTGCCACATCCTGCTGGAAAATGAAATCAGCATCTCCACAGCAGATGACATGTCTCTCCAAACCATCACTGCTTGGTGGAAACTTCACACTAGACCTCAAGCAGCTTGGACTGTGTGTCTCTCCACTCTTCCTCCAGACTCTGATTCCTTGATTTCATTTTCCAGCAGGACTTGGCACACTGCCCCTGCTGTCAAAAGTACCAACTGATCTTATATAATATTCTGAGTTTTCATTGGATGTAAGCTACAATCATCAACAACTGAGAATAGTTTTCTCAGTGTCTTTGAAGGAGTTCCTGGAGGTGCTAAAAACAATAGTTGCTGCTTTTCCTTCACGCTTTACTATGTAATTCAGTTTGTGTCCCTTAATTGGTTTCATATCTTTAATATTAATATATAACGTAGAAAAGAAATGAAATAAATAAATAAAAACACTGAATGAGAAGGTGTGTCCAAACTTTTGACTGGTACTATATGATAAAAGGGTGATGCACAGATGAACTTATTAAATGGTCCTATTCTTTCTATTCTTTCAGTCTTCAGGCTGATCGTCTGCTGCACAGAGCAGCGCTGCGTCCCTCGCTCCCCTCAAACCTTCTGGTCTCGCGGAAAAGCATCCTCAACTGAGCACTTCAAAGGCATCGTCTGATATAACGCCGCCATCCCTCGAGTGCCTGACTGAAATTAGCATGTAAACATGACACTCAAAGCCTCTCCTGGCTCCTGTGTGTACGGCTGGAAAATCACATTACGAAGAACAAGAAAGGAGACCAGTATCCTCAGGGCTCACTGAAGTGGCTTTTCAGAGAATTAAAAACTGTGGTGCCCTGACAAGATGGATGCTGTTGAGGGAACACAGTGGGGGGGGGGGGGGAGTCAAATATTGAAGCTATTTAAGGTGGAGAAACTACGACACCTTAAGCAACGATGTGCTCGAGCCAATCTTTAACATTATAGATATTGTATTCCAACTAGAGCTGGGATATATAATAATATTTTAATGTATGGTGTACGAATGGACAATATTGTAAAAGTAATAAATAAAATGACTAAATAATAAAAAAATCTCAATATTCTCTAGATATATACTGTATTATTTGCAGTATAATGCACACCTAAAATCCTTTAATTTTCCCAAAATTATTAGTGTCCCTTACGTATGAATTTTACCATTCAGGTTGTAAGGAGAAGTAAAGCCACTCCTCTGTTCTCCAGTACTGAGACTCAAGACTGGAGCAGTATTAGCATTACCCGCTAACCACGCTTGCTCTTTCTTCGTTCAGAGGTGAATATTATCAGCCTGTAGCCTGTTGCTGACCCCAGCTAGCACTGCTGGATTAGCTGCTAAACGCGCTAGCTCGTTCTTCCTTTAGGAGGAGAGCATTTCAAACAGCTGTCTGTGTGTTTACTGTGTTAAAACAAGGTACGTGGGATGAACCACTAGCTGATATCGCCTTGGCTTACCGAAACACTCTGGGTTCCTCAGTGTAGCGCCGCTAACTGCGGCTAGCCTTTGTGGAAATCTGCAAATCTAAGCTTACTGTAAATAAACAGAAGCACTTTACTCACCTGAATAACAGTTTTTACAGTGCTCTTAGAAAAAAGGTTTTAAAAGAAAGTGTTTTTTTTTTTAAGAATTACAGTTTTGTTTACTTAATTTAGCTTAGCTTTACAGAACTGCTGGATTCGAAGGAAAACATGGCAACACCCCTATTCCTGACTAGTGTCGGATAATGTGCCTTATAATCCAGTGCGCCTTACAGTAAGTGATTTTACCATTACAATTTTTAGTTCTTACATAATTGTTACATACGTTTTTTTTGTTTTGTTTTTTTGTAAGCAGACTGCACAAATTAAAATAAGCTTTTATATTAAACACAGTGCAAACGTAACCTGCTTGTATTTCAGCTAAGGAAAAAAGTAAAATATGTAAATCACTGCCATATAATATAGTTCTTTACGGGTTTCTGACAGAAGCTAATTTCTATCTACTGAGATTCACTCTAGCAGCTTCTATATGTATTTGTATCTGTATGCATCTCAGTGTGGTGTAGTGTGATATAAAGGAAAGCTTACAGTGAACTGGTTGATGAAGGGGGCGATGTTGAACCCCAGGGTGGGGTCCGTACCCTGTACTGCACTCTCCTGAAGCAGCGTGTCCGCCTCCACCAGCAAACCGTGAATTATAATACGCTCTGGGAAGATCCGTCCTCCGTCCTCCAGGAGACACCTGGAACACATGAAATGTGAAGTTTAGACAATACTCCATAGTATATATGTCAAAAAAGCGCTTATATATCACAAAAAACACACGTAAGAACTGAGAATTTTCTTCCCCTTTCCATTCTGTCCTTCCTTCTCAGTCTGTCATCACCCAATGACCAGTCATAGATAAACTTGTGATTTTGGACCTTTACAATGTGAATTTAATGTTAAGGCTGGAATCCATCCCTCACGACCTCACACCAACGTTCCTTTTCTCACCTCGCCAGTGTGGCTTTCTCCATCAGCCTCTGCCTGATCAGCCCACAGGTTTCAATACAGTCCAGCATGATGGCGCTCCACAGCTTCTCGGAGGCCGGTCTCTGAAGCAAAGCGGACTCGTCGTCCACTTGGCTGAGCCAGAATTCCACTGCGCTCTCCTCCACTCCGTTACTCTGACCCAGGAGCTGCAGCAGAGCCTGGTGCTGCTCCTTCTCCACAGAGCTGTAGGCCCGCAGGACGGTACCGGAGTCCTGCCCCAGCCGAGCCGCCATCAGAGAGAGAACGGAGAACCCTTCAGAGACGTCCAGAACGTAGAGGGGCTCTGAACAGCAGACCTCCGGATCCTGCGTCTCCTGAGAAGCTCTGAGAATAATAGGAATAGATCATTTAAGCTTTAAGCTTTTCTTTAATAAGAGAGCACTTAAAAATTATGAGTTTCTCTGATTTTACCAAATTGAAAACCTCTGGAATATAATCAAGAGGAAGATGGATGATCACAAGCCATCAAACCAAGCTGAACTGCTTGAATTTTTGCACCAGGAGTAAAGGCATAAAATTATCCAAAAGCAGTGTGTAAGACTGGTGGAGGAGAACATGATGCCAAGATGCATGAAAGCTGTGATTAAAAACCAGGGTTATTCCACCAAATATTGTTTTCTTTGCATTATTTGAGGTCTGAAAGCTCTGCATCTGTTTTGTTATTTCAGCCATTTCTCATTTTCTGCAACAAAAATGCTCTAAATGACAATATTTTTGTTTGGAATTGGGAAGAATTGTTATCTGTAGCTTATAAAATAAACAACAGTGTTCATCTTACTCAAACGGATAGCTATAAATTATCCTTTTAATGCTGTGGTTGGACATGACTTACTCACATATACAGTTAAGTAAATAAATAAAAAAAAACACCTGAGAGAGGTCAGAAGCTTGTCCAGTGCCGTGCGAAAGCTGTTGTGATAGGTAACGTTGTTGAGCAGGGCGATTTCTGAGCACTCCAGTGTGAACATGTTGGCTGGCGTGTCGTGGCGGGTCTGAAGGCTGGCCAGTGCACTGCACAAGTCCACCTCAGGATTGGACTGGGATATTAGACCATCGTCATCCTCCATGCTGTCCAGGTGAAACGTCTGGCCGTCTCTCACCACGGCAACGCAGCACAGTCTCAGGTACGCATCCCTGCACGAGACTTCCACCAGCAGCTCATCTCCACACTTCACACTGCAGTCTGGATGAGGGGAGAAAAAAAAAAAAAAAAGAAAACAGCTCCAAATGATGCACCAGGGACATTCAGAGGAAAGATGGTGATGCTGGTGATGTGGTGGAGAAAGTAATGACGGTGATGCTTGTGATGTGACAGTTGTGGAGATAGGTGATGATAGTGATAGTAAGGATGACTGACATAATGATGAAGGTAGAGACAGTGATGATGGTGGTGTGATGTGATTGTGGTGATGTGACAATTGTGAAGATGACAGTGATGATGGTGAGGAGATGGTGTGTAATGTGCTGGTAGTGGTGATGTGATAGTAGTCATGTTGGATGTGATGTTTGTGTTGACTGTTGTGTGATGGAGGTGGTGGTGATGTGATGGCAGTGATGTTGGTTGTAATGGTAGTGTGTTCCTTGTGATGTGATGGTGAGGACAATAGCAATAGTAATAATGGTAAAGACTGATGATGGTGATGTGCTGGTTCTCGATAAATATTTTGATGTGCTAGTGGTGGTGATTTGATAGCAGTGATGTTGGTTGTGATGGTGGTGTGATCCATGTGATAGTGGTGATAGCAAATGTTGAGTGATAGAGGTGGCAGTGATGTGATGGCAGTGATGTTGGTTGTGATGGTGGTGTGATCCATGTGATAGTGGTGATAGCAAATGTTGGGTGATAGAGGTGGCAGTGATGTGATGGCAGTGATGTTGGTTGTGATTTTGGTGTGATCCTTGTGATGTGACTGTGGTGATGGTGACTTGTGTAATGTGGTGGTGGTGATGTGACAATTGTGAAGATTGTGATTGTGATGGTGGTGAGGATGAGGATGATGGAGATAGTAATGACGGTGAAGACAGTGAATATGGTGATGTGATGGTGTGTTTCTTGTGATGTGCTGGTGGTGATGATGTGACGGCAGTGATGTTGGTTGTGATGTGGTGTTGAACTGTTGTGTGATGGAGGTGGTGGTGATGTGATGGCAGTGATGTTGGTTGTAATGGTAGTCTGTTCCTTGTGACGTGATGTGGTGGTGATGTGAGGATTGTGGAGATTGTGATGGTGAGGACAATAGAGATAGTAATGATGCTAAAGACAGTGGTGATGGTGACGCAATGGTTCTTGATCAATCTTTTGATGTGCTAGTATTGGCGATTTGATAGCAGTGATGTTGGTCGTGATGTTGGGGTAATCCTTGTGATGTGATGGTGGTGATGGTGACTTGTGTAATGTGGTGGTGATGTGACAATTGTGAAGATTGTGATGGTGGTGACGGTGAGGATGATGCAGATAGTAATGACGTTAAAAACAGTGATTATGGTGATGTGCTGGTGTGTTTCTTGTGATGTGCTGGTGGTCATGATGTGACGGCAGTGATGTTGGTTGTGATGGTGGTGTGATCCTTGTGATGTGATGGTGATTATGGTGACACGTATGATGTGAGGATTGTGGAGATTGTGATCAAAGCGTTGATGGTGAGGACGATAGAGATTGTGGCGATGGTGGAGACAGTAATGATGGTGATGTGATGGTGCGATTTTTGTACTGTGGTGATAATGTTATGGCGGTGATGGTGGTCGTGATGGTGTTGTGATTCTAGTGATGTAATGTCAATGGCGATGATGATGGTGGTGACTTGTTTGAGTGTGCTGATTATAGTGTTGGTGGTGTGAAGATTAAAATAGTGATAATGGTGAAGACAGTGATGGTGGTGGAGAAGATTGATTGAGATAGTGATGATGGTGGTGATGGTACTGATAACCCTGCATCAGCTAATTCTGACACTTTTAACGAAGGCAAAATTCAGCAACTATAAAAATGCGAACAATGCTGATGCAGATGTGTAAATGTACACATACAGTATAGTCTAGTCCACATAGTAGAGAATTATTGCCAATAGAATAGGACATACACATACAAATGAACCTAATGGTGCTAATAAAGTGTTTCCTGGACAACAGAGTCAAACAAAAGCCGGATAAACCCCTTTTATTATCATCCTTAATTTTGGATGAAATGCTAAATAAGCAGGTGTCCCAATACTTTTGTTCAAAGGGAAACTGAAATAAACAAGAACGCCAGACAAGCTTATAAGGTGTGTGAAGAGCAGTCCTGCAGGACTAGAGTCTGATGCTATCCAAACAGGTGTGTGTGTGTGTGTGTGTGACTGGGAGAGCAGTATGCATATTCATGCCCCATTAGAATTTCATGAACACTAAAGAGAGGCATCAGTGCTAGCGGGGCGTCAGGGAAAGAGGATGTCAGCAATCACCGGCGGAGGAGGAGGAGGAGGAGAAAAGGAGGATGAGGAGGGTGTTCCTCCCCAGACGCTGCCCTCCACAATTAGCCCTAATGCTATAGGAAGCTCTTATCAGTGCTAAGGCCTGACTAGGACTGCAGCTGTGTCATAACACAGCAACACTGATCTAAAATCGTCCAAACCGCCATGAGTCACGTACAGCAGCTGACTTAGACATTTGGAGCTGCTTTCAGGGTTCAGAATATTATATAATGTGTTTAGAAATGTTCAGCAGTAAAGTAGAACTTTTGAAACACAGACATTATTACTGCATGCATTAGCCGTCCTAGACTTTTGAATTTAAGTGAAAGTTTCATCATTTAGACGCCAAATGAAGTGAATAGAAAGGTTAAGGAGACCTGGATAACATGACTGCTTTAAAAAAAAAAACATCCTACTACTTTATACAATCTTTTTTATACATAGTAAACACCACACAAGCAGTTTTTTCATGCACACTAAATATACAAATGTTTGTGGACACCCCATTAACTAATAATACATTCAGCTACTATGCTGCACCCATTATATGGACTAAACAAGCTGTGTTTACATGCAGAGAAGTACTGACAATAGAATAGAAACTTAAACTAGACATACACTATTCAACATTTTTACTTGTTTTACTCAGCTCCAGCTCTAACTGTACTGTAACTGCTCTAACTGAGTTCACAGCTCACTTAGTCATGTTTTCACTCTATACGACGCAATGCTCTGATGCCACCTGACTGCTCACGCTGTACTTCTATACACAAGATGTTACACTCTTGTATCCAGAACTGTGATGTAGGAAGAAGAAGAAGATGAGGAAGAGGGTAAAGAAGAGGATAAAGAGGAAGAATAAGAAGAGGAGAAAGAGGAAGATTAAGAAATAGAGGCAGAGAAGAGGAAGAGAAAGAAGAGGAAGAAGAAAAAGAAAAAGAGGAAGAAGAGAAAGAGGAAAAAAAGAGTGCTCTGATGTGACCTAACTGCTCACACTGTAAATCAAAATGCAAGATATTGGACCCCTGGGTCCAAAACTGCAAAGGAGGAAGAAGAGGAAGAAGAAGAAGATGAATAAGAAGAAGATTAAGAAATAGAGGGTGAGAAGAGGAAGAAAAAGAAGAAGAAAAAGAGGAAAAAGAGGAAAAAGAGGAAGAAGAAGAAGAAGAAGAAGAAGAAGAAGAAAAAGAGTGCTCTGATGTGACCTAACTGCTTACACTGTAAATCAAAATGCAAGATATTGGACTCTTGGATCCAAAACTGCAATAGAGGAGGAAGAGGAAGAAGAGGAAGAAGAAGAAGAAGAAGAAGAAGAAGAAGAGACACTCACCTTAAAATGTGAGAAAATTATTGGTAAGTTATTGTTTAGGAATGTAAGAAATATTCATACAAAATAAATATTGCCAATATCCTGAATTATTGTGATATTATATTAGAGCCATATCGCTCAACCCTACACTGAGAAATTGGTAATTGCCAATATTTATTATTTCTATGAATTGGCTGCACAACAGGTTACTTCTAACTATTATTAAGAGTCTGTCTTACGTGCTGGGCTTTGCATTGGATAGATGGCCTGCTCCCAGCAGGTGTTCTCCTGAGGCCCGGTGGAGATGCTGTTCTCCTGGTCTAAATGCAGTTGGAACCACACGGCCAGAGCATCCACAACCCCCTCCTGAGTCACCGGCACTCTCAGACGAGTCGTCTTACTGCAGCACAGGCCCTCCAACTCCTGCAGGACAATGAAGAACTTATAATGAAGAACTGTATCATGTATCCTCTTATGATTATAATTCATAATAAACTGTTTATAAACTTTGAAACCAATATATCTAAATTTTAGATTGATTAAGGCAAAACACTTGAGGTTTGGTCCAGCAGGAGGTGCTGTAGCTCTGAGGAACAAAACTAGGGCTGCACGATATATTTTTGATATATGTCACTTAAGGCAATGAAATCAAACACGTCATGTTGCAACGTTTTGATTCTTGACACAAGAAAAAGATACACAGCGCTGTCTCTGTGTCTGTGTGAGTGACAGGCCGCTGCCTGAGAAGCGCGAGGGGAAGGGGTAACATGGCTGGGCTGCTTGTAAACGTAGGCACGTGTGGAAAGCTGTGCACCTCAGTCCAGCAGTTTTGCACAGATATTTCCAGTTACACCTGAATTCACGCTTTTAATCCCAGAAAATACGCTCTTATTT
The DNA here is from genome assembly GCF_023375975.1 of Astyanax mexicanus. Classification (NCBI taxonomy): domain Eukaryota; kingdom Metazoa; phylum Chordata; class Actinopteri; order Characiformes; family Acestrorhamphidae; genus Astyanax; species Astyanax mexicanus. Next base: position 50,390,812 of record NC_064414.1, read on the forward strand.
ACCTTAAAAAAGCCTTTTAAATGCCTGATTAAAGGGTCGATTACTGTTGTTTTGCCGTTTTCCTCGGATTTTGAGCACTCGGCGCTGACTCAGCTCTTGATTGGTCTGGACTCAAGACAGTGGGCGGCTAGGGGCGGGGCTGGAGATGTCATGGGCCCTGTATTGTTTGATATCGCAATATATATCATTGAAAAAAACATTTGCAATGTTATTTTTTTTTTTTCAAATATCGTGCAGCCCTAAACAGAAATCAAAGCTGCTGTTTTTGACACTGCAGTGTTGAGAATAATGACCCACCACTCAAATAATAATAATATTAATAATAATAATAATAATAATAATAGCTGCATTGTGGTGGTTTTCTCTCCTGTGGGGTTGAACAGGGTGAAAGGAGGATAATAGTATACAGAGAAACAGAAGGTAGTCATGTTTTTAAAAAGGTGTATTCAGTCATGTATATAGAAAGAGCTCATGGTTTGTCTACATTATTGCAGTTCTCCTCAGACTCTCTATAACATGGGTGTCCAAACTTTTTTTTGTTGGGGGCCAGAAGGAGAAATATATTTGAAGTCACGGGCCACAGACTCTGCAATAAAACAAATAATGAAATATACCACTTTAAATAATAAATTTTCCTGATTATTTCATTTACATACCATTTTACTTGACTAACTATCTTAATCTATCTTTGACAGTGTTATGTGAACTAAGATTTTTCAAATTGATGTTTAATTTCATGATGTTTCTTAATATTAAACTCCTTAATTACGGCAACTTTTAGACTCTTTTGCCCGTTTTTCTGCGCTAGAAATGCGCACCCTCTCCGCTTTTAGACTCTTTTGCCCCGTTTTTCTGCGCTAGAAATGCGCACCCTCTCCGCTTTTAGACTCTTTTGCCATGGGTTTCTGTGCTAGAAATGCGCACCCTCTCCGCTTTTAGACTCTTTGGCCCGTTTCTGACACCTAGCGTTCAAACTTTGAGTCTCACATTATAAAAACCTGCTTAACAGCGGGCCAACTTTCGTTCTATTTCTTAAATACCTCGCGGGCCGCTCCACAAAAGCAAACGGGCCGCAAATGGCCCGCGGGCCGTAGTTTGGACTCCCCTGCTCTATAACATGCAGGATCACAGCAGTGGTGCTAAACGTAGGTGTGTGTACCTGCACGTTGTTGAAGTCTATATCCAGCACCCTGCAGGGCTCTGTGAGGGCGGTGAAGCCTCCAGGCAGCCGGCTCAGTCTCTCTGTGGTGTACGGCTCGGCCGACTCGTCTGCATCGACAGAGCAGCTCACAGGACTGCGGATCTCCCCTACTGCCTCCAGATCCAGACCTCCAACTGCTGGCACACACAGCCTGCAAACACACACACACACACACACACCTGCTGGGAACACAGCTCTGTGTAGACAGTTTTCCAATAAGATGCTGTGTAAAGTGATGCAATCTATCAACCATTATTTTCACTCAGGAGTAGCTGGACCCTAATCAGTTATAAAATAAGCACTTCATTAATAATAATAAGAGAGCTCTATGTCTTACCTGTGGTGTCTGCGGATCTCTTGACACTCCACAGCCATGCCGAACACCGTCGCCCCAGCGGGAATGACCCGGCCCGTTTGGGAAGGGGTAGACAGCGGCTCCTCGGGATTCTGGATTTTTTGAGAGATTAAACAAGAGTCATGTTTAATTTCAGCTTTTGGAGTGTTTTAAGCACAGATAACAACAAATGTACTAGAGACGATACAACAAAAGGCTGAATCATTTATACCAAGTAATGATTTATTATTAAGTTATATAATACTTTAACCCTCCTGTTATGTTGTATGAGTCAATTTGAACCGGTGCATGTTTAATTATCCAAAACCAAAAAAACCCTAACAATCAATGTTTAATTACTAAAATATTTAATTACTAAATTCATTACTAATTATTCTATCAATATTTAGTGCAGTGGTGTTCCTTGCCTCTAACAGGTAATGCTTTAAATAGTATAATTCACTCGTTCGTTACAAAAAATAAATGTTCAAACTCTTTAAATGTTTCACTACTTTACTTTTGAAAGACCAACATATAAAACAAAAGTTTTACATAATTTTGAAACATAACATTGCAATTCTGTTTTAGTTCTTGCAGGGGGTGGTTGCAAAAATGTGAAACGAAATATGTTCATATTATATGTTGATAATATAAATTAATTATGGCAAGTAGAAAAAGTTTCATACTGAAAAAATACTTCTAACTATTTTTCCTAGATCTTCAAAATTTGAAACGGGTCAATTTGAACCGTAACATAACAGGGTTATGGATAATGGTCTGACTGGTGCTGGGATTATCACACACGTTTATATACATCAACGTTAAATAAATATTGTAAATTGTAATTTTAATAAAAACAAACCAAAAAAACAAACAAACTAACAAAAACAACACATTTTGGATATTTATCTTGATGCAATGGTGGGGAAAAAGTGTTATATTGAATAAAACCCTGGAAAGAAAAGTGTTTTTTTTTTGTTCATTTTGGTTTTAGTCAAAAATATTAATTTGGTACATTTATAACACATGTACAGATCCATTTCTGGACATTGCCCAGAGGAGCTGTGTAAATGTCAAGGAACCCTCGCTTTTTGTAATATATATATATATATATATATTTTTTTTTTTGTGATGTGAATTGATTAAAAAATTTAATCAGATTCATTACAACAAAACTCTGTGATTAACTACGATTAATCGCATTTGTTTTTCTTCAGACGCAAATTATTTTAGTGGATATTTAAACTTAATTAAAAGAATGAATGTAAGAAATGTAAAATGCAATTATATGTATGTTTGTGGTGTCAGTCAAAATAATAGTATATACTTGTATGTTTAAGGGAAGATAAAATCAACATAGGGTGATGGAATAAAGAATGCATGATAAATTGGACTGTAAAATTGGTTGTGAGTAATGAGAGAGAGAGAGAGAGAGAGAGAGAGGGAGAAAACTGTCTGAATCGGAGTGTTACTGCTGGACACCGTATGAGAGCGCCGTTCAATCGTTCAGCCAGAAAAGAGATCAGTGTGTTGGGCAGGGTCGGAGCAGATTACGGCGGAAGTAGGAGTCAAACTTGGTGCCTTAATTGACTTGCGTTAAAAAATAGTAACGCGTTACTGATTCCAAATTAACAACACGCGTTAATGCTTTAACGTTGACACCCCTATTTTTTTTATATTATTTAATGGGAGAACACTGAAGATTTGACACAACGATTTAGTGAAAGTAGTTAGTGTACAGCTTATAACTATAAATAATTCAACACCATAATGCCATTAATGTCTAAACCACTGGCAACAAAAGGGAGTACACCCCTAAATGAAAATGACCCGATTTCTGAGAGTTTGCATGTAAAGAAAGATTATACAGTTTTGTCCCTTTGCTCTTTATAAATGCCATTACATTAAAGAAGCAACAGATGGCACTGTTGGTTCAGTTTAAACTCTGTGCTCAGTTCATACTGAATATTATAATCTGAAATAATATTTGCATGCCTATATACTAAAGGATATGAGAGTTATGAACATGTACGTACTACAGACAGATAGTCTGACACAATAATTAAATAATGCATAAAACACAATCTGATTTAACGTTTGATTAAGGTCACTTGAGTATAAATATTACTTATAATTTTACAATTATATAACATTTTTTTAATTACAGTGATAATCAGTGATTTGCAGTAGGCTTGGCCACAAATAGAGTAAGATCTGTGAAGTAAGTGGCGGGTGAGATCAAATTTGCAGTGCAGGTGGGTGGTAGCTGTTTCTCGAGGGAGCTGAGAATGGCAGGAATAAGGGGTTATAATATTGGCAGCATGTAAAAGGTGGCAGGATGAAAAGAAAAGTTTTAAAAACTTTATTGTGTTCAGACAGAGAGTATGTGCAGGTATGGGAGACTAAATATAAGACATTTTAAGACATGTTAATATCACCTAGAGACTATTTTAAAGGACAACTCCCGTGTGAAATAGACTTTGTAGTAAAACATGATAACAACTACAAACATTTCAGGAAATGCCCAGCTCCATTCTCCCCCAGCAATCCCAAATACAGCACTTTTAGCTGATGCTCCCAAAAGATTTACAATGCTAGTGATAGGGGCATAGATTTGTCCACGCAAAGAACAAGCAGCACAATAGAATAGGTAGGATAGGAGAACAGATTGCAAAATAATTCATGTTCCAATCTGTTTTTCCTATGCTACCTATTTGTTTGGGTTGTGACTAAATTTAGAGATGGTGGCACACAGAGGTCTACTTTCAGGTACTGTGTGTATAAACAGTGTGTTTAATAAACTATCTGTGCACTTTAAAAGCTCTCAGTGACTCATTTTAAATGTCAGGTCCCTCAGAATTCTACCAATGAAGTGTGATGCTACTTTGTGTTTTTTTATGGTGTAAAAATAGCCGTTTATTTGCAGGATTTTCTCTTTTAAGACCACTTTCGCAATAAGAAAGTGGCACAAAGCACGTAACCCAAACATATACCTAAACCTAGTGGCTGGAAGCACTTACAGGAGGCGGGAGCAGCAGATTCTTCCAGGCATGAATCAAACTCTCGATGATTCCCTCTCCAAGCAGCCCAGCATCCACAGTCTCAGTCACAACCAGGGACACCCTTACAAAAATAAATAAATAAATAAATAAATAAATAAACAAACAAACAAACAAAATATATTAAAATAGTGTTTTCTAATTCCAAGATAGCAAAACGCCAGAAATGTACCTGAACACAACTAATTTCCAGACCACCACGCCCATCAGCGTAAATATACTCACAAGCACTGTAAATATATCTATTTATTTAGACATTATTTAGATATTGTAATTTAGGGCTGCACAATATATCGTTTAGGCATCGTCATCGCGATGTGCACATTGGCAATAGCCACATAGCAGGACGTGTGATGTCACTTAAGACAATTAACTCAAACACGTCATGTTGCAATGTTTTGATTCTTGACACTAGAAGTAAATACACAGCGCTGTCTCTGTGTCTGTGTGAGTGACAGGCTGCAGCTGCCTGAGAAGCGCGAGGGGGAGAAGGACAAGATAACCGCATGGCCTCCATCCACATGGTTGGGCACATGCTTGTTACAGCTGAATTCACATTTTTAATCCCAAAAAAACACTCTTATTTACCTTTAAAAAAGCCATTTAAATGCCTGATTAAAAGGCAGATTACTGATGTTTTGTTGTTTCTCTCGGGTTTTGAGTTGAGCTTGGTGCTGACTCAGCTCTTGATCGGTCCGAATGCAAGACAGCATGCGGGTGGGGGCGGGGCTGGTGACGCCATGGGCCTTGCATTTTTTTATATTGCGATATATATGACTTGCAGTGTAAAATGTTTCCATTGTGCAGCCCTATTGTGAATGTATGTATATCTATTTGAACAACGCAGGCGGAAGTTGTGAAAATAAACTGTTGGTTGGGTGTAAGATAGCAATGAGCATTACAACGCACCTTGTGCAGGGTGTAAGATTAGCTACAGTTAATGATAGACACCGAATATTCACCTTTTTGGAATATCCTTGGGAATTTCCATCTCCAGCGATTTCATGTGTAGAATTTTGATGCTATCTGCCATGTTATTGGCCGAGACCACCTCACAGCCCAGCTCGTACATAGTCTTAGACAGCTCACAGGCGTAGACCTCACTGGCTCCTGCCTTCTTTGCACACATCCTGATTAAGAACCAACCCAGAGAGAGAATACATAATATAAGTTGAGTACATACATCTGAAAATACAACAAACACATATTTTTTTAAACAGAAGGGAAAGAATCATGCATTTCTACATGAATTATTAAAGCAAACTTCAATAATTTAGTTTTTAATAATATGGACTCTTGTTTTGGTCTCAGCTGCTGTTTTGTGTTAAAAGTGACCCAGAATGTTTCATCGAGTTCCAGACAGGCCAAAATCAGAAAGACAAAGCCTGACTTGATTACTGTGACAGAGCTTACCCCAGAATGCCTGTGCCCGTTCCGATGTCCAGCACTGTGCTGAAGCCCTCCTGTACCGCCCGCTGAATGGCCAGCTGGTACTTGCGGTTCCGCCCGTGGTCGTTAAGCATTAAGAAATGCCAGCGCTCCACCAACCAGTTAGCCACACGGTAGAAGTTCTCCTTGGCTTCGGGGAAATCTGGCCGCAGCTTGAGGGCTTTGTGAAAATGTGCTGCAGCCTCGTCCCTGAAACCCATCCTGAAATACAAAATACAAACCAATAGTGGTGAACTTTTCCAGTATGTTTGCCACTGATGCACCAACAGAGATGTACAGTAAGGAAGTAGAAGTACTTTACTACTGCACTTAAGTACTAAAATGCTGTATCTGTATCTACTGGAGTATTTTTTTACTTCACTACTGTACTTAAGTACTAAAATACAGTATCTGAATCTACTGGTGTATTATTTTTACTTCTCTACTGTACTTAAGTACTAAAATGCTGTATCTGTATCTAATGTATTATTATTTTTACTTCACTACTGTACTTAAGTACTGGGTTATTATTTTGACTTCTATTTCCACTTTTACTTCACTACCTATTTCGGATGAGTTTAATACTGTTCCTCTGATATACTGATGTGCTGCATCGTTACTCGTTATAATTATAAAAATGTTCGGAATCATTCCAAACCCACATTATCACTAAAGCCAGAGTGGTAGATGCTCTGCACTGTCACTGGGTTTGAAGAAGCTGCTCCTGTTCTGTCTTTCACTCGGAGAACTTTCCACTGTCCACTTCTGTGATAACTACACTAATAACACAGTACTGTACTTTTACTTTCAGTACTACATTTTATAAAAAAAAAAGTGCAATACTTAAGTAAAGGAACTAAAGTATTCTACTTTTTTTGTACTTAAGTGTGGAGCTTAGCGAACACTAAGTTCTACTTAAGTCCCTTTTTTGATATAGCTATTTTACTTTTACTGAAGTCCAGCTCTCTAGTACTTTAAAGTACAAGTCTGTGCACTGATTTTTAGATAAATAAAAAGGACTAAGGACTTTTCTTTTCTTTTCTATATGACTAACTGATTGCAAAATTAATTCTGTGGAAATGCATGAATATTATAGAGATTTTCAGCAACGTTATGCCCCTATCACTAGCATTGTAAGTCTGTTGGGAGCATCAGTTAAAAGCGCTGTATTTAAGAATGCTGTGGAAGAACAGAGGTAGGCTATTCAACAAAGGCTCATACTCATTATCATATTTTACTCCACCTTAAATCCATTTCACACCAGATTTCTCCTTCAAGTCCTTCACATTTTTCAAGAGAACAAATATATTGTCTATATTGCATTCACATACAAGCCACACTCCGATTTTTTGCTCAGATCGGATTTGGCTATCTTGACGGTTCACATTCACAAATGTAAGTGATCTGTATCTGTGTGTGAACGAATCTGTCCCTGAAACTGCTCATATGCTGCACACTGATACCTGTATAAATGTCTCCTTCTTCACCAACAACAAAAAAACTCATATTAGAGAGACGAGAGACTCGTAGCTTTATAAAGGGAAATGGATGAGTTAGCAGCTCATATGTGGAGCATCTTTTGCTGGAGTGGAGAAACAGTAAACAGCTGGTCTGAAGTTCATGCTCAGGTCGAGGAGGTGAAAAAAGGACAGGCGGTTTGCTTTTGCTGTTTTTGCAGCTATAGCTGCACAGCTGCACCAAGAGATGTGTTGGTACGAGAGAGATAAGCATGTAGCTTATGCGTATCCAATTTAGGACCACATATGAAAGTGACTCCAATATGATTTTTTTTTTTTTTTTTATGGATTTGGCACGTTCACACAGCCATGCAAAAAAAAATCTGATCTGAGCCACATTGAGCAAAACAATGGTTGTTTATGGAACAAAAATGTTCTTTCTGTGGCACATTTCAAGAAAATCTAAGTCTCTGTCCAAAGTGAAAAGCTTCAAATGTGAGCAAATAGTGTTAATAGTGTTATTTACAGTAAGGAGCCAGAGTGATCACTCTATTCTGGATGATAAAAGACAAGACAGAGTAAAGAGTACCTGAAGAGATGCTCTCCCATGCTGTTAACAATCACCTCGTCCACCGGATACAACTCTAGAGCTTGCTCATAGGAGTCAAACAGGTCCTGAATGCGTCCGAGAGAGTCCAGCTCATCGGCCCACTTGAAGAGAGTGAATCTGAAGGATTCCTAATTAAAAAAACAAACAAACAAAAAAAACAAGAGAACAAAAGTGAAATAGTGCACTTTAATAAACTATTTCTTTTGGACCCAGATGGGGAATTGAACCCCAATCTCCCATATAATGTTACAGTATGTTTCACATCTCTGCACCTTATCCTCACTAAACACTCTATTATACCGTATCGGTACTGCAATGTCCTGTCTTAAATTGTCTCGTATTTTGTATTTATTGTTATTTAGTGTTATAATTTTATAATTTCATAATTTTATGTTGCACTGTCGTCACTCCTGCACTTTATGTTGTCTATTGCTTGTTGTTCTATGTTGCACCATGGTTCCGGAGGAACGTAATTTCATTACACTGTGTACCTGTATTCAGATGTAATGACAATAAAAGCCTCTTGACTTGACTTGACTTGAGCTTACTGGCTAACAGGGAGCGGTGTTATCCACTGCGCCACACCAACCACTAACCACTGATGTTACCAATACCATCAAACCTGAGAAGAAGAAGTCTACTTACCCTGGCAAAGTCCTTTAAAACTGGCGCCAGGTTTAGAACCAGAAGGTAGTGGACGAAAGCCGTGCCGTAGTCTTGCTGGAGGAGGCACTGCTGGGCGCTTTCCAGAGATCTGGATATCAGCTCATTTCTCGCAGGATCTTCCCTTGTTGCTTCTCTTGGAGCTTCTCTCTGAGCTTCTCTCTGAGCCGCTCTTCTGGAGCGCTTTGACTTCTTGGACTTTGAGGTTTCGTTGGGCATTTTGGAAGGAGTTAGCAGCACAGGCAGCTAGCTGACGCTTATTTTAAACCAGCTGATCAGTCATTCTTCCAGCATTAATCTTCAATTTAAATATAGATAGCTATAGATTTTTCTTAAAGTTGTAGAATATCAATATTTGAACAACTTTAAAGCATGACAATACTGATACACATACACACATATTTAAGCTTTTATCTAATTGTCACTATGATGAATTAGTGTTTAAAAGTGTCCAAATGTGCTATAAAACAATGTAAATAAGGACTGAGACCACTATGAGTCTATAGATTAGATATGTGGAATCCATTTATCCATGGTCCAATCACAGGAATGTGCACATCCTAAAACAGACAAACAGACACAGATTACATATTACATATATATTAGTTATACATGGCATCCAAGATTAATTGTTTTAATCCCCACACTAAATAATCCCAAATAAAAACTAAAGAAAACTAAAGATCTCAGTATTTCGACTGGACAAAACTTAAAAATATAAAATTCGACTCCAATCTCTTACACGTTGTAAAAGATCAATATTTTAACAACATTAGTGTCACAATACTATTATACATTTTTGACGCTCATCATCATCATCATCACTATTATTATAGAATAAATTGGACTCTCAACGAGTGCAAGTTAGCTATACAAGTGTACATATGTAAAGACTGAGCACCCTACTAACTTAAATGTGAGATAAGTGGGGTCCCTACCTATATATGTCTGCAAAAAATGATAATTGAATTTCCCATACTGCTCTCTAAATAATCCTAAATAATAATGAGAACACTAAAAATCTCAGTATTGTTACTCAGTCACTACTGCTTTCGGCTCGAATCTCTTAAATATCATTAAAATCACCATTATTGAAACACGACAAAACAACATACAGCTCTGGAAAAAATGAGAAATCACCTGACTGATGACTTGATTTTAACAATGATCACAAGCCATCAAAACAAATCTTGAAACTTAATGAATATGAACTTGTTGTCTTGTTGTCATAATTTGAGATCTGAAAGCTCTGCATCTTTTTGTTGTTTTAGCCATGTCTCATGTTCTGCAAATAAATGATCTAAATAACAATATTTTTATTTAGAATTTAGGAGAAATGTTGTCTGTAGCTTATAGAATAAAATAACAATATTCATTGTACTCAAACATACACCTACAAATAGCCAAATTAGAGAAACTGATTCAGAAACTGAAGTGGTCTGTTTTTTTTTTTTTCCAGAGCTGTGCACATCTTTAAGCTTCTACCTCCTCGATACTACTAATATTCGTGCCTAAAAAAATACCATATCTGTCACAAAACGACCTTAAATAAATACACAAAACAGCTCACACTAGCTGAACAATCCTTAATAATAACAAAAACACTAAATAATAAATACACTTTATGGCTCTAATCTCCTAGATAAATATCTTAATATATCAATATTTTATCATTATTAAAGCATGACAATACCAATATTCACATCTTTAAGCTTCTAACTATTCGATATTACGACGTATTCTTGTCTAAAACTAATAAAATCCGTCACAAAACGACCTTAAATAAAGATGCAGAACAGCTTAACGTTACTTACCAGCATCCCTAGCATAACTAACGTTACCTTCAGTACGAGCTGCTAGCTATGCTAGCTAAGCTAAGCTAACCAAGCTCAAAAACACACATTTAATTCAGGAAACGGACCAAAGGAATCACTTACACCCGTCCCCTTCATGTCTTTGCGTTCGTATCTTTAAAACGGGACAGAATTTGGCTTCGTTTAAAGCGAAATAAAATGGGAATTTCTGAATATGTGCGTTAGCATGTCGGCTAACGCCGTAACCAAGCACCGAGTGTCCTGCACGAAAATGATACCGGTCTGGAAACGCAGCGGGGCGAGAATAAGGTTCCGCTTGAGATTAAGCCACATGACGTCAACACGTTAGGTTAGCTAGTTTGTTACCACCACCATGAATCCCGCTCCTTCAGTCTTCAGGCTGACAGAGAGACATAGAGAAAGAGAGAGAGAGAGACTTTTAGAGGGTTATAGAGAGCCATAGACAGCGATAGAGAGCGATAGAGAGCGCCCGCCTGCCTTTTTAAGGGTTGTTTTATTTTTATTTTATTTTATTTACCCTCAGCCACAACTTTCTAAAGTGTTTACACGCTGTTATTATGTTTTAACTGGGCTAAATATTAGTTTAAACCCTCCAGGCCCTGTTTTTTCTTTTTTATTTTATTTAGAAGCTCCCTCCTGCCTTCTGGAACTACTTTTTCCTCTAAATACTTCACCCACAAAAATAGCACAGGGCAGCACGGGACCCGAGAGGACTTTGGAAGCTGCCACCGGACCCAAACGCCGCTAATGCAGCCTTTCTAACCCCATATTTGACTTTCCCAGGCTCTAAACTAGCTCCAAACATGGGACTACACCCTTTAGAGTTCAGCGAGTGCTACCTGGACAGCCCCAGCTTCAGGGACAAGATCAGAGCTCATGAAGCAGAGCTGGACAAAACCAACAGGTTCATCAAAGAGCTTTATAAAGACGGGAAAAACCTCATCAACGCGACCAAACGTAAGTTTTTCCACGTTTTTCTGCTGTATTTCATTTAATCAGTGCTGGAGAAACACTCCCTGGAAGCTCTGTAGGCTCTGGAGAGGGCTGGGGCTGGTGGTGCTGCTGCATGTGCTCTGTCTGAATCAGCACTCAAAAAAGAAGAGAGATCATGTGTCCAAAGTCTGGGTATTTTCCAGCTCAAGGTCATTTAAACCTTTTATTTCAAAGAAATGAGGGCAGTAAGTAGTGGGACACCTGCAGCAGAAGGTCCAAGAACTTCAGAGTGAAGTTTCTCTGTGTCCACTTGAGTTGTATATTGAACTTTTCACCTGGGTTGGGTGGGTAGAGAAGTCTAACCTATCTAAAGCCATTCTGAACTATAAATGACCTATAAACTATAAACTAATTTAAGTTCAGTATGGATGGTCCTAATAAGTTGTAGAACTTCTTGGTGTATGAAGCATCTAGAAATTTAAGATTATTAAGACTTTATTTTTCATCTTTTGGGATTTTTTTGGTATAGGAATATTTTGAGTACTGGGACACCAGTAGATGAAGGTCCAGGAGTGTCAAAGTCTTGCTTTATATTTTCTTGAACTTTTGACGTGGCATGGTTTGTAAAATGCCCTAGTAAACTAACTTAATCAAGTATGGATGGTCATCATAAAGTTGTAAAACTCATTAGTAAAGTAGTAAATACTGAGTACATTTAGCTGTAGGACACTAGAAGAAGAAAGGCCAAAAACTAATTGGTACTTGGTATATCCAGCATCTAGAAACTAAAGATTATTAGCCATTATTTGTCTCCTTTTGGGATATGTTTGGTATAGGATTGTGTCAGAAGAAGAAGGTTTAGAATCTTTATCTTAAACATTTGACCTAGAATGGGTTGGTGTTGTTCTTTGCTTGGTCCAAGAACTCATTAGTCTAAGAACACATTGGTTCTTGGTGTATCCAGCATCTAGAAACAGAAGCTTATTAAGACCCTATTTGTCTCCTTTTGTGAACTTTGGCATGGAATGGTATGTAAAATGCCCTAGTAAACTAACTTAAGTCAAGTATGGACGGTCCTCATAAAGTTGTAAAGCTTAGCATATCAAGCATCTAGAAACTTCAAATGATGGTATAGGACTGTTGAGTAGTGGGCCACCTGTACGAGAAGGTCCAAGAACTTCAGAGTGAAGGTTCTCTGGGTCTACTGAACATTTGACCTGGGCTAAGTGGGTAGAAAAGTCTAACCTATCTAAAGCCATTATGAACTAAAAATGGCCTAGCAAAACTAACTTCATAATAAGGTCATAATAAGTTGTAGAACTTATTGGTGTACCCAGCATCTAGAAACTGAAGATTGTTAGACTGTGGGAATTGTTTGTGTATAGGATTATGTTGAGTATTGGGGCACCAGTAGACTTAAGTCATGTATTGACTGTCCTTATAAAGTTGTGAAACTCATTAGTGATTCCTGGTATATCTAGCACCTAGATACTTAAATTATTAGACTTTTTGTTTCGTATTGGGATATTTTTGGTCTAAAAATGTTAAAGTAGAAAAGACTGAGCATATTTAGCTGTGGGACAGCAGAAAAAGAAGGTCCAAAAACTCATTGGTACTTGGTACATCCAGCATCAAGAAACTGAAGATTATTAGACTCTATTCATCTTCTTTTGGGATATTTTGGTATAGAATTGTCAGAAGAAGAAGGTTTAGAATCTTTATCTTAAACATTTGGCCTAGAATGGGTTGTTGATGTTTTTTGCTTAGGATATTTTTGCTCTATAAATGTGGGACACCAGTAGAAGAAGGCCAAGGAGTCTCAAAGTCTTGGTTCTGTGGCTCTGCTTGATCTTTTCTTGAACTTTTTCACCTGGAATGGTTTATAAAATGTCCTAGTGAACTAACAAAAGTTTGACTCTATTTGTCTTCTTTTGAGGTCTTTTAAAAGTAGGATTGTGTTTAATAGTGGGACTCCAGGGGAAGAAGGTCCAGAAATAAGTCTGGGTTGTTTCTGTAAGTCTATTTAATCTTTATCTTGAACCTTTGACCTGGGATGGGTGAGTAGAGGAGTCTAAAAAAATCTGAACTAAAAATAGTGTAGGAAGACTAACCTCAGTCAAGTTTTGATGGTTACCTACTTATAGAGGAACTTCCTGCTACTTTGTAGAATGTCTTTAATCTAGAAATGTGATATTATTAAACTCAATTTGTCTTCTTGGGACTATGTTTAGTACTGATACACCATTAGCATCAGCATGTTGGTTTTGTAGGTCTGCTTCCTCTTTATTTTGAACTTTTCACCCAGTGTGGTTGGTAAAATGACCCAGTATACTAACTTGAGTCATCCTTATAAGGTTGTAAAACTCATTGGTACTTCTTAGTATATCTAGCATTTAGAAACTTAAAATTATTACACTCTATTTGTTTTTTTTTAGGTTATTTTTGACCTTGGATAATGTTTAGAATCATGACACCAGTAGAAGAAGGGTCGAATATAAATGTCCCTTGTACCCTTTAGAGCCGTGGGAATGTCCAAGTACACCCAACATATAGAAAGTCATGTTAATTAGACTCTCTTCTTCTACTTTTGGGACATCTTTTGTTTAATCATGTTAAAGGAATGATAAAGGTATATGTTTAATTGTGAAACACCTGAAGTAGAAGGTCCAGAAACCTTATCTAGAGCCTTTAAACTGGGATGAGTAAATAGAGGAGTATAAAAATGGCCTAGTAAAACTAACTTGGGTCAAGTATGGATGTTACTTTTAAAGCTTTGGACCTTCAGTGTACTTCCACTTTGAATGAACTAAAGGAAACTAAAGTTTATTTACCTTCTTTTGTGATATTCTTTTTCTAAAAAGGCTGAAGTAATAATTAAATAAAATAAGTTATCTTTGAATCGTTGTAAAATATTTTAGTTATATAGTTTATAGTTACTAGAAGCTGAAGTTTATTCGATTATTTTCTTTGTTTTGTGTTATTTTTGGTCAAAATGTTAAATTGATAATGAAGGACCATTCTTAGCAGTGGAACACCACAAGAAAACCCGGAATGTGAGGAAATATTGACTAGTAAACAAACTGAAGTATGGTTGTTTTCTTTACACACACTCTAAGAAAATAAGTACAGATTTGTACCTAAAAGAGTACAAAGCTTGTCACTGGGGCTATACCTTAAACTGAGGTACAAAAAAGTACCTTTCAGTGAAAGTCCTTTTTTGTAACCATGGTTTTTGTGCCAGTAAAGATTATAAAGGCTATAAACATTATCATCAACTGAATATGTGTGAAGAACTTGATGATCTAACATTGTCTGGCTTTCAAATGAAAAATGTGCAATTAAAATATATATTGTTTATTAGTACAGTGATGCAGAATACTGAATACAGTACCTTTTGGCTGTTTAAAAGGTGCTATTTGTATTTATTGCTGTTAGAAAAGACTTTGTACTTCAAAGGGAACAAATCTGACCCTATAAAGACCGATATGGTACCATTGAAGGTACAATTATGAAGAGTGTACCTTTGAGTACAAAAAAAGTACTCGTATCGTACCTCTGTTTTTTAAAGTGCATCTATATACTGGTCTAAATCCCTTCTGAACTGAATAACCTGGTGAAAACAAACTTGAGTAAAGTGTGGCTGTTTCATATAGCGCTAATGAACTTTCAGTTCTCTAATGTTATTGGAATCACTGTCAATGAGTTTCTTTGCATCTCTGCAGAAAATATTAAATTTGAAAGTATGAGATTTTAGGGACTTTTAGGAGATGTTTAGGGGGTGTTTTCAAACCTGCAGTTTGCTTTCTCTTGTCTTAATCACTTAATAAGTTTGTAAACATGGCTGTTTTGCTCTTTTCTTGTTTTGGTTTGGTTTGGTTGGTTTGTTTTTTTTGGTTTTACACAAGGAAAAATGCATCACAACATTCTCACTGCTTATTGGTCAGAGCTGTTTGGGGCAGAGCATGAAAGAATCATTGATGTCTGGATATTTCAAACCTATATTTGCTGATGTATTTTAGGGCTGCAATGATTAGTCTATATAATCTACAATGTTGATTATTTTAATTTGTCGACTACAAATTTAATTGTTGACTAATTGTTATTTTGTAACTGTACCACATTACACAAAGTGCTGAAGACAATGGAGCGCAATGGATGACTGGTAAATATCTCACTCACACAGTTTACACTCAACTTAGTCTTCGTCTCCAAAAGTGTCCAAACACAACAAATTACATATTTAATCCCTAAATATCAGTAAATTACACATATTGACAACATCCAGACATTTAAATGCCATTTAAATCTCATGCTCAGCTGTTTCTATTGTTTTTAGGGATGGATGACATGGCAGCAATAATCGTTGACTAATTGACTAATCGACTAATTGAAACAATAATCTTCAGATTAGTCAAATATCAAAATAATCATTAGTTGAAGCCCTAATGTATTACTTATATGTCAGAAATGGACCAAGCAAGTACTTGGTCAATAATAAAGGATTCCAGGTCATTTTGGCTTAATTAACACCTGCAAACTGCAGCTTAGACTAGGGCTGCACGATATTGGGAAAAAATTCCATTGCAAATGCTCTTTTTTTTTTCGACGATATGTTTTACAATATTAAACAATGCAGGGCTCATGACGTCACCAGCCCCGCCCCCACACACGCGTTGTCTCGCTTTCGGGCCAATCAAGAGCTGAGTCTGCGCTGAGCACTCAAAACCCAAGGAAAACAGCAGGAATCGGCTCTTTAATCAGCATTTAAATTGCTTATTAAAAAGGTAAATAAGAGTGTTTGTTTTTCTGGGATTAAAAGCGTGAATTCAGCTGTAGCTAGAAATATCTGCGCTGCAACTATCAGCTTTCAACTCATGCGTTTACAAGCATTTGCCTAACCATGCGGATAGAAGCCATGATGTGGTTACCTCGTGTTTACTCCTTGTAAATTCCTTGTGCTCTCTCAGGACTCTGGCAGCTGATGGCAAGCTGCATAACTAGGATTCGATCCAGCAGTCTCCTGATCATAATGGAAGCACTTTTTAACCGCTGGATCGCTCAGTTTCCCCAGCACTGGATGGTACTAGGGCTCCAACTGATGATCAGCAGTTATTTTTTCATGCTCTTTGTCTGCGCTTACTGTGGGTAAGACTCTTATTCCTAGCTTTC